>NC_084640.1:2342500-2668611 GCF_019802595.1 Syngnathoides biaculeatus | reverse complement strand
AAAACCTACGGGAGATCTGCAGGGACAGGTGCGGCCCTTTCAAGTAAGCTTCCCCATCTGCTGACTCATTCTGTGCCAGTTCTGCCCTCTATTGTTACTCATTGCCCCCATTTGATAGTAATTCAAACAAAGGGTGTGTCTGTGTGTGTCTGGGTGTCGGGTTATACGCAAATTGTTGTCCTGTTATGGTTCTGAATTGTTTGTAACTGCTAGATTTAATCCTCCCCATCCCAAAAAAGACAGAATTTGGGGGCCTGTCAACCTCCCCACACCCACTGAATTCGAATTATGGAAGTAGCCATAATATGTTAAGATTAAAGATTCCAAGGGTTCCATTTTTCTTTAAGACAATCTCTGACTGATTCAATGACTAATGTGTTGAGACTTTTGTTGCAAAGTCATTTCCACGGCAAGCCAGCAGCTGCTGGAATATTCTTGGTTTCATTGTCTTGCTGTTTAATTGGATGAGCAGGAATTGAGTCCTTTGGCTAATCCCCTTGGTCAAATCCTTAAAAGGAGACTCGCATACACAAACACACATGCACTCAAGTATTTTAAGTATCTTGGACGCGAGTTGATCAATGGACCAGCTTCAGTTGAGCTCAAACCGATAAATTGGATGCGGTCTGTGAGGTGGGATAGAGACCACTCATAGGTGTGTTGTTGTTTTCAGAAAATTATATTGCTAATTAGGTAGTCTGCAGGAAATCCGTGTCAGCCTAATGATTTTCCTCCTTTCCATTTACAGGAGAACTTTTGAAAAAGCAGTTTGGGAAACAGCCAAGACTTTTGAAAATGGATTCCATCTTGTCACTGGGTTCCCCCCTCAAGCAGTTCACCAGCACATATGTGACTGGAAAGAGCAGCTTGCCCCCAAAAGAGGCCAAGGGCCGCAGAAGCAGCTTCACACGCCGGAAGAGCATCGGCAGGCGGAGAAGTCTGCCCTGCACAGGCCAGAAAGTTCCAGACGCACACTGGCTCAGAGTGTACCAGGCCGAACTGAAGAGAGAGAGGTAAAGTGCTGCACATTGGTTATCGGCTCGAAAGGGACTCATAATCGACGAGTCATATAATTGTTGATTTAAAAAAAAAAAAAAACAAGTTGAAGCTGTCAGATTTAAATGTTTACATTGATGTTCATATTTTACAGAGCATTAAAGCCATTGTGACAAAGAAAATACTGTGCAAAATTAAAATTCTAATCTTGTTTTGGATAAAATGTATTTTTGACACATCAAATATGCAACTCAATCTTGAAAAGAGATGCTAAAGTTTTTTTTTCAATATATAAAATATACACTTTTAATAAAAATATGCATTGCTTTTCCCTCAAATATACAACAATTTTTTTCAAGATTATATCTTAAATTTAGTAGTGTATTGGCCCCAATACTTTTACTAATACTTAGAACCTAATTTCCAGTCGGAATAATTATTTTCCTTTTTTTTTTAATTAATAAAAAGAAAGCAATAATGCTCACCAAATGTGCCCACCAAATGTTTCCTTATAAAATATAATGTAATCTTCACCTACCATAATTATCAATTAGGGACAAAATATTTGAGTGGGACCAGGAAACATACTTTTCTCAGGATTTGAGCTTACCGTTTGAATGATAACAACTGCATTCATATTAGCAAAATGTATTGCTTTTCAAAAGGAAATTCAGTGAGGTATGTCTTTACTATTGATTTAATTATTGATGAAATTATATGAAGATGACCCATGTACTCTCTACTGTGTGGGAACAGCTTATAGGAGCCTAGTTGCCGACACTTTTTGCTCCTAATTACACGCCAGTAGACCTCAGTGCTGCCCGACATGTTGTGGCAGAATGTGGTACTAACATAAAGAACTAGAGTCCAACTTGCCTGTACAGGATACTGTTAAAACACATTTTAAAAAAACAATCACTTAAAACGCAGCAAAATAGCAGGGCCGCAAACGATGAGGGGTGAAAACAGTAAGTCGTGGCATGACCTGGTCCTATTGGTCCTCTTGGAGGCAACATACTTCCATGTTAGTTAGAGTTACAGTTTCCACTAGCTGGAGGTTATTTATTTATATTGGTGACTGCTGAAACATTTGGCCAGACAGTCTTAGCTTAACACGAGGATTTTGGTCACACGAATAATCCGCTTGGCCGCGTTGCTGTACCTAATTCTGCTGTTTGTGTCAAAGGAAACGACAACAGGCCGTGCTGGCCAAGAAGAACGCTGAGCGCTCTGTCAGGAAAACCTACTTCAGGAGCCATCACTGCCTTCCTAGGGTGCGTGGCATTATTTTATGAAAACGTAATTCAAATATACCACTTCTTCCACCCAAAAAAAAGTTGGTGATTTTCATCTCTTATCTTAAGATGATCTTAAAATGGTGTAACCTTTGAAAGTGAACTTAATTTGAATTTTGGAATGCAATTGTCCAACTGTTCAATGTTTCAGTACTTTTTTGCACAACGTGCTCTTCTTTTATGTGGAACTGAATGAATAAATAATAATAAAATTCACAATCTACATTGTCATGGTGGACTGTGCTAGCTGAGCTTTACACACACAGGTGCAGATGTTTTTTTTTTCTTCAAGTCCCGTGGGTGTATGTGGGATCCTGTGTATATGCATGAGAATGGATGCCATCCTTACAGTTCCAACCATACATATTAAGTTTCCATCAATCCATCTTCTACCGCTAAACTGGGTCAGGTCACAGGGATCTAAGGGACACCCTGCGAAGGAAACTAATTTCTATTGCTTGTTTCCGGGATCTTGTTCTTTCATTCATGACCCACAGCTTGTGACCTTAGGTGAGGGTTTGAATGTTCGTAGATCAAACAACAAAGCCCGCATCACTGCACCGATCTGCTGTTGATCTCCTGCTCCTTTCTTCCCTCACTCGTGAACAAGACCCCAAGATACATGAACTCCTCCAGTTGGGGCAGGATCTCATTCCCAATCTGGAGAAGGCACGACACTCTTTTCCGACTAGAGGTCCATAGTCACAGATTTGGAGGTGCTGATTCTCATCCCAGCCACTTCACACTCGGCTATGAACCGGTACAGTGAGAGTTGGAGATCACGGCTTGATGAAGCAAAGCACATGCAAAAACCAGAGATGCAATACTGTGGCTACCGAACCAGACCCCCACTACACCTTGGCTGCGCCTAGAGATTCTGTCCATAAAGGTTATGAACAGAATCGGTGACAAAGGGCAGCTTTGGCAGAGTCCAAATCCTACTGGAAATGTGCCCGACTTACTGCCAGAAATGTGGATCAATCTCTGACATCAATTGTACAAGGACCGAAGAGCCCATTTCAGGGGGTCCGATACCCCATACTCCACAAGGACCCTCATGGGATTCCCCAAGGTACACAGTCAAACGCACTAAAACACGTGGAGACTGGTTGGGTGAACTTCCATTCACCCTCAAAGACCCTTCTGAGGGTGTAGCTGGTCCACTGTTCCATGGCCAGGATGAAAACCACATTGTTCTTCCTGAATCTGAGATTCAACTTCCTGATGAACCCTCGTCTCCAGGACCCCTGAATAGACCTTACCAGGGAACCTGAGGAGTGTTTTCCCCCTGTAGTTTGAACACACACTCCGGTCCCTCTTCTTAAAAAGGGGGACCACTGCCAATCCAGAGCCTCTGTCCCCGATGTCCATGTAATGTAATGCAGGTGCCTGTCAACCAGGACACCCCCACAACATCCAGAGCCGTTAGGAACTCTGGGAAAATCTCGTGCACAGGAGCTTTTTAATGAACTTTTTGACCTCAACCCCAGAGATAGAAGACCCCGCCTCAGAGAACCCAGACTCTTGCTTCCTCATGGGAAGGCGTGTCAGTAGAATTGTAGTCTTTAAAGTATTCTCCCCACTGACTCACAGCATGCCGAGTCAAGGTCAGCAGTGCCTCATTCTCAACATAGTGTGGATGGTGCAATGCTTCCCCCTCCTGAGATGCTGGATGAAGGACCAGAACTTCTTTGAACCCGTCTGGAAGTCTTTCCATGGTCTCATCGAACTCCTCCCATGCATAAGTTCTTGTTTCATCTACCACCAAAGCTGCATTTTGCTTGCCCAGCTGTTACCCATCAGCTGCATTGGCAGTCCCACAGGCCAAAAATGCCCAATAGGACTCCTCATTCAGCTTGACAGCATCCCTCACCGTTGGTGTTCACTATGGGTTCAGGGATTGCCACAAGAGGCGCCAACCACCTTACAGCCACAGCACCGGTCTGGCGCCTCAGCAATGGAAGCGTGGAACATGGACTCAATGTCCTCCGCATCCCTGTTTAGACTGAAAGTTTAGACTAGAGGATCGTTTAAATATCAATTTTAATTGAAGCACGAGATGTACTGGACCATTCATGCATCAAAAGCCTGTAGTGAATGTTGCTGTTCACAAGAAAACGGCAAGTGTTTCAAACGTACCAACACTTTGAACAGTCGGATGTGCATACAAAAGTTTAAAGGTCAAATGAAGTTGATCTGTTCAGGTCCTTGGGCTATTTGTTAGCTTTTGTTTCACCTGAAAACTTTACATTCCTAAAGTTTTTGTAGTAGTGTATGTAAATGTGGAACATTTGTAGCAACATTTGTGGTTGATTGGTTTGTTGTAGCAATGCTCCTTTGAATAAATCTCATGCCATTGGAAAGTCTGTTTAAATGTGACATGCATTTGTGGGTTGTAACTAAGAAAATACTCAATTTGCGAACCTTCTGTGCTGATGCCCAAACAGCTACTTTTGCTTCCCCCTCCCCCTGTTGATTCTTGTTTACTTGATTGCATGAATTAATTTTGAAGACATTGGAAATTTATTCAACAATCAGTAGCTTGTTGGATGAACCATACACACCCACAACGTGGCAATAATAAATGAGCTTTCCAACAAGTTCCATTGTTACAACAATATAAATTTCCTTAATTTTGGTGCTGTGTGTATTTTATTTCAGTCATTTGTTGATCTTTTTTGTACATGCAGCAAACAACCACGACCAGAAAACCAGCAGCAAAAAAGGATTCTCTTTTTGGAGCCTTCCAGGGCCTCAGTCTGGACAGTGTAATGGGAGGTGTGAATGCATCTGCTGCAGCAGGGGGAGACCAGTGCAAAGTCATGTGAACTATGGAATGACCCCTTCACTAACAGCAAGGAGTCAGAGGACAAAAAGCTTCAATTATATGGCTTGATGTTTTATTTTAACACAAAATGCCAAAATAACCACAGCAACTTGAAGTAGCTGCCAATGTGAACATATCAGTGATAGACACTACAAATAAAGATTGGCTTCTTAAGACCAACTTTTATTTTATGTATATAAAAAAAAGTCAACCATTTGATTGTTTCCTAAGATATGGAAGATGTACTAGTTACTTACATGAGGCAGGTATAATCTGAGAAAGTGTAAATGGGGAAAAAAATTCCAGGGGGTAAAAGGGACACACAGTATGAAAAACAGGTTTTAAGTTAATCAAGTCCCATTTTTTTTTCATCACTCCCTCTGCTCCATCTTTACTTTTGGGGGCTTGAGGAAGGACCGGTTCTTCTTCTCCTTGCTCTTGCCTTTAGCCTGGAACGTCCTCCAACTGTCCACACGGCCATCTCTTGTTTCCTGTAGTGTTTTCACGTGATTATCAGAATGCTTATCAAAATGGATTAAACTACATACTATGAAACAGTTAAATGACCTCAAAGTTTTTCTGCCACTCCCTGTCTCGCTTTGCTTTTTCTGCTGCTTCAATTTCTTCTTCTCTTGCCCGTTTCCTGCAGAGAAGAAGTTGTGAATCTATTCCCCCCCAGCATGCAACACTGACCTACCTTTCGTGCATGTCTTTTGCTTCTCGTTCCTTTCTCTTAATGGCAAGCTCTGCAAATAGTTTCATGGTCTGCTTATACACTGCTTGCTTGAACTGGTGGAAGAAATAAATTACAGACCACTACATAAAAACAGAGCATTGACTGAAACATAGGCAGTTTCACAGTTAGCACTTACAACTTCAGGGTCATCCTCATCCACTATCTGAGGTTTCCCATCCTTCTTTAACTGTTTCTTTTTCTCTTTTACCTAGGGGACAAAAACAATGGCTGCAACTAGGATAAGTATATCCATTTGGCATCAAAGGTGCACATTAATTTTTTTTTAACAATTACTAAAAACAGAGCGTCACGGTGGTGGGACTGGTTACAGCATTAGCCTCACAGTTCTGAGGACGGGTTCAAATCTCCACCTGTGTGGAGTTTGCATGTTCTTCCCTGGCTACATGAATTTTTTTCGGGCACTCCGGACTCAATTATATCTTCCTTAGATGTGATTGTGAGTGCATATGGTTGTCTCCATGTACCCTGCGATTGACTGGCAAATAGTTCAGGGTGTACTGTGACCTGTGCGTGATGGCAGCAAGGACAAGTTCCAGCACTCCTGAGACCCTTGTGACAGGGTTCAGACTCAGTCTGACCAAAAATATTTAAGGGCTTTTTAGGGGCATTCTTAGGTGCTGACACGGAAAAAATTTAGGGCCGACACGAAAAATTTAGGGCCATTGTGGGAAATCAAGAGTAAGGAAAAAAACTCACCCAATGGTGCCATCAACCGTTCTTGGTTCATCAAGTATCTCAGTACCTGTGACAGTGATCACGTGTTGCCCCTTGTGGTAGTTCTCATTGATATGACCATTGTCAACCTCTTCACATAACAGTCTACAGAAAAACAGATTCTAACTACAATTGCAACTATATACACAAATGTCTTCTACTGATGTCTGTTTCAGCACCCCTACTCTAGCTCCTTGAGCCTACCCAGTGCCTCCTCTTTGTTGCTGCAGAGGTGCCAAAGTGGCTCTCTTGTCCTTTGCTCTGCCTCTGAGTGCATTGGCCTCGGTGATAAACCTCAGATTCCTCTTTTCTTCTGCCTCCTCACACAGCCTGTCAGCCTTCTCAATAAGTGTTATGTCAGTCTCTATTCTGGCTTTTTTGCCTTTGAGGCAATCGAGATGAAAAGTGGGCAGCGACGCCAAATGTAGCCAGGTACGAAGTCTTCCTTTTCCCACAGTGGTAGTTTTTAGCAATGTCACTGTCTGGGAACATGACTGCAAACACTTTCGAATTATTTTCACAAGATTTTTACTGTAATGGCTGCAGATCACTTTTAAAGTCCACACGATCTCTGCCTTTAACGAGTCCGTCTTCATGTATTGAACTACGTTCATGAAGCCTGACTTCTGGCTGGACAACTGTAGGTGCGCATTAGGGATCGCAACTGGTTACAAATAACCGATTATAACCGGTTTTCGTTTTTTTTTTTTTTTTTTAAACCGAAACCGTAATCGGACTTTCGAAATCGGTTAAAATTTCCAATCATTTCTTCCGGTTTCGGTACTCCACATTGCGCTATTTTTTCAACACCATTTCAACTTTTTTCAAGTTTCGCTGTTAGAGCAAAGTTGGACTCAAAAGAACATTAAGTTAAATCAAAGAAACATCAAACATGGCATCGAGGAAACGCTACAAAGTATGGGAGTAAGCTTGTTTTTTTTGGCAGACATCAAAACACTACTCGCATAAGGGGGGGGGGGGGGGGGGAACTCTGTGAACTCGTCACTCCGGAAGAGCAACAACAAAAACAGTCCGTGTGGAACCCCGCACCCCAACTCGAGGTCCCGCGGGTGAATTATGTAAACCACTATGGTACCGGTTTTTTGCTACAGCTGTTCGGTTAAAACCGGTTATGAAAGTAAGCGGTTTTTTTTTGCGATCCCTAGTGCGCATGCACTGCTAGTACCACTGCCTGAAGTTGATGCTTCACTATCTTGATATTTTAGAAACAGATTCATACTAACAGAAGATGAGAGAGTCTTCGCCAAATCAGCGTGTCTCAATTTTTTTCCTGGTGCGACTCCAGCGCTTTGACGTCCATTTTTCAAGCTGGGAACTCTGCTTGCACAGATGGCAGTAAAACATGTGCCGATCTTTTGGATCACGACGAACCCAGCTCCCAAACGCCTTACTTTGAACCCAAGCTTCTTGAAAAATACACTTCCCCGTGATACAAGTTGGATCGATGAAAGAACTACGCTACGTCGTAACGAAGACAAAGTGAAATGCATACTCACGGAAGGAAACAATGGAATATCGACAAGATGGCGACTAGTTGTCAACACGGTGACAATTTCCGGCTGATTTGGACGCCAGACGGATTGGTATTTTTTTTTTTAATAAAATTTATTTTTAGGGAGAATTTTGGCGTTAGAGGTCCCCCCTTTTACTTTTTTTTTTTTATTTAAGGCATTTTTCGGGGCTTGACCGTTTTTCACGGATTTTAAAGACTTTTAGGAGCCTCTAAGTGCACCTTCGAAAATTTAGGGGTGTTTAGGGACTTTTAGGGCCGCGTGCGAACCCTGTTGTGAGGATAAGCGCCTCCGAAAATGGATTTCTAAAAATGAACCGGGTTTAAGCTTGAATTAATTTCAAACTTTCATCCACACAGACTCAAAATTAAGGACATGCTCAAATATATATTCATACAGCAGCCAAAATAATTAACAAGAGGCACTAAAGTATCAATGTCTTAATTGGGCCAAAGCCAAAAAGTTCAACTTGTTCAGTCATCTCAAATCAACAGCTACAAGGCTGAAACTTTATCACGTGGGTGTTTCTACAGTATCATGACCCAAGACTCAGCAAAACTGGTTTGCAAATGGATATGCTATGGAAAGATAAAACTGGTGGAACAGACTTCATAACGCCATGAACTAAACCATCGTGGACTACATTCAAAGCCAGATCTGTGTCTAAATCTGAATTCTGAATAAATTAATTCTACCAATCACACTAAAAATGGTTAAATAAATCCAGCCAGAACCAGCTAGAGTTACATACATTTTAAAAAATTATTCCATGTATAACAACCATTATTATTCAACAACACAGCAGAACCCTTCCTGACATATTTTGGATTAGTATTGGTGGCCACTCACCATGTGCTCCACATATTCCTTTCCTGCCTGAATGACATCTAAAGCCCTCTTCTTCTGGTCTGGATCTTGAAGGAGTTTGTAAGCTTTGTCCACTGCTACAATAAACAAAAACGGATTTAAACCTGTACAAGCGTTGTAACTGCTATCAGGCTCAGAAATACCACAGCATAAAATGTGTGAAACAAAACGTTTCCTTTGAGAATGCATACCTTCAAACGCTTGCTGTGCTCTGTCTGCATCATCCTGATTTTTGTCTGGATGGACCAAAATGGATAACTAGTGATAAGAGGAGTTGGTCAGCAAGATGAAAACTATTGCATCTTGATGAAATACTACAGACCTAAATCTTTTACTTACCGCTCTGAATCGTTTCTTTAATTCGATATCTGTTGCATCCGGATCAATTTGCAGTACCTAAATATGACAAACATCTACCAACTGTAACAAAATTCGTAAAAAGGAGACAGCCTGGGAGTTTGCATGTCTACCTCGAAGGGGTTCAGATTAAAGTAGGACGAGCCCGGCCTGAGGAGTCGATCTATCTGCTGCTTGGAGGTTAAAACGGAGTCTCTTTTTTCGATTTGCTTCACCTGGAAAACACATTAAAAATACGCGTTTATGGTACAACAAAACGTTTAGTCCTGGCAGAAAACAAACGATGCAGCATCTTTTCACATATCCATTTGTTGCCGAGGCTGAACGGAGTCATGATCAAACGTGCCCAAATGGTTGCGCTGCACTAATTAGTTGCGGACGGAACACACGCATGCAAACCAAAAAGTACACAAGTATTACTTGGAATTTATGATGCAGAAAGTCCAAACTAAATCCTAGCTCATCGTTAGCCAGTTTTAGCTCATCGCTAGCTTAGTCATGTCTGCGCGAAGCCCCGCCGGGCTGCAACCAAAAAAACAAAACACCACTACGTGCTTCTTCTTCTTAAGACGACGACTAATTAAATAGCATGTCCAATTTCACCATACCTCCGAGTAAAAGTTCTGAAATAAATCATCGGACCCAGCCTGAGAAGACTCGCCGCCGCTCGCCGCCATCTTCTTCACGATTTACGTCGGACGTTAACCACGTTGCGTCATCGCGTAGTTCACGCCCCACGTGCGCAATATTTAACGTTATTTTTAGTTTTTGGATTCATCATCCGAGCTCTGCTGCATTATAATAACGCCCTGCTTTTTAATTATGATTTTCTTACATATGATACGAGTTGGAGACAGTGGGTGGGTTGCTTGCACTGCAGCACGTTTAGGAATCAAATGAGGTTGGCTAATTGTAGCTTTGAACCGCACCTTCGTTTCGCTGGTTTATTGTATTACAAAATGCATTATTGTTTTCTACCCCCATAAAGTTATACAAGACTCGAAAGGGCTTATTATACTTATAATGGCTATCATATAACACTTCCTGCAAGCCAGGAAATGTAAATGTACTTGCCATTTCGAAGTTCCCAAGCACACGCACCCATTTATTTTTTAAATGTATGGCCAAATGCTTTTCATAAATCAGCTGTGAAATCTGTTAGTGAAACATTGCAGATTTTGGACAAATTTGGACTCCAAGCAGTTTTGTAGGTGTGCAGGAAGAAAAATGAACTGACCTTTTAAGGGTTAACATTAAAAAGCCAGTTTATTTTTTACTTGAGTATGCAGTAAAGTATTGTCAGTGGGAGCTAAATAATAGTTACTAAATAAAATAAAAAATCCTTTCTTAAGCCGGTAAAATAAATGTGAACTTGAGTAAAATGTATCATTTCATCCAACAAAATGCTTGGATGGCACCCCACTGGCAACCAATCGAGAGTGTACACTGGTCTGTTGCCCAAAGTTGTTTAGGATAACGCTTCATGTCACTTATATTGAACACACTAGAAAATGGATGGATGCCTTCTTGAAACTTATTTCATTCAGCATGACACAAAACCATGGTACTCACCACTACCAACATGACAGCATTTTTTTCCGCACCTAGGTCATCAGTTGCATATTTTGTAAAGTACGACATGTTCTTGCACCTTGTAGAGCCTTCTCTCCACTAAAAACAGCCATATTACTGATTACCAGATTAATATGTGGATCAAGACATCTTGTGCACCATCCTAGTCCAGATGTAATTAAAAAAAAAAAAAAAAACTTGATACCTATTGGATTTTCTGCCAATGTGGTGTAAATGCATGTATCCGCTACAATACGTTTACTGCAACCATGACGTCAATTTACACTGTTGACATACACCCCCCACGTCTGCCTACACCAATGGGGGAAAAAAAAAAAATAAAAAAAAAAAAAATACACAAAACCAGACCAGTCAACATGGTCAAATTAATACAGAGGTATCTGTATCATTAAATAAAATTCTTGCGTGGTAATGTGAATGTTACCTTTGTTTAAAATAAATAACTTCCATGGGTGGGAAACGGGTCAGTCCATGTGAAATAAATTTGTAACATTTAGTCTTTGTATTATTGTTAAATTGTCTGTGTGTTGTCACTGCCTCGTGTTGACGCTTGTGCAGTTGTTTCCCCCTTTCCAGCAATTTGGGGATCTGCACCTGCAGGATTAATGCATGAGTCACTTAAACTGAACATTAAAATTACTTGGATATAGCCATTAAATTGTAATTAGCTACTCGGACCTGTTGGTTAATTCCAGACTACATATTACCCATTAGATGTCTCCATTTGGATAAACTCCTTGATGTGGATCTCAAAAAGACCAAAAGCACACACACAAAGACATGGTTCTGTTGTTACGTCTTTTTAAAGGAACAATGGATAGTAGCTGACTCCATATTATTTATAGAATGTGTCAAGATATGAATCAGTGTGGCTCCATCCATTTGAAGCTTACCTTTAATTTTCGCAGCTCACTTGTGCCATCTTGTGGCGTTCAACAGTAAGATCACCTCAGCTTGCCACAGCCATTGTTCCAAGAGGAGTCCATTTTAGGCCAGCATCTTCAAGAATCCCGAGTGAAAACTGAGCAAATGCAAAAACATCTCATTTAGATGACATGAACCAAAAAAAAAAAAAAAAAAAAAAAAAAAAAAAAAAAAAAAAAAATCAGTGCGAACCCGGAAGTGAAGACGCACAGCATCTCATGAAAGAACAATGGAGGCAGTGCTGGGCTAACACAGCTTCCCCCTAGTGGAAAAGGACGTGAAAATGCATCTCACCCCATTTACCGGTAAACTGAAGGACAGCTAATTTGAAATAAGGCTCATATATTTGCAGGTGCTTACCATATAGAGGAGCAATGCACTTTAAAAAAGACATTTGTCTCTCAATGGTTTTAAAGCTTTTCATTGGTCGGGAAGAGAATTTGCACTGATTTGCAACACCCAGTTGGCAGGCTCAATTCCAAAATACAAAAGCCCTCAGAGAGTAAAAGACAGCGGTAAGGAAACAGGAGGGAGGGGAAAAAAGCATAATGATGGCAAGTGATCACAATAAGGTACATGAGGGGAGACTAGGCGAGCTCACCCTGGAGTACCGTTCAGGTGTTCCTCGCTCTAGCGGCGTCGCCCTCTCAATGCTCCTCCACCTGGGCAGGTTGGAATAAGAGGACAGTCACGTAAAACAAAACACAACTTGTGGCTGCTATAGTCATCAAAAGTCAAGCGATCACAAGTGCATTGTTTCTGAAGAACCTGTGAATTTGAAGAATTTTAACCCTTTTGGGCAGTCAGATCCTTGGGTGTCTTCAAAGGGAGCGGAGGAGCCTTTATGTACATTTGAAGATTCAAATCAATATAGATCACAAATCAATGGATATTTGAATGTGTCAAGTGCTATATCATTAAAGATGTCTTGCCACATACTGTTATGTGGACAGATGTACAGTGTTGAAAAGAAGACATTTGACCTCTAGAATTATTTTCCTTTAAATTCAGTTTTCCAACACCAATAATCTGTCATTTGCACTGGAATTAACACTGCACCACGCCATGTTGGAATTTAGAGCAGACCAATATTTTGCCTCTCTCACATACAAGTGCATCTGAAGAAACTTGAATATCTTACAAAAGCAAATTTGGTTAAGTAGCTCAATTCCAAAAGAGAAACTCTTTATTACTGACTCATGAAGCACAAGAAACTCATTTTCACAAGGCCAATGGTTATTTCTTGGTGAATTCTGGGTTGTCCTTTGCTATTAATATTTGTGTGAAAAAATAAAACATCACATTTTGAATCAGTAAGTTTCTCTTTTCAAATTTCACACCAAATTAAATATTCCGCAATGTTTGAAATTTACCTGTATGGTATAGCTAAAATATTAGGAGCAGCTGTCTGCTTGATGCAGAGCAGTTGTACAGCACTACAACCTACAAGGATGAAAATAAACTTAAAATTCCATCTTCAAAAACACATTTTGGTGCTATTTTAATAGAATGCACTGGTCTACCCATTTTTATTTTTTTACTGGGAAATGAGATCATATCCATACCTGCACTGGAAAATCATTGTAGATTTGGCCTGATATTATTTAATGATTTACTATTAAATTGTCACTTATGCCACAACATTGTAAGATCTGGAGACAACAGCTGAGGTCATTTATATTCCACACTGTACATCTACACACACGAGGGACTTTAGATGATTTGGTACTGCTGTGTCAATAATTATAAGCACAAAAATGGAAGGATAAAGGGTTAAAATCCTCTTTAATAATTGTCTCCAAACAATTAGATTCTCTTGTCCAGTAGCGGGTACCAATTGCAGCCTTCTGATTGTCCTTGAGGCAAATGAATTAGAAGATCTTCATCCCAATGTGAGAATTGAGCTTGAGATTTAATCACGTGGCTGAATGAAAAAGATTCAATTTGAGAATTTGACAATTGACTGATTGATTCTCAGCTGAGTTTTATTGAAACGGAACAGATGTAGAAGGTATAAATACAAATAACATCAGAGAACAAACTGCTATTGGCTCTTAAGGTAAGCCAAACCATATTCTATTGGGCAATTTGAAAGAAAACAGGAAATGATGGTATCAATTGAAATAAAAATCACAATTTGATGCTCTCTAGAAATGCTAAGCATACACTTACAAAATGTCGTTTTCCTCTTTTGTGGATTCTTTTCTCCACCTTTTCAAAAAGAAAAATGAACTCTGAAGCTCTAACCATAAGCATTTATATACAAGCAAGTCCCTAAGCAACTATGATGCTAAAAATACACCAAGCATGTATAAAACAGACACAGCAAATAACTAAGAAAGCTGCCTTTATTTCTTCAGACTATTATCTTCTACTGTACACATTCCCATGTCATCCAGAGGAGCATGTAATCGTATGGCTCCAACTCCCGTTTGTAGAGTTATTTCAGTTCAATCAAATCAAATAAGTATTCTATTACAGCTCTGTCATGCCATCTACGTGCCTGGTGTACTTTTGCCACGAGAAGCACAAATAAAGGAAGTACAAGAGGGGAAGGAAAGGGAAACGGACACAAATGTCCTGCAAGGCAATGTCTTTTTTCTTTTTTTTTTTGGGATGTCTTCTCAGACTACAGACAATGAATGTCCACTTTGGGTAATGTTCACTGTTGAGTTTTAGGTAATCAGGAAGAAAAAGTAACAATACACATGACTTTTTTTGGGGGGTAAATTATTCACCACAACTTAACCTTCATTCTTCAGCCTTTCCAGGCTGGACCTGTAATGATCTCGAGCCAATTCTAGGGGCTTTTTTTCTTAACAACAAACAGATTTGTAATTAATGAGGGGCAATGAATAAAAAGTCAATCAACAAATATGGCCAATCAATTTTTTTTGGTTGCCATCCTACAGCCAAAATCTTGTGGTGTCTTTACTTCCACTGCTGCCCATAAGAATCCTGTGAAAACTCCATGGTGTCATTACTGTAACCATAGTTACCGGAATAGTCGGCCCCTTGCTGCAGTGGCTGCTGGGCGATGGGCTGGGACCCCCAGTTCTGTTGGTTGTTGGTCTGGCGACGCTTGGAGTCGGGCTGGTTAAACACATCTGCCTTCCTCTTGCCTCCAACATTCCCCCCGCGATTGCCCCGGGCCCCACGAGGCCCGCGGCCCCTCTGCGGCTGGAACGGGGTCCCCCGCCCTCCTCGGCTACCCCTCGGCACTCCGAGGGGTGGCCCTCTCTGGGAGTAGCCCCCTCTTCCTCGGGTCGGTGGCACACCGCGGGCCCTGGATGGAGTTGGCCCGCCCCTACTGGGGCGACTGCCACGACCCCTGCTGCTGTATAGATCGTCGTAGCCATAGTAAGGGTCTTCATAGCCCCCACGATAGTCATGATAGTCGTAGCCATAGTAGTCATCGTAATAGTCTTCATAGCCATAGTAATCTGTTTGATAGGAATACCCCCCACGACTACCACGACCTCTGCCACGCCCTGGTGGCATGCGCGGAGCTTGGTAGTAATAGTAGTCGTCATATCTACAAAGACAGAATGTTACCTTGTAAATGGAGAACATCTCAGGCAGAGCGCCAGACCTCTCGTTCCCCACCCCTCTTCAAACTCACCCAGCACTCCTCGATGTCTGCCGAGCTGCTTGCCGCTCTTTCCTCTTCTTATCCGGAGGTTTGGCCAAGACAATCTCGATTTCATCCCCGCCGAGCTCTTTCCCATTCATCTCATCCATAGCCTATTCACAATTGAATGAGTTCATGTGGGACATTGTGTTGAAACAACGTCCAACTCACCTTTACAGCAGATTCCCTTTCTTCAAAATGAACGAAAGCGTAGTCTTTCAATTTCTTCACTCGCTCCAGCTTTCCAAACTGAGAGAAGGTCTTTTCAAGGAGCTCTTCGGTCACTGCAGTGGCCAGCTTTCTTACAAAGAGCACTTTTACCTGAACCATAGACAATTGTGTCTCAACAACAGTCAAATTAGAGCCCGTTTCTTCTTTGTAAGACCATTTAGACTCCCTACTCTGTCAATGTCAGTCAATGTTGTGACTACATTTTCCATTGTTGGTAGACTTTACATGATCAGCATTTTTTAGGCCGATCAAGTTTAAAAAAATAAAACAAAAGCCGATTCATTCAAAAGGTAGAGCAATTTGTCTTGACTTGTTCATCTACAGTCTGTTAATTTGTACGGTATATTGAGTTTCTTCAAAAGTGTTCTCTAGTCAGGTCATGTATTCTAATCAACCAGGTCAAACTTACATTACTGCATGACAGATACCGCATGCTAACTTGGTGAATTATATTACTCTATAATTAAACTACTTCACACACTAAACAGAGCATGATTCGCCATAATGTTGCCATGTTTACATACAACTGTCAGTGCTAACACTAGTTTGCCAGGCTATACATCCTTTTGTTGGCTGCTTGCAAGTTGTATCAAATTTAAACATACCTCAAATCCCTCTCCCAAGCTCGTGTCACCATCAGCACCCCCCACCCCCACATTTTGTTCTTATGACACGTGTCATTGTCATCACCATGGTAACAAGTGTATGAGATAAAGCCATGTGATCATAAAAGACGGGAATTTATGTTGTAGTCTGGTCCACCCACGCATTACATGTCTGACGTGTTTGTCTCAACTTTGACTCTCAGATATTTACAACACTGACAGTACTGTCAAATGACACACGACAAGGCTAAAAATAAACTAGTTTTAGGGCTCAAACACAATGGCATAGCCGTTCAATTGGAAATTCAAGAAAAAGATGCTCAACAATAAAATGCTAATTATAGAGCAATGGTGAACAGATCTGTATCAAGTCTAGCACATCCAGATCCAATTAAGAATCCCCAAATGTTACTTAAAACACTGCCTTTAAAGCTAATTAATTAGACCCTAGAACAGAATTAAATTTGTTTCCCTCGTTCCACTTTCTCTGGGGTAAAAAAGCAAACATCTTGCATTGAACTTTAAGAGATTCTCCTGTAGTATTCTTTTTGTCTTGTTTACTCCATATGTCCAACACTAAGCAGCTAGCCACTGGACATTCAATTTGAATTCGCAAATACACAACATTACTATATTATTAATTTATCGCCGTGTGTTATGGTCTTACTAACCTTTGCCATAACTTCAGGGTCTGGCTCAGCGACAGGGTCTGCCCACTCCACAGTCACTGGATTACCCCACACTTTGACCTTGCCACTCATGAGGCGGCGACGGGCCTGTGCGGCAGACTTGTGGTCCTCATACTCCAGGAAACAGAAACCTCTGTTCTTCTTCTTATCATCTGGCTGGTGGTACAAGATCACTTCTTGGAGACCCTCTGATTTATTTAAAAAAAAAAAAAAAAAAAACAGTCACACTGGCATGCCTTAGTAAAGGTAACAAAGTCACATTTTCATGAAGGATTATTTGTAATACAAATGAACTCCTGATCTGTGACCTAGAAATTGACCTGTAACTTTCCCAAAGTCTTCCAATATACTTTCTCTGGTCTTGTTCTTTGGGATAGAGCCAACAAAGAGGCGATTGTTGGCAACAGACACGCATACTCCCAAATACTTGCCAGGACGGATTTCGTAGTTATCACACTAGAACATAAAAAACAAAAGTCAAGAACTGAAGAACACTTAGAAACATTCAAAAGAGATTACCTACTACTATTGCATCAAGACTATAACGTCTATGTAAACAATGTGTAGAGTCAAGCTTGCATCTATCTAGGCCAGTGACAACTCTGTGCCAAATGGTTAGGCACAGGCCAAACCTTGCAGATTCTGTCCTTGTTACAATGTTGATGCATTTTGTTCAGGATGCAATCTCACTACTTACAAGCTTCACAGCTTTTTGTGCATCATCCTTATTGCAGAATGTGATGAAGGCGTAACCTCTATTCTGACCAGAAAGTGGGTCCATCATTAATCTGAGGTCCCAGATGGGCCCAGCAGACTCAAAGAGTGGCACCAACTCATCCTCGTACAAGTCCCTTGGGATCTTTCCCACAAACACCTGAAAATGACAAACTAGTGTGAATGCAGTCACTCACATTTGACGAGTGCGATCACGCTCACCCGCCATCGCACTCGCAAATCTGCACAGTCAAGCACAAAAAAAAAAAATTCAAAAAAAAAACAAAAAAAAAAAAAAAACCACATTTAAAACTTGTTACAGGTAGAAAAAAAAAAATTGATATTGAAACATATCCCTTATTTTGTGTAGCCATGACATTCATTTACATGTTTATTTCTTAAACGTTGGTAACAAAACAAGCCTGATCCTAAACAATCAGTAGTCACTCGGAAACAGGAAAAGGAAGAGGTGTTGAGTTTCCTCCTGGATATTTTTTGCTCCTATCGGAACACAGAGTGCACAGCACTTTGCCGGGAATGTCCACTTTTTGTATGTGTTCGGTTAGACATGTTGATACCATTTTCGGTCCTATCTGCACGGTTATACTTTTTTCAAGCCATGCCCGTCTGAAACAGTTTTTGATTCCAGCATCCTTGTCAATTGCACTCACTCGATCTTCATCCTTTTTTTCCAACACTTTCGCCATGGTAAAACTTTGAACACACCGTCGCTCAGTTCGCGCTAAGTCCCACGTGGCATTACTTAGCTAACCAACAAGTTACACTGCGATTTCTGAGAACCGAGAACACATGTACATGGCAATGGTGAAACTCGATTAACCACTAACACGATTGGATCGTTATACTGTATAACTCTGTTGTCCAATCGAGTAATCTGCCGCAAACAAGTTTTAATGCTTATGTCGCAAAATGCAAATATTTACACTACCGAGCAAGTTAGAACGGCGTATGATAGTCGTGCTTGTGCTAGCACTAAGCTGAACTTGCAGTTCGGAGCCCACCATCGAGAGCCAGGCGCACGATACCCTACCCCTACCCACCCCTGAAATTTTCTCAACGGATTTGCGCTTATCTCGAGAATGGTCATTTTGGTCAGAAAAAGTCGGAAATCCGCCTATCGGCAGAAAATTCTCATCCCTGATTTTTACAATGGTCCAATGTTTAAAATTGTTCTTCTGTTAAAAGTTCATGGTGGAATTTATTTGATGCTGGAAGCAAAATATCATTAGCCCATTCTCTATGGGACCAATCGTTCAGATATTGACAAGCAATGGGGATTTAATTTTACGACAATATTAAGTATTTCACATATTTACCTCTGTCCCAATCCCTGGTTGTAATCCTTTGAAAACCTCCTCGGGTGGAGGGCCTCCATATTTCCTCTGCCCTGTGGTGACATCCAATGTGTATCCTGTTTGCTCCAAAAGAGCCTTAAATTCAAACAAGATTAACTGAACTGTGTCATGAGAACTAACCTTTTACAACAAAAACTTAAAGGAATTACCATACCTTTATTTTTGTCTCATCTGGCCCTTTAGTGGACTCTTGTATTTTGTTACCTTGCTTCTCTCTCTGTCGGTAAGTTTTCATCACTCCACAAAGAAAAGCGCTCTTATTCTATATGAAAACAGACATTGATAAATTACATCCATATGGACTACAACATCATGTTAAAGGGTCTCCATTTTTTATTGTTACCTGTACATGAGACAGGTCACTCTCTCTGAACTGTTGAAGCACAGCGAGTGCTCCGTCTTCACTGAACTCACGGAGAGCATCGATAGCCCTCTCATCCAATTCAGCATACGCTACCAGGCCTTGAATTCCAATAGAAGAGTTAATTTCGTCACACTTACAAAAATGATATACTGTACAAGAACAGCCGCTCACCTGTCTGAAAGATGTTATCCAGATTTTCAGCAACATTCTGTGAGAGTCCAGCGTTAATCAGTGTCTGGTAGTTCTCCGTAAGTGGTCCTGTAACATCCATGGGTTCTTCTTCCTCCTTCAGCAGGGCAGAACTACCGTTCACTTCAGCGGCAGCCATTCTCCTGATACAAAGTTAATTAAGCATTCTTCACTGAGGGTTGTTTTGCTGCGATGGAGGCACTCACTTGCCACAATTGTCATGATTACACTTCTATAATCTAATCCCAAAACATGATTCAATGGAAAATATTTAGGAACTCATATTTTCAGGACATTGTAAGGGAGCTTTGTGACTAAACGTCACTCATAATAAATGCACCAAAAAAACGCAACATTACGAGGTGATGGCTAGTTGTCTTCAAATACGGTTAGTGTATGGAAGCTATGTAAACTAAATGTAATCTTTTTGTGGCTCTTCTATCCTACGATACGGTGGCGGCTAAGACAAGTGTGGTTTATAAATACGAAATTGTACTTAATAGACATTTGAAAGTGCCTAAAGGACGTTTGTAATATTTTTTTACATGTTTGTTTCATTAGTTACGTAAACCTTTCAGTATTTTACCGTACTGTATGTAGCCTACTTGTGTCTAATTTCTGAAGACTCGCCGTCCTGCCCCCCTCGCAATCCGTTTTCTAACTAGGATTAACAACGATCGATTTCAATTAGCATCCCGGGATTTGAAGCCGCAAGCATCAGTTGCATTGAACGATACCCCCATTACATCGAGGTATTCAAAGATGTCGGCGTTTGATCCCAAGATGTTTAGCGAGGTAGCTAAGGAGTATGAAGGCCTCGCCGTGCTAATACCGTCAACATACACAAGTAGAAAAACCGGCTAATAACAGAGAGTTCGCAACACTCACCAGCTGGATTCCGGCAATAAACACCAATGCGCTTTGAAATGTGAAACAACTAACGCGACTGGAGGTGGGATTAAACAAATAGAAAGAAAAATGTTTTTGTGTCGAACTGACTAGATTTTCCAGACAGCTAATCTCGTCTTCGGTGCGCTAGAACGCGGCCACGGGTAGATATCGCGAGAACCGCATGAAATACTTGAGGGGCGTTCCTCTTCATCTATTCAAGAGACAAGCAGTCAACAGGCTTGCTTTCATTTGAAAAGCCAAGGTTCCATAAACCAGTGATTCTCAACCTTTATTGAGCCAAGGCACATATCTTACATTTGGAAAATCTCACGGTACACCAAAAAATATCACAAATAGTGGATACGCAAGTCAATTATACACTTTCTGCTATTCTAATAGAAGAGCTTTTATATGTTCAGTCTGTCTTTATTAGCTACTGCCATAGAATGATGAACAAAGATACAATATTTGTTCTAACCGATTAAGTGAAAATTGATCATTTTCCACAACACACCAGAGGAGCTTTCTCGGCACACTAATGTGCCATGGCACACTGGTTGCTAATCACTGCCATAAGTTACCAAAAGACCAAAAACTGGTGCGTTGACTGTGTGGTAACATGAAAGCCAAAGAGCGAAATACTAAAGGTCTAACAAGTATTATTTTAGATAACTTTGTGAAAAAAGAAAACGGCGCTAATGGAGTTTCACTTTATTGGTAGTTTTGGATTCAAAAAGGTCTCATAACAGGCGAGTAAATCAATCACTAATTATCACTGCTTTGACTAGAATACGATGGCTCAGTCATCATGTTTGAGCCTTCTAATTTTGCCTTTATGACGGTCAATCTCCTTTTGTAGGCGCTCAATCTCCTTTTTGTGGTGCTCAATCTCCTCTGTGTGGTGCTTCCTCAGCGCTTCCATCTGCTCCTTCTCCTTTTGCCTGCGATTGGATGGGGAATTTTGTAAATGACTGGCGGAAGAGCATGGAAAGGAATCTGACATATGAGGTCTCACCTGAAGTATCGCTCCTCTTCTGCTACTTCTCGTTTTCCAAAGGCACCTCCTGCTTCCCTCACTGAGCCTCCTCCACCTCCACCTTTCCCCGCTCCCTTGCCTAGCTCACCAAGCTGGAATAAGATTTGTTTGAAAAAAAATTATTATTGCAGAACAAAATCAAAGAGTCGTTGACAATGACTGGTTGTCCTGAATTGTGAATTAAAGCCTACAGTCTGTTTGAACTATGCTTAGGTAAAAACAGAGATTTCTCAATGCATTACAATTCTTCCTCCTGCTTTAACATTAAGAAAATCCCCTGAATCGATTCACCTCCTTGCCAGTGAGGGGCGCGTTAGCTGTATTTGGCATCGTATGGCTGAAAGGTTCCATCGATAAACAACAACATAACGACGACTAAAGTAAGCAGCTGCATACGGAAGGGTATTGCATTCATTTGGATAAAAAAGATCCTGTTTTTCTGAGTAATTTTTTGAAGAGCTTTTTTTTTTTTCATTATTCAGTTTTTCAGTTTTTTTTTGTTTTTCTGAGTAATTATTTTTCAGTTTTTCTGTATTTTTCTTCGTCCTAATTTAAAGGGGAATTCCGGTGCTTGGCATGAACAATGTATCCAATAGGTCATGTAATATGTATTCTATTTTAACAATGTTATGTTAAATTCTCTCTCATTTAATAGTGTTTTGAGAAGATTTTTATCGACAATTACAAATTTTCAGGGGCGCTGCAATTTTCGCGAGTCACATGTTATGTGAGCGGATGTGACGTGTAAGGTGCTGCACCTAAGTCTCGATTACATTGTGCCCAGCACTGATTTCTCTGATTTATCCTCATCTGATGACGCAATAGCAGTATCAGTTGATCGGGAAGAAGGAGGAAAACTTTCATACAGATTTGAACCTGTGGCTGTAAATAATGTTGAATATTCGGATGGTTCTTCGGACAGGAATGACGCGGAGTCTGACGAGGGAGTAAGTAATTGTGCAATTTAACCCACACAGGCACGGAGAGAACACGCAAACTCCAGACAGGTGGGGTTGAGATTTCAACCCCAGTCTTCAGAACTGTGAGACCAAGGCTCTACAGCTGCTCCACGTGCTGCCCCAAAATGTTTGATTTAAAAAAAAAAAAAGTGACATGACTTATTTTTACATGGCATCAAAAATATTTCTAAATCTACTGTATTATTTGTGTATTAATCCTTAATTGATTGATAGAGCTTTTAAAATCAAAGTGAAACCTAAAGAATCACTATCTAATTAGAAGCCAATCAAATTGCTGAGGCTGTTATTGCTAAGTCCTAGTTGCCACTATTTTTAGAATCTATTCTTCAATAGATTGTTTAATGGATTCTTAAAATCAAAAAACTATGTTGCACTTAAGTTAAAATTGGGTAGCCTGGTGGCACGACTGGTTAGAGCGTTAGCATCAGTTCTGATGACTGGGGTTCAAATCCCGGCCAAGCCTGAGGAGTTAGCATGTTCTCCCCGTGCCCGCTTGAGTCTTCTCCAGACACTCGGGCTTCCTCCCACATACAAAAAACATGTAATAACTGGAGACTCTAAACTGCCCTGAGGGGTGATTCTATTTCTGTGTGGTTTGATTCTCCACACAAGACAAATTTATGAATTGCAACATGGAATTCTCTTTAAAGGGAAAGTTGTTCGGAACAACAATGTATGCAATAGGTCATGTAATATGTACTGTATCTTGATCATGTGATGTTAAATCCTCTCTCATTTAATAGTGTTTTGAGAAAATTTTTATTGACAATTCCGAATTTTAAGTTGCGCCTCCATTTTCGCGAGTCACATGACCTCCGTGCGCAGATGTGACAAGATATGTGCCGTGCTGAGCCTCGGAGCTCGTTCGCACGGGTCGGGGCGCTAGCTCCCCCGATCCCCGGCACACACAGCTGTGTATGGAAGTATTCCTCCGTCTTTCCGATCAACCGATACTGCTATTTCTTCATAAGATGAGGATAAATCTGACAAATCAGCGCTGGGCATAATGGTGTCCCATGTAATGTAGCGTTTGGAATGGTACGTAACACGTCACATCTGCGCACGTAGGTCATGTGACACCTAAAAATTCGTTATTGTCGATAAAAATCTTCTCAAAACACTATTAAATGAGAGAGGATTTAACATCACATTATCAAGATACAGTACATATTACATGACCTATTCAATACATTGTTACTCCAAACCACTGGAATTTTCCTTTAATATAAGTAGAGCAACATCACAATACAGATGGAGGAAAAGCTTCATTTCTATTGATTTTTCTAAATACACAATATAAACAATGTTTTGTATTTCTTACTTAAAGCTCAAGTGTCATCCCTATAAACATTCTAAAATAGATATTGTAATGAAAAATACAATTTGTGGTGAAAAAAAGCATGGGTCCATGTCGGTTGCCGTTTTTTCATTAATAACATACTAAAAATCATGCATTTCATGACAATGGCCCTTTAAAGTGCCACAAAACCTGATTTTGATGGATACAGCTTTTGTAACTCTCGCCATGAAAATCCTCTCGAGGGAGAGACTTTCATGGCAAGACCACCCTCAAGTGGACTCGTTTGTTTCTATTAGTTTTACCTCCAGGAAGGTAGCTCGTTGTTCCTTTGTGTTAGCCAAAATGCCGGCTCGTTGCACTGCTGGACATTGCTTGAACACTCGGCAGGATGGATTTACCCTTCATAAGTTTGCAAGAACCCGGTTCGTCATGAAAAATGGATTGCACGGGTGCAAAGAACCAGAGCTTTGTGGGTTCTAAATGACAGGTAGGTGTGTACACAGCTACTAAAAAAAAGTAATAGTTTCGGGCGGACCATGTAATGTGACAAAAGATCTGCGTACGTATGACAGGCGTGCTAAAAGTGTCGATGTGCACGTTTTCTACGTTGGGCTCGCCCGCGAAGGCTGTCGTGTCGGCTCGCCCTCGAAGGCTACCGTGATGGCTTGCCAGCGAAGGCTGCCACATCATGCCGTCGCGGACGACCCAGCCTGGCCGAAGCCGTGCTTGTCCGCCGGTCACGGATTCATCGCCGCGTCTGCCGGTCACGGCTTCGGCTGGGTTGGCTCACCTTCGGTACAAGGTGGCTTATCACGGTGCCAAGCCGGGCCACTTTACGGTGTTGTCATCGCACGTGGCTGAGTGCACCATTGCAGGCAGGGTTGTTCATAGTCGTCGCCGTCGTCTGTGATGAACAACACCGCCGATAGCAGCAGCGATAAACAATTGTTTATGGCGCACTCAGCTACAAGCGACTACAGCGCCGTAAAGCGGACTGGCTCGGCGCGGTGGTTTGGGTCGTTGCACCCGGGCCGTGGCATTGTGATCACTCGTGGCTGAGTATGCTACATAGTGTCATACGTTAGGGAGTTTGTTGTTACTTAGAAGTGATTCGCATATTATCTAAATATGGCTCAAAATTATCGAATAACATTGCCCCAGACACTTGACTCGATTGTGAGACGTTCTCTTCTTCGAAGAGCTTCCGTGTCTGAAGGGGCGTGTCCCACAGTCGGGGCCACAGCGCATTTTCAATGGCATATGTCCGGGGTGACGTTACAGACAGTAAATGCAGCCAATATGGCGACCACTTGGATGTCGAGTGAGACTTCCGCAACTTTGCGCATGGATGACGTGCTCTCTGTTCATAATTATTTTTTCGTGTAGAAATTGAAGTGAATAATGCTATATGTATTTTTCATTTCACCATCTAATTTAGAATGTTTATAGTTATGACACTTGACCTTTAAGGTCTACTAATTGATGTGAGTTCGGTCATTGTAATTCTGCAACAACAATGATGTAATTAACAACATGTCCAAGTAATGTTTGAAAGCTATTTTTATTTGACGATTTTTTAACTATACAGTCCACTATATAAAAACCCTAATACTGTCCACAAAGATTAGAGTAGGGAATAAATAATTAAAAACACAACTGTAGTGTTTGTATATTTACACTGTCTTAACCTCTTTAACATTCGAGCAACAACATTACCATTTTATTATTTGCACTCATAACCTTTCTTACCCCAATTTCAAAGCATTTTTTCCATTTTTTTCTATCGTGCAAAAACATTCCCCAAAAAGGCAATATTTTTCAGAGACAAAAAAAAGCCCCAAGAAAACTCACACTATTCATTTGTTCAGAATCCATGAAGCAATTTCCAACATTTTATGTGTTGTACTCAGGCTAAAAGCCCGTTCCCACCAGACTTATCATTTTGACCGAATTGTGTATGTTTGATATGTCACATTGCTAATTCTATATTTGCACACCCTAACTCTTTTACTCCTTTATCTCTGCACTGTGGTTCAATTCAGAAAAAAAATCTGTATGTTTAAACATAAATGCATAACTGACAGTATTGCTTGTTGAACTGTATCTTGAATTCAGTTTACTCATGAAACCATTAACCAGTTACATTCAAGGTTACAATGACACGTGATTCCACTGATCAAAGTTTAAAATGTGCCTCTGCCAATTATCGTTTTCGTCTTTTTTTGTATAGATATTATTGGCAGAACTGTAGTTGCAATATAAAACTGTAGAAATTATAACACAATTGTTGAATCCTTATAACATATGCTGTAATGTCATTTCTTTTTTTTAATATATTTTTTATCTTAAAAATACTGCTGTACTACGGCCACGCCTAAGTGTTATGCAATGTTTTTTTTTTTAAACAAACAAGGCATGTAAACCATTTATGTTTGACCTAAACCTATTTGTTTATATTTGCACACATTAAGTCATGCACTGATGTTTAACTTGTCAATTGTTAAAACGTCGTGTAGTATTTGTCGGCATCAAGCCAAAACATCCAATCCTAACACGAAGACATACTTTTAGATTTTCAAGGGTAAATTCACTTTAGATCGCAATAACGGCCCATGCATGCCTCAGGTTGAACTTTGAGGCAAAGTTCCAAGGTTGGTTAAAACACATTAGAAAGCTAATGCTAACGTTCGTCGGTGTCATCACGTCAGCACTCTTAGCACAGTTTACCTGATCAGATGCCATTCGGATCTGAGATGAGATGCACCCCCTCACGTTCAATCTTAACAGAAGCCGAGACATATTGCTCGAGGCTGTAGCGAGGCGTCGTCACACCGGAGCAGCTTTATATATAATGTATATGCTAGTTATCCCTTCTTGCCAAAACTGCGGAAATTTTTACAAGCATCTGGGCGGAAGCAGGCGTGTTGCTGCCACCGTCAGGTCAGGATAAGAACCGCAATTGTCAAAGTAAAAACATGTTGGCTGAAATGGAGATTCATTGGAAAAGTAAAAAAATACCAGATAACCATTTACCGTAAATGATCAATTTTGACCTCTTGTAATACTCTCCCTTTCCCACTTGTACCGAGAAGAATAGAAAAGAATTGCGCCTTTTGCTTTGCCTACCTTGTGACCTGATGAACATCCATCCATCCATTTTCTTTGCCGCTTTTGTGTACCCTGTGATTGCTGGGCGACCAGTTTGGGGGTACCCCGCCTCATGCCCAGTCAGCTGGGATAGATGGCAGCACACCTGTGACCATAGTGAAGATAAGTGGTTCAGAGAATGGAAGGAGGGTTTAATTAACTCTTGAGTAAAGTTAGTATGTATCCAATACAGAGAATTTAAAACATACTGCACTAGTTTTAATTTGTCACATTCTCCAAATTGTTCAACCACCAGACTTGCCATTTTTGTGTGTCATTCATACACAAGAATGATCCCCTTTCGACCCATGTCAAGTGTCAAATATACAAAAAAGGGAAATGTTTTGCAGATGAATACAAAGTAAAAGTGAGTGTTTGGTACACATGGATTCCGTTGGAGTTCCACTTTGCCCTGACAAACAATGAATTTCTTGGTACATTGTTGCAGGAACGGACTGTCTCTGCCAATCATTTTTTCACCATCCATCCATCCATTTTCTTTCCTGCTTATCCTCATGAGGGTTGCAGGAGTGCTGGAGCCTATCCCAGCTGTCAATGGGCAGGAGGCAGGGTACACCCTGAACTGGTTGCCGGCCAATCGCAGGGCACATCGAGACAAACAGCCGCACTCACAATCACACCTAGGGGCAACTTAGAGTGTCCAATTAATGTTGCATGTTTTTGGGATGTGGGAGGAAACCGGAGTGCCCGGAGAAAACCCACAGAGGCACGGAGAGAACATGCGTCCTCCACAGAGGCGGATCTGGGATTGAACCCGGGACCTCAGAACTGTGAGGCTGCTCCACCGTGCTGCCCATTTTTTCACCAAACAGAAAAAACTGAGATAGTAAATAAATTCAATAAACAGGTGTAACTTTTCTTCTGTTGTGCAGAAGTGTCTCTGGATTATTCCTTGTAATGACCACAGCAAGTGGAAAAACACAAAAGGTCTTAATCAGGGTCACAGTTTTACTGGTGAACCTAATGTGTGGCTGATCCACTAAAACCCATGGTCTTTTTTTGGAGGGGTTGTGCAAATGCGGTAGTTACAGTTCTGCAACAAATGGTGGCAGTATACCAATAAAGATACATTAAGCTCTTTCACTGGGTTCTGTAGTACATAAAATATGCAATACAGTACATACCATTCACACATACTGTATGGTAGGTCCATCTTTCCTCTACAAATACATCCTTCAGCAGGATTAAATAACATTTCACTTGATACTCATTTTTACAGAATTCATTATGTCTAATCACCGTACTTGATTTAATGTATGCAACTCATAATTAATGCTGGCTAATGCTTTAGAAGCTCACAATAGAAACTGTGTGGTAGTACTTTATAATGCAAGGAGCTGTTTTGTTTCTGAGGTGGTGCATTCCTCACAAAATATTCATTGTCAAAATGTAACTTTAAGGAGATCTGAGCTCTTTTTTTTTCATGTGAGGGAAAATATCAGCTGCCACACTGTTTTTGTTGTTTGGCTGTGCGGGTTCTGTATGATATTCTATGGTCATTCAGAGATGTCCGGTCCGCTGGATGCAGAGCAGCCAGTTACCTGGATCCTTTCACCTCAACTGCTCAAGTGTTGCCATTGGAAATAGTATCCTGGCAACAGCACTAACCTGGGCAAAGACATAGTAAGGTCATGCATGCAGCAAGATTTGGTTCTACAAATTTTTCTTCATTTCGTGTGCTTGCTAAAACATTGTTAATCACATCATTCTACCCATTTACATATTTATCTCATTAAATGTAACTATTAATACATTCACATTCCACTTGCATGGCCCAGTTTAACTGTATTTCTAGAACATTTATGGAAGTAGATATGTGCCACCAGGATTTCAGTTAAAAATGCCACTGAAAATTTTATGTTGTAAAATTCACAGTTTTTTCAAAATGATCAAATTTTCAACAGCTGTATTTCAGTTTAACTTTTCAATGTTAACAAATTTCTCATATAAAAAAATTCAACCTTTAAAACTCAAACGCAATATTTTCAGTCTGCTGAGATTCAACTGGCTACAATTTGCTGTCTGAAATTCAACTGGCTACAATTCGCTGTCTGCAATTCACCGTCTAAATTCAGTGTTAAGAAGGCAGGGTTACTTCAGGTCTTCTTAACACTGAACACTGAATTTAGACAGTGAATTGCAGACAGCGAATTGTAGTCAGTTGAATCTCATATATATATGTGTGTGTGTATACATATATATATATATACCCATCCATTTTCTGAGCCACTTATCCTCACGGGGGTTGCGGGAGTGCTGTAGCCTATCCCAGATGTCAATGGGCAGGAGGCAGTGTACACCCGGAACAGGTTGCCAGCCAATCACAAAGCACATAGAGACAGACAACAGTCGCAATCACAATCACACCTAGGGGCAATTTAGATTCTTCAATTAATGTTGCATGTTTTTTGGGAGGTGGGAGGAAACCGGAGTTCCCGGAGAAAACCCACGCAGGTAAGAGAAGGACATGCGAACTCCACACAGGCGGATTCGGAATTGAACCTGGGACCTCAGAACTGCGAAGCCAACATATATAGTTTCTTGCATGAGTATGAGGGGTATATAATCACCTTGCTTAAACCACTGGAGTATAAATAATTGAACAAAATACAATGTGGAATGCATTCATCCCTCTGGGGACGGGCATGGTCACATCTTTTCATATTTCAAGCATTACACAACAATATGCTTATCATGGAAAGTGAAATGAAGAGTACAATTACTGCTTATATTGTACTGTATACCTACAATATATTGTCGAGCACATTTGCAAAACATTTAATTCATGTAGACGGTTTATTACTATAGTCAACAAAATTGTTATTTAAGTCTGCAATATATTATATTGCACCTTTTTATTCTGCACATGCATTCAGCTCACATGCTCTCAAAAAATGCTGGAGCTGCGATTCCCTTATTCTAATAGCCACCAGAGTCGCCTGGATGTTGCCATGGTGACCATCAGTGCCGCTATCGGGGTTTGTGCAAAGTCTTTGTTTTCCGAACGCACAAGGTCATTTTAGCCAAGGAACATCTGGCATACACTTTTTAACAGATTCCTGAGCAGGTTGGCTGTAATTAAAGTCACTTATTTTGCACTAAATAAGTCAGCCATGAAAGCTGCCAGCAGTTCCATCAGCTCTCCCCAACCTGACATCACATGCCCTAAATACTCCAACAAGGTACATTTCCTTTATTCAGGCTTTTTGTTGTTATTGTTGCCAAATGGTTAATCACTGCAGATTTCTTTGGTCTCCAAATATTTGAGCAGTGCGGTCCCAGCTCTGCATGAGACAAGCCTGAACCAAAATACTAATATGAGTTGCCTCTGTATATGAATCACTGTGAGTTGACTATCCTTCCATAAAATCATTCTAGCAAGCACACGCAAAACACATGATTATTCTACCACATGGGAGACACACACACTGTACTTACAATTATTTAGACATATGGATTCAGCTACTGTGGGTCGAAGACAAAGAAGAGGAGGAAACCGGATCCAGCGTCAGAAGAAAAAGAGGAATGCACAGAGCCTACAACTGAGTGTAGGGACTTTGAATGTTGGGACTATGACAGGAAAAGCACAGGAGTTGGTTGACATGATGATTAGGAGAAAGGTTGATATTCTGTGCATCCAAGAGAGCAGGTGGAAAGGTAGTAAGGCTAGAAGTTTGGGAGCAGGGTTTAAATTATTCTACCACGGAGTAGATGGGAATAGAAATGGAGTAGGGTTTATTTTAAAGGAAGAGCTGGCTAAGAATGTCTTGGAGGTAAAAAGAGTATCAGATCGAGTGATGAGACTAAAATTTGAAATTGAGGGTGTTATGTATAATGTGGTTAGCGGCTATGCACCACAGGTAGGATGTGACCTAGAGTTGAAAGAGAAATTCTGGAAGGAACTAGATGAAGTAGTTCTGAGCATCCCAGACAGCGAGAGAGTTGTGATTGGTGCAGATTGTAATGGACATATTGGTAAAGGAAACAGGGGCGATGAAGAAGTGATGGGTAAGTACGGCATCCAGGAAAGGAACTTTGAAGGGCAGATGGTGGTGGACTTTGCAAAAAGGATGGAGATGGCTGTAGTGAACACTTATTTCCAGAAGAGGGAGGAACATATAGTGACCTACAAGAGCAGAGGTAGAACCACGCAGGTAGATTATATTTTGTGCAGACGATGTAATCTGAAGGAGGTTACTGACTGTAAAGTAGTGTTAGGGGAGAGTGTAGCTCGACAGCATAGGATGGTAGTATGTAGGATGATTCTGGTGGTGGGTAGGAAGATTAAGAAGACAAAGGTAGAGCAGAGAACCATGTGGTGGAAGCTGAGAAAGGAAGAATGTCGTGCGGCCTTCCGGAAAGAGGTGAGACAGGCTCTCGATGGACAACCGAAGCTCCCGGAAGACTGGACGACGACAGCCAAGGTGATCAGAGAGACAGGCAGGAGAGTACTTGGTGTGTCATCTGGTAGGAAAGGGGAGAAGGAGACTTGGTGGTGGAACCCCAAAATACAGGGAGTCATACAAGGAAAGAGATTAGCGAAGAAGAAGTGGGATACTGAGAGGACTGAGGAGAGGCGAAAGGAGTACATCGAGATGCGACGTAGGGCAAAGGTAGAGGTGGCAAAGGCTAAACAAGAGGCATATGAAGACATGTACACCAGGTTGGACACGAAAGAAGGAGAAAAGGATCTCTACAGGTTGGCCAGACAGAGGGATAGAGATGGGAAGGATGTGCAGCAGGTAAGGGTGATTAAGGATAGAGATGGAAATGTGTTGACTGGTGCCGGTAGTGTACTAAATAGATGGAAAGAATACTTTGAGAAGTTGATGAATGAAGAAAATGAGAGAGAAGGAAGAGTTGAAGAGGCAAGAGTGAAGGACCAGGAAGTGGAAATGATTACTAAGGGGGAAGTCAGAAAGGCACTACAAAGGATGAAAAATGGAAAGGCAGTTGGTCCTGATGACATACCGGTAGAGGTATGGAAGCAATTTGGAGAGATGGCTGTGGAGTTTTTGACCAACTTATTCAACAGAATACTAGCGGGCGAAAAGATGCCTGAAGAATGGAGGAAAAGTGTTCTAGTTCCCATTTTTATGAACAAAGGGGATGTTCAGAGCTGTGGGAACTATAGAGGAATAAAGTTGATGAGCCACACAATGAAGTTATGGGAAAGAGTAGTGGAGGCTAGACTCAGGACAGACGTAAGTATCTGCGAGCAACAGTATGGTTTCATGCCTAGAAAGAGTACCACAGATGCATTATTTGCCTTGAGGATGCTCGTGGAAAAGTACAGAGAAGGTCAGAAGGAGCTACATTGTGTCTTTGTGGATCTAGAGAAAGCCTATGACAGAGTACCAAGAGAGGAACTGTGGTACTGCATGCGTAAGTCTGGTGTGGCAGAGAAGTATGTTAAAATAGTACAGGACATGTATGATGGCAGCAGAACAATGGTGAGGTGTGCCTTAGGTGTGACAGAGGAATTTAAGGTGGAGGTGGGACTGCATCAGGGATCAGCTCTGAGCCCCTTCCTGTTTGCAGTGGTAATGGATAGGCTGACAGATGAGGTTAGACTGGAATCCCCTTGGACCATGATGTTCGCAGATGATATTGTCATATGCAGTGAAAGCAGGGAGCACGCAGAGGAACAATTGGAAAGATGGAGACATGCACTGGAAAGGAGAGGAATGAAGATTAGCCGAAGTAAAACAGAATATATGTGCGTGAATGAGAAAGGTGGAGGGGGAAGAGTAAGGCTACAGGGAGAAGAGATAGCGACGGTGGACGACTTCAAATACTTGGGGTCAACAATACAGAGCAATGGAGAGTGTGGTCAGGAAGTGAAGAAACGGGTCCAAGCAGGTTGGAACAGCTGGCGAAAGGTGTCTGGTGTGTTATGTGACAGAAGAGTGTCTGCTAGGATGAAGGGCAAAGTTTACAAAACAGTGGTGAGGCCGGCCATGATGTACGGATTAGAGACGGTGGCACTGAAGAAACAACAGGAAGCTGAACTGGAGGTGGCAGAAATGAAGATGTTGAGGTTCTCGCTCGGAGTGACCAGGTTGGATAGGATTAGAAATGAGCTCATTAGAGGGACAGCCAAAGCTGGATGTTTTGGAGACAAGATTCGAGAGAGCAGACTTCGATGGTTTGGACATGTTCAGAGGCGAGAGAGTGAGTATATTGGTAGAAGGATGCTGAGGATGGAGCTCCCAGGCAAAAGGGCGAGAGGAAGACCAAAGAGAAGGTTTATGGATGTGGTGAGGGAAGACATGAGGGCAGTTGGGGTTCGAGAGGAAGATGCAGGAGATAGGCTAAGATGGCAAAAGATGACACGCTGTGGCGACCCCTAACGGGACAAGCTGAAAGGAAAAGAAGAAGAAGAAGAAGAAGATGGATCCATCTATCCATCCACTGTCTATACAGCTTATTCTATTCAGGGTCCGAGGAAGCTCGAAGGTTGTTCCAGCTGGCACATAAAGACAGACATCTATTCACATTCATATTCATACCCTCACTGAGTGAGAATTGAAACCACAATCGAAAGAATCCCTGCACAGAAGTCAACTAATAAACCACTATTCCATCAATGACTCCCAGGATATGTATTTATTACATTGTATTTAAAAGCGTTCCCAGGTTTCTTAATGATGTGTCTGTGAAATGCTTTCATCAGAATACTCCATGCATCCATCTCATGCAAATGTGTCACTATATCGCGTCCCCACAACTACTTGGTCAATGTTGAGTATAGCTTTTGTCACCATGATGATGAGGAGCACAGCTGGGGGGGTGCTATTATTGAGCCCCTAGTCTAAAAACACCTACAAGTGGTAGTATTTTACTTGTGGAGGTAGCAATTCATGACCAAGTCATGGAATTATCGATATTAATTATCAGTTCGTGTGCAGATTTGCTTTCCATCTGAAAGTGACTCTGGGTCAATGCCTAAACCAGGTGCAAAAACAATGCTGGATTTTGAATTTGTGTGGGGGCAGTATAACAAAGTAGCTCCACCATTTTGTATGTAAGTAAACCTGTTAAAATTCAGAGTAACTTGCTCAAAATTTAAAGTAAGAATAAAAAAAACTCACACAGTCGGAATATATTAACTCCACACAGGCAGGGCCTGGATTTGAACCCCAGCCCTCAGAAGTGTGAAGTAGATGCTCCAACCAGTAACTCCACTGTGACTCCTCTGGACATTTTCAATATGTGTAAATTTACCCATAACCTGTAATATTCTCGAAAATATTTTGTAGTCCAGAGATAGTTGAGATTCCCAGGTTTCAAGTTTCCTCCAAAGAGCTGCAGGCCTTGCCAGGGCAGGCATTGCAGCCACCATCAGCCATTGCTTGTCTGTAGGCCTTACTGTCACTGTTATAAAACCCACATTGTTTATGTTTACATAATAACAAACATTTGTTTTTGCATTAAATTAATTGATGGTGCTTTTCTGTGCGAGTTTGAATGCAATTCATGCTGAGGCAAAACAGAAAAGTTGAAGTCTGTTTTTTTGGCTTCTCTCCCAATGCAGCACTTAACAGTACATGCAGTCAACCTTCGCAGTTCCAGTTTAGTTGTATTTCCTCACATGAAATGTCATGTACAAAAGCCAAAACGTGAGGTTAATTACATACAGTATACTGTTTGTTTTCTGTGGTTAATTGAATAGCATCATTGTTTATTAATATGTGATATCACATCAATTGTTCTAGTGTGTTATTTAGGGCAATATGCAAGCTAATGTAACCAGGATTTTATATAACTTGGCTTCATGATTGTTTTATGTTAGATGTTAGATCCATGGTGTTGATGCCTTGCTGATTTTTCTTTGTGTAGCAGACCACAGGAAATAAACCAAATCAAACAATACCAGTCCAGGTTCTTCACCCGAAGCACATCTTACCACTTTGAACAGAGAACGCCAAAGAGACAAAAGGGAATACAGTATTGTGTCATGTGTTTCTAGGATCGTCTCTGATTTATGGTCCTTTGAGCTGGAATGAGTGTTAACCAAAGTGCAGAACAAACATACTGTATGACGAGAATTAATCTGCACCTCAAAGTGTTTAGCAGAGGGCACAACAGCCACCAGGTCAACTCCATCAGCCCCATCCACAACTCCTTTGACAATTGGTCACGGCCACCAGACGGCCCATCGACAAATGCCATCGGTCACCCGACCAAAACGTCTGGAGGCGCCGCTGGCACAAACCTCAGATCACCATGGTTATCCTACTCATTAATGGGCAGATTTCCTCCAAGCAGCATTGCCTCCAGGGTCTCATCTCATCTGCCATCTTACTACAGCAAACAGGAGGGGGTTCAGAGCTGATCCCTGAAGCAGTTCCTGAAATTCTTCTGTCACACTTATGGCACACCTCACCATTGTTCTGCTGCAGTCATACATGTCCTGTACTATTCTAACACATTTCTCCTCGACACCAGACTTACACAAGCAGTCCCACGGTTCCTCTCTTGGTTCCTTTTGACCTTCTTTGTACTTTTTCACTAGCGTCCTCAAGGCAAATAATGCATCTGTGGTACTCCTCCTAGCCATGAAACCATACTGTCATGACCAGAACACAGGGTTGGACCCAAATGGACGACTCGGGAGATGTAGAGGCAGTTCGGGAAATGTTTTTTATTCAGTCCAGTGTAGGGGATCAGGCAGGCAGTCAACGGGAGCAGTAGTAAGAAGGGCGTCAGGCATAAGAGGCAGGTCAGTGGGCAGGCAGGAGTCAGTACACCGGAGATCAGGAACAGAATCACAGGAGTGCTGGAACGAGGCATGAGGCAACGATCTGGCAAAAGCCAGACCGTACGAGGAGTCCTATTTGTATCCGTCCTAATTATGGGGAACGAGGCGCAAGCGTGCGCCTCACTGATTGCTTCAGGTGTGTGCTCTGTCTGGGACCGGCACAGCCAGGACAGGGACCAGCAGGACCATGACAGTACCCCCCCTTAACAGCCGGCCCCAGACGGCCCAGGCACCTCAGGGTGGGAGGCGTGAAAGTCCCTGATGAGGTTGGGATCGACCACAAACCGGGATGGGATCCATGAACGTTCCTCGGGACCATAACCCTCCCAGTCCACCAGATACTGGATACCCCTCCCCCGGCGGCGGGACGACAGGAGCTGGCGCACCGAGTAAACTAGGCCTCTATCAACCATGCGGGGTGGTGGAGCGGGATCGGCTGTAGGGACCAACGGGGATGACCGAGCCGGCTTGAGCAAGCTCACATGGAACATCTGGTGGACACGCATTACTCTGGGGAGCTTTAAAGAAACTGCAACTGGGTTAATCACCTTAGTGATGGGGAACGGACCAACAAACCTGGGAGCCAGCTTGTGGGACTCCATCTGGAGTGGAAGTCCTTTCGTTGACAGGTAGACGTGCCTTCCTGCCTTTGTGGTCCGTTGTGGCCTTGTAGGTGCATCCCTTCCACAGTAGCATCCTCCTGGCCAGATCCCAGGTCCGCTTGCAACGTCTTACTACAGTCAATGCAGATGACACCGGGGACTCAGCACCTACAGACGGGAAGAGGGAAAGGGGTAGCCATGTACAACATGGAAGGGGGCCATACCTGTCGATGTCGAGGTAAGAGAGTTGTGAGCGTAGTCCACAAAGCAGAGCTGCCGACTCCAGGTGCTGTAGTCACTAGAAGCCAGGCATCGAAGTCCGGTCTCCTAATCCTGGTTGACCCGTTTGGTCTGGCCGTTGGACTCCGGATGCTGGCCCGAGGCCAGACTTGCCGTGGCCCCAATAAGGGAGCAGAACTCCCTCCAGAATCAGGAGATAAATTGAGGGCCCCAATCCGACATCACTTCGGTGAGCAAGCCGTGGTAACGGAACACCGTATACGAGAGGAGCTCGGCGGCCTATTTGGTGGAGGGAATCTTCGGCAATGGAATGAAGTGGACCATTTTTGAGAAACTGTCCACCACCAAGAGGACGGCGGTGTGGCCTTGCGAGCACGGGTAGACCAGTCACAAAATCTAGGGATGGCTTGGCGGACATTTAGCCTCTTAGCCGACTTGAGGTACACGAGGTTTTTCTGTGAGGCCAACACTCTAACCAGTTGGTCCACCATGCCGCTATTCTAGTTTTATAATGTGGTATTTTAGTTCTTTGTATACTTTAATGACAGTTTGGAATGTTGACTTATTTAATTTTCAACTCCATGTAAAATTGTACAATTAATTAAATGGAACAATATGGCAGACAATCAGTGACCTGAACCTGAACTGACTTTGAGCTTTTACCTACACAGTAATTATCAAAATTTGGTATAGCTTTTAATGAAGATATCCATCCATCCATCCATCCATCCATCCATCCATCCATCCATCCATCCATCCATCCATCCATCCATCCATCCATCCATCCATCCATCCATCCATCCATCCATCCATCCATTTTCTTATCCACTTATCCTCACAAAGGTCATGGGAGTGTTGGAGCCTATCCTAGCTATCTTCAGGCAGGAGGGAGGCTACACCCTGAACTGGTTGCCATCCAGTTGCTGGATAAGTAAGAAATAAATAGGTTAATTTCTTTCCCTCTAAAGTCTTCGCTCCCTGTTCATCAAGGGTGATCAGCATCTGTTGTTTCCATGGCAACAGCCTGCATCGAAGAGCAACCCAGGATCTCGCTGTAACTACCAACAAGGTGCTAATTGATACCGCATTTCACATTAGGGGGGTGTGGCTCAGGATATGACTTAGGACTTGTATGTGAATGCTTTCATATGGGCATGCAAGATGGACTGTGCGTAAGATTTAGCATTAAATAAAGTACAATGGTTTTCCCACATTTTCCCTTATCCTTGTGTTGATTTGTCAGTGTAATTCTCACTCAGTTTGACATTAAGCTCACTGACAGCTTTTGTCTGCCCGTTGTATCTCCAAGTGATGACATGAAAAGAAAAAAAAACAAGTACACTCTATGACTTATTGCTTATTTTAAGAACCTATATTATGATGTTACAAAACAGACTCCGGGAGTGGGGCTTATTACGCAGTGGTGCAGAATGCGGATAGAAAGCCTTTGGTGTGAATATTAGCAGAAATCACAAAGAGGTGCATGCTAAGTGATGTGTGAAGCCGGTTAGATATACACGAACACTGCACAGCACTTTTGAGGCAATAGAAGTACTGTACATTAGATAGACTCACAAATGCACACACACACACACACACACACACACACACACACACACACACACACACACACACACACACACACAAAACATCACTCAGTGGACAACCACACTCACTGATTCCCAGAGACACTGTGAATGAAAACAATGATATTGCTCAGTGCAGGATTCTACCCTGAGTGAGTATATATGATTCCTCCTTGCGGGGATACACTTTCATTTGCATCCATTTTTTCAAACTAACGGTTAATATTGAGTCAAGCCACATGCGGACAAACACACTCCCCTGTTCCTTTTATCTTTACAAACCACACGTAATTTAATGAGGGTCATGTTTTAGTTTTGATTAGCTATAGTTCATCTCCTGTTCTTCTAGTTTTCTGGTCACATGTTCATGTCTTGTGCTTATTTGGTTATTGTTTCCGCCTGTTCTCATCAGGCCTCTACCTTGTGTCAACCTATCGGTACCCTCTCCAGAAACTCGTGTCTTGTCCTGGTGCTTCTTGTTGTCTTGTCAGTTTGCATGTATTTAGGTCCCTGGATTCTTTCAGTCCTTGATGGTGCATTGTTTTGCTGTTTGTCATTGTCCGTCAGTTCCCTGGTCTTTTCTTGGTTCCCTGGTCTTGTCTTGGTTCACTTTTATGGTGAGTAGTTCCCCTGTTTTATGTTGCTTTGAATCTTGTATTTTTTTTACTTTTTTTTTTTTTGAGTATTCCACACACCTTTCTGGCCTTATTGTTTTTTTTTCTTTTAATTAAAAGGTAGTTTGAGATTTCTACACTCCTGCTTTCCTCCTTGTTTCAATGCAAATGGGTCCTCCACCTTTTGCCTCCAACACCACAAAAGTTTTGACAAGGAGAGGAGACTCACCAGTGCAGAGCAAGTTGCAGTTGGACCGGTGGAGACTTTTTATAACAAATAATCAGAATAAATAAAGCATAAAGAGAAATATTATACAGGTGTGATGTTGTTGTTTTTGAATTCCCCCTTTATTTCCTAGTTTACAATTTGTTAAATTTTGCGCCACAAAATAAGCAAGGACTCTTCATTCAGTTCTCTTAGTGCATGTACGGTCCTCAAACTAAAGCAATGTTTCTTCATGATTACTGTGTACCATGGTCTAGAAATACATCATCCATGAGTATATGATGGTATTAGAGAGTGAATATGAATCTCAGGGCCAAATCATGAACTGAATGATGAAGCGCTGAATGAAGCTTATGAACGAACTGTAATGAACTGATTCTAGTGAAGCGGCACGGTGGAGCAACTGGTTGGAGCGTTGGCCTCACAGCTCTGAGGACCGGGGTTCAAATCCCGGCCCCCGTCTGCGTGGGTTTTCTCTGGACACTCCGGTTTAGTCCCACATCCCAAAAACATGCATTCATTGAAGTCTCTATTTGCCCCTAGGTGTGATTGTGTGTGACATTTGTTTCTCTCTATGTGTCCTGCGATTGGCTGGCAGCCTGTTCAGGGTATACTCCACCTTCTGCCCAATGATAGTAGGGATAGGCTCAAGCACTTTTGTGATGCTTGTGAGGATAAGCGGCTCAGGAAATTGATGGGTGGATGATTCTAGTCATTGTAATGTCAAGACACTTGTTTTTACCATCACTATTTACACAGTGTGGAGGAAATACAAAGAACATTAACCTCACTCACAGTTTGAAAGTTGAGCTTCTTGGAAGGTGTGTCTCGTTACAACTTGAGCACAACATTTCGGAAAAAGAACATCATACCAAGGGTCAAACGTGGTGATGGTGATAGTGTGATGATCTTGCGCTGTTTTCCTGAACAACTTGCTGTGATTGATGGAACCATGAATTATGCTTTTTAACAACGAATCCTGAAGGAGAATGTTCAGCCATCAGTTTGAGTTTTTTTAACCCCTAAACTTAAACGTACTTGGGTTCTATAGGAGGATGAAGATTCAAAGCACAGCAGCAAGTCAACGTCTGAATGGAAGGAAATTGAAGCTTTTGGAGTGGTCTTGTGACAATCCAGACTTGAATCCGATTTAAATACAGTGGGCTGCACGGTGGTGCAGCTGGAAAGCATTGGCCTCACAGTTCTGAGGTCCCAGTTTCAATCCCGAATCCGCCTGTGTGGAGTTTGCATGTTCTCCTTTTACCTGCATGGGTTTTCTCCGGGCACTCCGGTTTCCTCCCACATCCCAAAAACATGCAACATTAATTGGACACTCTAAATTGCCCTGAGGTGTGATTGTGAGTGCAGCTGTTTGTCTCTATGTGCCCTGCGATTGGCAGGCATCCAATTCAGGATGTACTAACGCCTCCTGCCGGTAGAGAGCTGGATAGGCTCCAGCACTCCCTGCGACCCTTGTGAGGATAAGTGGCTAAGAAAATGGATGGATGGATGAAATATGACCTTAAAGGCCCTGCATGCTTGAAAACCCAATTTTTGCTGAGTTCAAACAATTCTGTAAGGAAGAGTAGGCCAAAATATCTCCACAGAGATGTGAGAGACTTATTGGCAGCTCTAGAACAATGCTTCATTTTAGTTGTTGCTGGTGAGGATGGCCCAACCAGATATTAGGTTTATGGGGCCTTTGCATTTTCACGCAGGGCCAGGTAACTGTATATATATATATATATATATATATATATATATATATATATATATATATATATATATATATACATATGTATATTTTTTTACCTTAATTAATGAAATCTCCATTAAAAATAACTTTTTAAAGTTATGTTGGGTTATGTTCCTTTTATACTTACATTCTTATATTCTGAAACAAAGTCAGCTATGCAAAAATAAAGGAATTTCATAAGGGGGCTATAATTTAATTTAATCAACTTTTTTATGCTACCAAACCCACTTTTTACAGCTAATTGAACAATATTTGAACAAACCAATTATCAGTGACATCTGATTTCAGAACTAGTTATCCATCAATTTGTTGCGTATACTGTATGTAATAATTCGATGAGGCAATTAATGGTTTTGTGGGTTCGCAGTCATGACGGCCCTCGATGGGAACCCACAACGACATTGTGGCCTTGGACAAAAAATGAGTTTGATACCTTTGTAACACACCACATTAAAGGTTAGTTTTATTTCAATAACATTTATTTTCCTGGATTTATCCATGTTTACCTAACAGGTGTCAATTAGCTTCAAAAAATTTTGCCGTCAGGTGTCTCACATTGGCAGCTTGGATGCATATTTTGAGCGAGTGGAAAAATAAAACCATTGATTTGAATGATAGAGTTCCGTAATCTTCAGATCCAGAGTGACATTTAAAAAGCAAACCAACTAATATAATAGCAAATTTAAATTGAATACTTATGATTCATTTTGCAGAGACACAGAGTGCCACAGCTGAATGATGAAAGAGACACATGCAGGTCTGGAGCCAACGGGTGGTCAACCCCTGGTCTAGAATCATAGATATGTTTCCCTTTGTAATGATTTGCCTCCTTGCAAAGGATGAAAATAGAACAGAGGACAGTTGCTCTTTGATCAAATTAAGAACTTTGCTTTTTTTGGTACCAAAAAATGACTATATTTAGAGGCACAAATATTCATGGAAGCTTTCATCAAGTGATTAAAAAAAGATTACAAATACAAGATCAGTTTCTCTGTGCTTCTACAAAATGTCTTCCTTTTGCCAATCCTTCAATCAATAGGCACACTTTTGTTCCATCAACATATTTCAATGAAAAACAATCATGTCAAATGTTATACCAATAGCCCCAATCTGATTAAACGTTACTGTACTGTTTTTTTTATGATTTAACAATCCACATAACACACCCCAATCATGTATTGTAATATATGTGTATTTTTATTAAAATTAATGACATTCATTTTGTGCTGTGAAAAATTTACAGTTAGGGGAAGGGATAAAAAATGTAAGTCATGACGAGAGATTACAAATGGTTAAGTCTGTTGAGGTATGAATTAAACTGAGGGTAGTACAAAGGAAACGATAAAATCTCAAATAGATTTGGCAGGTTACAATTACTGACAACATGTGACAAAGTTATCAAAAACAAGTTTTACAGAAGACATGAGGTTTCATTACTCATCGCGACACAGTGGAGAGTAATACCAAATATCCTGAAGCACATTTTCAGAGATATTCATTCATTCTATACACTGCTTTTATAGAAGTACAATTATCTACCTGTCACAGACACCTCCAAATATGGAGTCTTATGCTAACAAATCTCTAGTCAATAAATTCCTTGAATTACTAATACAGATTTGTTATACAATATTGTCATAAAGTGTCTATATACTCTGTAAATATGAGGAAGATGGTATAAAATATTGGAGTCATCGGTAAGAAAAAACTGCTTAAATCCTAATACAGTCCTGCTTGAGCATCAAGCGCCCATCATATTGCACCATTTCACACTGATGGTTAAAACACAAATGTGTTGAAGGCGTGACGCCCTGAGACCGCACTGTCACATCAGTGCCAGGAGCCTCAGCTTTGTCCAGAGTCCTGCAAGGCTGAGAAACAAATGGGTGATGATGAAAGGTCTCACTGCGACCCTTGGATCCACATTTTCTCTTCAGACACACACCCAGCAATTCCCACATGGTACTGCTCCGTGCGCAGAGTCTGTATTGTGGTGCTGGTGTTTTGGTATCGAGGCAAAATGCAATAGAAACCGGGAACACGCACATAACCAAATCCATCACCACTCAGTAGGTTTGTCCCAATGCAGAGCATTATGGATCACAACGCATTACAGATGTGCTCTGCTTTCCCCAGCCTATGAGTTTTAGGTCACAGTTTAAAAAAAAAAAAAGGACATTTTATGAAAGGAATGAAAAAAAAAAATCAACTTAGATTAAACAAGATAGTGCCAATGACAAAACTGAAATACTTATTATATAAAATCGCTAAGCTTAAACAGATCTTAGTTTAAAGTATCACGGAAGAGTCTTAAGATCTTAAAAACAAAAGACTTCCAGGCGTGAAGACCAAAAGAGAGGAGAAAATTGAACAAGAAATAAAATCTGTGCCTATCAAACTCCAAATATGAAATGGGTTGCTTTTGCTCGTTCCTATGTTGGAAGGGAATTTGGCTGGAAGAGGAGCAGCCAAGAGTTCTGGTTGTTCGTCCCCAGAAGCAGGCAGGATATCCCATAAGATATTGTTTTGTTTGTTTCTGAAGTTGAGCTAGGTGTCAAAAGTCACCGGCCACAGATGTCCTTGGCCAGGTCATCTAAACTCCAGGTTTCAAGGAAACTAACAGAACCGCAGCTAGTTTTGGTCTGGTTGTGGACCCCAGAACTGTCCACCAGCCTCTTGACCTCCTAGGTCAACTCCACACAAAGAGGCAATGATAATACACCACTTCACTCTTTCTTCTACTCTTAGCCCTCCCACTACCTTCTTCCTGCTCTGGCTGAGGATTTGAAGACATAGATTCTCGGACCTACTTTCTCACTTCCCAACTTTTTTTACCAATACAGGAGCCCAAGCCCAAAAGGTAACCGAGGTAAAATAACGCGGCCTTGCTTGCTAGCCCCTTGGCCTCAGACTTCTGTCTGCAGGTCAATGATGTCCTGACCCACCATTGGGATGGGGGTGCTGCTCTTCTCCCACTCCACAGAGTGCAGCTCCAGCGGTGAGGCAGCCAGAGGCTCCAAGTCTTTGCGAACCCACGCGGGGGGAGACTGCTGTGGCAAGCCCCGTACCCCTTCCCATGGCCTCTCCAAGGGACCCTGCTGTTTGTCCTGATGGCAAACCAAAGAACCACACTTAGTGCAGTAATGGGGTCACTCATAATGTGTGACAAATGTCTGTTCTAACCAATATGAAATGAGCTTCATTCCTACAGAGGCAACTGTCAAATCATGAAATTCATCTAAGGAGGAAACTATTCCTCTTTTGAGGCAAGTGTAATCGTGTATCTGATGGTGCGTCTTCCTTTGACAGGTAATTCATTTGAAATTGTGAGGTTATATTAAAAACACTCACGCTTTGGTTCGTTTTGTCACTTCCTGCTGATGATACGCTCCATCTCACAGACTGTAGGAGGCAAGGAAGAAAATGTAATCCAAATGACCTCATGTTAACTGTAACTCAATACTCAATACTTTGCGCTTTTTAAGGTAATTTTTTTCACCATCAAACCCCTTTATCATAATAACATTCACCTTGCCTCAGATATGATACATTTAGTCATTTTTTTTCTTATACTATATGAACTAGAAATTCATTTTGGTATGAAGATGAGTAATGGGTATATACAATAGATAATGGAGTATGTTACCTTGCTGTCAGAGGCAGGCGACTCTCTGTCTTTATCTGCATGATGTAACTTCCTGTTCAGGTCCTGGAACATGTTCTGGTGGCGCTTCTTTGTGTGCATTATTTTCTATACAACACATTTATAAAAATAATTAAAACTCATGGATTATAATTAAAATGCCGTTTGATAAAGTTTGATTGATAGTTACCTCAAAGTCAAGCTCAGCATACCGGGACTTTTGTCTCTGTAAAATAAGATAGCACAAGAAAAGCGTGGGTTTAGTTGAACTAGTTTGTCAGAAACATAATGTAGGAATTGAAATCAATTTTATTTTTGATTATTCCAGTCTTACCTCCAAGGAGCTCATGGACAAAGTGGAGATGGTCTCGCTTTTCGACATCATTGAGTTCATCGACTCAAAGGTGTTCTCCAGACTGCTGTGAGTTATGTGAGACTCGCTGGACATGTTGTGGATGTTTTGGATGGGTGAGTCCCTCTCAGAATAGGACACGCTGACCTGGTCGCAGGGAATTGGCTTGATCCCGAAGGCAGCTTGTGGTTCAGCAAAGGGGCCACTCAAGTGCAGGAGTCTGGCCTGGGGCAGTTGCTCTACACTGATGGTGTACTTCGTCGCATCATCTTTGGGCTTGGATCTCAAGGTGGAGGTCGTGTTGGGCATGAGCACGTAACCGCCGCCGTCAGAGACTCCGCCCTCTGTCTGAACCCGAGCGAGATCAGCATCCAGCTGCTGGAAGAGCTCTCCCTCACACACGTACACAGGATTTCCGCAGGATGGGTCGACTCCCCCACCCAGGCGGCTCTTCTCTCGCTTCAAGGTGAGAGTGTGGCTGGAATATTCAGGAACTGCTTGCATGTGGGTCTTGTTGGATGGCAGGGTGTGGAAGTTCGGGCCAATGGGAAGAGGCATTTGAGAGGGGGACATTTTCTCTTCTGATGAGCCGCTCATTCCTTTTAAGAAAAATGAGAATCATAATGAACTGGAGCAGGTCAAAAGCATCCATAATCAAATGCAAACATAAAATTGTTAGAGGCAAAAAGTGGATGAATACGTTTATGCTCACCTTGTCTGCATGAATCGCCATCCTTTTCATTATCAGACTGCTGAAAATTAATAGATATTGCATCAATATACACGTTCATGAGGGAAGAACATTCAAGAGGCCCACAATACATGTATAAAGCAAAGAAAGTTACCGTAAGTTGGTTGTGGCCATTGTGATGCGAGCTTCCGGAGTCTCCATTGCCGTCATCCTTGCGGTCAACTACCCTGCACTTAACAGCTTCCTGAACCTAAAGAGGAATTATTCAGGAAACGGCAATTAAACCACAGCTCAGAAGATGCACAAAAGGGAAACTAATACAAACAACTTGATCACGTCTCCCTCACCTCTCTACGGAGGATGCAGTGGACCATGACAATGATGAAACCTTCCAAGGAGTCGAAAACAGCAAAGAGGATTTGGAACAGGGCAGAACGGCGGTCTGTGATGGCCAGCACAGCAGACATCCACGTGAGGGCCAAGAGAGGCAGAACCACACAGGAACTCCACAGTGACGCCCTGTAACGGTGGGCGTGATCGAGATTTTCAGCATGACTATTGACACAGACACCGTGACACGGGATTTGTTTTCAGACATCTGCCTCTTCTTTTTGCCTTTTTGGAATGACCAAAATGGCCCTTTTTAATACATTGGGATCCAAACTATTCCCGCATAGAAGGGTGAAGAATTACCATGTGGTTTGAACTAAGGCCAACTCCCAGTTAATTAAGAAGTGAGTCCTTTTTAGTTTTGTCCATATAGTTTATGTCCTTCAGTAATTTGATTGAGGGCCTTGACATGGTTACACATTATCAATACTGCTGTAATGGCACTGATGTGGGCGATAAGCACAAAACCTTAATGCGAGATCAATAGAACCTACCCAGCTCTCTCCTTCAGCTTCACGTCGGTAATGCCGTCTTTGGATACGAGCTTGTTAAAAACCAGAATACCAATGACCATATTCACCTGTTTTGGTAAAAAGAAAGGGGTGGTGTTATAATGAGAAATACATGTAATCTACAGTAATAGAACACACATTGGGATGGATTAAGATGTGGTAATTTGATCAAATACATACCAAAACAACAGCAGCAGCCGGGCCAACGAAGGAGTAGAGGAGCCCGCCCTCAAGAGAGAGCCAACAGCTAAAGAAAATTAGCATACTTTAATACTTGACTGAACATTTTTTTTTTTTTCAAAATAAAGTGCAATTTCCAAAGTCAATCACTCCAAATGGCTGAGTTGCAAAGTGTAGTAATAGTACATGTGTTAACTTTAGTGAGAAGCAAAAGACTCACTATACTATCTGTAAACTGTTAAGATGCGTTTTAAATTCTATTTATTTGCATTTCATCTTAAAGAGCTTTGCTTTCAAGCATTTATTAAGGTACGCCAATTAAAAAAAAACCCTTCAAACGCCTTAATTTCAGGACAATAAGAAAAAAACGTGAATACACGAAAGTGTAAAAAACTAGCATGAGACTTACTAGTTGACCGTCCCATATCCCTTGGCTTTTGTGAACCCCACAGACACGGCCACAACCAATGCAGGTAAGCCTATGCAAGTAAACAATTTGCAAAAGGGGTTAGCGTATTTCATAAAGACAAACAACTGAAAAGCATTGAAGCAAGAGGAGGACAGAAAGAGAGAAAAGAAAGGCGAAAGACTGGTAAGCTTACCCCATCCCAAGCACAAGAAGCGCTTGCGGATGATTCGGTTGCGCAGACGACCAGTGACTGCCATGTAGGACTGCCAAGCTTCCGTCAGCACCCAGCAGAAAGAGGAAAGGAAAAAGAAGTGCAGGAAAGCTGCTACCAGTGTGCACACCACCTGAAGGAGCCCAAAGGGGGAAGTGCAGAAGCCTGTTACCCAAAGCAGTGGGCTTTTAGAGAGCCTTGGAATTGAGAAATGAGCAGAGCACCAACCTTATTCCGGGCCTGGGTTTGTCCTATGAGAATGAGGGCATTGGAGCAAATGATAGACAGGCAGAAGTTTATGAGGATAACAGAGCGCTCAGAGCGGATATACCTGGGGTTAGTTGGAAGAGAAGAGAAAAGAAAAATGTGAGTTTGGCTACAGAGGACAGACAACCGACAACCTTCCTGGCTTTGCTCATCGGATGACTTACTTCCACACAGAGACGTAAATGATGATGAGGAGGAGCAGGGTGAGGGAAGACACCCCGCAGCCAACTATGAGAGTCACGGATGGGAGAAGCGCCTTGTCCATGATCTGTAGAGAGGAGACAAAAGACATGCTCTCAAAGAGATGTGCAAAACCAGCACTGAGGTCCACATATGCATCCAGGTGAAGCCTGCACGTGTGCATTATCACGGACAGCAGACGGCTCCCTGAAGGGAAACATATGAATGGCGCGATCACGCCACAGCTCGAACAAGGTGACCTCAAGGTGAACATGTCGTAAAGATGAAGAGGCGAATTAAACAAATGGTCGGGCCCACTTCATTTCTGGACTAGCTTTTGAATCAGTGATACTGCACATTTACCCCATTTCACAGGAAGACATTTTCAAGATGGAACAGTTAGTTTGTATGCAGCAACATTTGAACAGACTACTTGAACTTCTCTTTCATCTTCGCTTCAGCTGCTTACTTATCATTTCCCCACACTGTTTTTGTGCCAAGTTTCAACCCTGCAGGGGTGAACAGGTGGACCATTACCACCAGTGCATTAATCTGTCACCACCTGCCCCATTCTGATCTTTGACAGCACCTGAGCACCCGCCGTTGCCGGTGGCCTTGACAATCCCACAGTTCAAACTGTTCCCCTCAGGTGGAAAAACTGGAGCAGAGATTGTTTTTCCCCCCCGACGGCGATATCGCATACACAAATTTTACCTTCGAACAGTGCCACTGTAGTTTAGAGCTCGGAATGGAGCAAATTTCTTTGAGCCACTTAATTGCCATTTTCTAAACGTTTGAGAAAATCTCTCTCTGGTTCTGAAGTCATGTTTTGATGTGTACAAACAGGCCAGTGAACATTTGCATGACTGTACTACAACACTGTACCATTTAATAATTAGCATCTTTACCAGTTGGTCAAGCTAAATGGAGGAAATACAGTATCAGAGAATTGTACACTGAAAGAAAGAAGACAGAAATGTGTGGAAATTTTTTGGTATTGTGTTATGTGATATCAAATGAGCTAATGGATTGCAGGAAGAAGTGTACCTTGCTTTGGCCTTCACTCGATTTATAGAGGCCATAAATTGCAAGTGATGTTCTTTTCTGATACGTTGGTCACTTCTGTCTGCGAAGTGAGTGGCTGGTACAAAACGGCATCAAAGGTTCTCTAATTTAGTTACTGTATCTACTTTCTAATTTATTTCACTCAACCCAGGAACATTATAAGCAACCAGATGGCCAATATCAGAGTGCCGCGCTTTGCATCTTTTGGATCAGCTCTCATCGAATCTTGAGGCGGTTAAAAAAACACACACACACACACAAGGGCACTTCAGTCTGTTTTGTCCTCTGGCTCTCAGACCTCTCTTATCTGGGTTGCTCCATACGCGTCTGGCATTGACCTAAATATGAGGCATGTCTTATGTATGTCCTTGTCTGTATCACACATTTTCACTTGGAAGAGAAATAACTGCTTGATACAGTGGAACAAGGCAATTCTGTTTAACCAACATGCCCTATATGTTCTCATTTTGTATTGTCCGGAAGCTTCTAAAATGAGACAAAAGTAAAAGTAAGCGAAAACACCGCAATGTCTCGCTTTGTTTCCGCATCCCCGCTCACTCTCTGCCTCATGCTGGTATTCTCATAAAACTCGCAGGGCAATGTTATCGCAAACGTCCACAGAGGACATTAAAGGGTAGACGGCGGCAAGTGTGAATGGTCGGGGAAAGGGAACAGTCAATACATAACCAAACATCTGCCTCTCATTGGTTCACATCTTTGGCATTGCCAGACACACAGAGGCTGAAGAAGCAGCGATGATGATGACGTGTGTGTGTGTGTGTGTGATTGGGGGTTATAATTGAGACTTTGGAGATAATGGCTGATTATTGGTGAGAGTGCCTGTTTCAACAGCTTTGGGGTAAAGTAGAAGAAGTAAGAGGTGGGCAAGAGAGAGGAAATGCAGGGTTAAATTGTGGATGTAAACAACTGGCACTGATGAACCGAGCAGCACAAAACACTGCACCCAACAATTCTTAACCAGTGGGTATTTTTGATTCAGGTGCAATAAAAAAAAAAGAAAACTTTTTGTTGACTGTCAGAAGGAACACCTGGCGCATGGCAAAGATGGCCAGATCACATCCTCTATCAGAGGAGGGGCAAAGGAATGGGGCTGTGTTTTTTTTTTCTGGCCCCCAGCTACTCAGTTATGAAAAATCCCCAGGCCGAGTTTGAGCTGCAGAAGCTATTACCATGGCAACTGGCTTGAGCAGCTTCTGGGGCGACACAGTCTACAGGGGGAATAAAATTGCTTTTTTTTGTGTGTCTGTGTGCATAAAAAAGACCACTGACAACACATAAGTTATTTGCACACAAAGAACATCATCACGAAATCATTTTCGTGCAAAACAACAACGATTGTGATAATAAAAATAACCAAGTCATTTAGAGCTATTAAAAACCTTTTAAATTAAAAATGATCACGCAAGCAAAGAAGTCTAATTTTAATAGAATATGTACGGTAGTACATATGATGCTAAATACAAAATTGAACACCAAATGCTATGGGCTGATATGTTTTCACGGATTCACATTGTTTCCTCCCTTTTTCATATTAAAATCTCATTTCCATACTAGTGTCTGCCGGACCGAGACAAAGAGGCGAGATACGAATGGCTCGAAAACCACAAGCACACGCTGCATCGCATTCGCACAGAGCCCAAAATGTTCAACAGACGGAGACAAAAAGCGTTTGCATGATCCGATTTCAAAGACTTACCGAGTCGAAGTTGACGCGCGCTAAAATGGCGAAGGTGGAAAGGCTGTCACACACGCATTTGGTTCTGAATGAATGAACGGCGACGGCTCTGCAGCTACGAGCAGACCACGATCCAAGCAGGGAGGATCTGCACAGGGGAGGAGAGCAAAGGCACCCACCGGTGTGAGCAGAAGAGAGGGAAGGAGAGACTGCGTTGCGAGCTGACACAGCTCATTAAAAATGCGTCTTTAATATATTTTTGGGTGGCACACATTCAAAGATAACGAAACCTTTGCCATATGTTCGCTACATTGTGAGTCACAAGAATTACATTTTAAAGCTATTCAATCAATAGAGCATTTAATAAAAGGTGGTCGTTTGCATGCCTGAGCGCTACTTTTGCACTTATGTGCTGAATTAGTTAATGTACTCTAATTAACATACTTGAAAGGTTTCCATAAAACACCTAGGTTTATATTATGAGGAGCGTCTTTTCTTAAAATCACGTTGTTTTTTTTTACTGGCAATACCTACCAGCTGCAGCCAAAAAAAAACAAAACAAAAAAAAAAAAAACAACAACGAATATAGTAGGATAAAACGCTAAAGTTAAAACCAAACAATGCTTGGTTATCTAGAAAAAAAAATATAATAATTAATAGTAAAAAGTGTGGTAAATAGTACATCTCAATGGAAGGGGAAAAAAACAATATTCCACAGGTGCAACATTTAATAGATTAACTGACACCTAATCAATGACAAAATTAATCAATACCTATTCTGATCATTGATTAATCGTTTACCGATCATGGTCATCTTAAAATTGTCCAAATCCTCAGAATTTCACTGGCAAATATTGTCAGATTTCTATAGTTCTCCATGAACGCAGATTGATTATTTCTGCATTTACTTCAAATAAGATATTTGAAAAAAATCTGCTTTTATTTTAGAACAGAATGATCAATATTTTTGCCCATTTTCTGGCAGGTCACAGATCAAACCAGTAATTTCATAATAGTCAATTTATGTTGGTGCTTTTTCTGCAATGTAAATTTTAAATAATGTCATGTTGTTGAATTAAATTCCGTTGAGGCCTTAATGGAACACTTCCAGTCATCTCAATGCTCCACAGACTTTGTTTTTCTCTCCATAGAGTCGGTGACCTTGTTGACCCCTAGTCACAGCTTCACTCTCTTCCATTTGCGCTGCCTCTATCTTCTCAGTAAACAGATTTTCTGTGAATCATGTTTTTCCTTAAATGTAACTCATGTTAAGCTTGCACATAAAAGCACATGATATTGCAGTGTATTGTACCAATAGACATGTGACTCACTGAACCAGCTCTACACTAAACTGCACTTCTACAAACATCTGCCTGACAGCAAGCATGTCAAAGATGCTTGAGCTGGAAAATAACAGCCAACATGTTGTGCCACTTTTCTGTCCTGTGTGCCATGAAAAAGGAATGAAATATCATTATCAGCCCCCCCTCGAGTGAGTCTCAAGGTGGATGAATGTTGCAGTGACTGATGTATGACTAAAAGAAGGCCGGAGCCTGTGACATTGCCACCCGTGAGAGAAAATAGATGTGTGAGTAATGATTTTGATGCACACTCAAAGAGATACACAAGTCAAAACTTACGCTTCGCTTTCGTCCCATGAGAGGCACGTCTCATTCATGGTGCCCTAAAAAAAGGAGAGGCAGATGGAGGAAGAATTGTGAGAAATTCTGCATGAAAAGGAAATGTGTAGTTTCATGTCATACTATGAATGTGCAAGAAGCAACACCTTGCCGTCCACCCTGCCCACATTTCTCGCCACATATGCACACATCTAAAATATTCTTATCAGTTACAGAAGCTCATTATTGGGCCAATTACTGCGATTCCTCATCACTAAGTGACCAGCTGGTTAGGCTGTGATTGTGGCAGGTTTCAGCTGGCGAAATTATTAGCAAATGTCACAGTTTCAACGCAAATGTCAACCAAATGTCAAGCTCTGCGTGTGCCGCGGTGAGCAAACAACCCGAGGGGAAGCTGGTACATTTTTCCGAGGCTTTATTAGTTTGGCCAACTGTCACGGACTTACATTGTGGAGATGGGGGAACTCAATCTCGACGGGAGAAGACAAAAGGGCTGGGGTCGGCTTGACCATCACTGTCACTACCTTTGAATTGAGCAGAGTGCTGTTGCTACAGAAAGACAAAAAGATACGGTCAGTAATGAATCCACCGTGTGTGTAACGCCCCTAAATCTAAACTAATCTTTCCCAAAGACATTGTGTGGCGAACTAACTCCACGTTTTCCCAGAACTGTAAGTGTAATTGTGCAGTAATTGTTTTGGCAAAATAGAATACCTATCCATCTATCCATCCACTGTATTATACAGAGGAAGTAGTGTGAGTGCCATCTTGTGTCTTGAATAGAAATTGCATGAAAAAAAGAAAAATGCTTTACCTCTGAAAGGAGAGGAAAGAAGTGAGGTTTCTGTAGAGGACAATGCCAGTCACAAATGCATCGTTGCCATCTAAAATGAAGCAAATAGTTGCTTAAAACCAGACTTCTCCTACTTCACGTTGGGATATCTGCGAAAACAAATTTATATGTGCATCTTACCACTGTGTTCAATGGCCAAAGCATCTCTGGAAACTGATATTTTCTCCTCAGCAGTCCTGACCCAGTCCAACATGCCCCTCCAGCCTTTAGCTGGGAAAGTGAAGTTGTTGCTTGTTGTAGTTGGCCGCTTATGGATGCTCAGGACTGGAAGAAAACAAAACAAAAAACAGTGCACAACGCTTAGAACTACTTTAGTATTTGCATGAAGAATAACGGTGAAGAACTGGTGAGAACGTTCTCATTCCCACAGTGCGAAAGTCACACAAAGTGATGGGCAGTGTGAAGTTTTCACTTATTCTGACAGACAGATTGGTTCATGTAAAAGTCATATGTGTAATGCCTGATGCAGACAAGCTCGCAGAGAGCAAGTAATTTATGTGACTGATGGATGTGACACACTGTCAAAAAGATGTTTCGGTGCACTCGGGACGGCAGATGGCGTGAGGACAAATCATCCTGACAAGACATGAGCAGAACGAGCCGCCGTCGGTGGAAATTAGGCCTCACCTAAATTCTCGGTGACTTCATAAATGTCCTGGAAGCCGCTCATTTGCATACCGATCATGTTCACGGACTCCTCGACGAGGCGGAAGAATTCCTTAACGTTGGCACCCACCTGTAGGAGAAATGCAGGAATGGATTAAATGTTTAAATTGTGAAGAATTTTACAGTGGTTTCAATTTTGAAGGGAATCCAGGACCATACGTTTGCTAAAACAAGACCTTTCGACAAGTCCCATGGTAATGTTCCATAATGTTACATCATCTTAACCATTTAAAGTATACTTTTGAGGAATAAAACCTATGCCTAGTTTTCCATGAACACTTGCCTACTACGGTACTATATTTTAATTTTGGTTGTTGTAGTATTTTTTTTTAGTTTAAAAAAAGTAGAAACTTTGAGAAACATTTGAGTCTCACGCATCCTGGTGGCTTGAATGCATAAGTCGTGACAAATTCAGTGACGGCCAGGAAATACCGATCACAAAATGTCATGAATCTACGAACAATGGAAAACGATCATTTCAAAAAATGTGAACACGATTAAAAGAAAGTGGAGGCTTTCAGTCATGACTAACCATCTATTATGTTTTCTATGCTGAAGTCCGCCCACTGCAATGAAAGCCTCGCTTGCTGCTAGGCAACCTCCAAACTTCCTTAAAGCCATAAATGGACCGGCTGTTGATTCATACTGGTATTTCTACAGAATTTCCTTGCCATCGCACTGAGCAGAGGGGAGGGCTGTCCCTGACTTGCGTGTCTCTGACGCACAAACCGCAGCAATGTGGGCGCAAGGTGTGCGTTTCTATGAGATGTGCGCCGTCTGTGTCCCCTCTCAGCCGGCACGGCTTTGTCGGACGGCGTGTAAAAGTCACAGATTGGTGAGTGGGCGCTGTGTATTTCCCTGAGTCAATCTTCTCTCTAGTTCTCTCTCATGGACACCTCCGAGCGTTCACTTTCACTCGCCATTGCAATTTGTCGGGCAGTTGTTTTTGCACGAAAATGTGCACAAATTTGTTTCGCTCCTGGAACAATTGAAAGGCTCAACGCAGATAAAAAGAAGCTATAGACTTTCAGCTTCAGAATGAAAAGTCAAGTAAAAGTCTAAAAATGAAAGTGCAAAAAAGTTAACACATCAGATGCTGCAACTTGTTTTAAATTTTGCCTTCCAATTAGCGCAGACTTCTTTTCACACCAAACTCATTCACAGCTTTGAATGTCTATCAAAAAAAAAAAAAAAAAAAAAAATCTCAGACACCCTCTTGTCACTTACCAGCTGTGCCTCTTCCCATTTGTCATGATGTTCCTCTTTCAACAGGTTGCTCATGGTCTGGACATAGTTCTAAAAAAAAAAAAAAAAAAAAAAAGAAGAAGAAGACAGGTGTAAGAAGCTATCTACCAAAGAAAGCCTCATCAAGTAAAATATTTTTTTTGGACAGCGATACATAAAACACATACAGTGGTCCATGACATTTATTATATTATTTGTACAAAACAAACAAAACAAAAAAAAAAAAAAAACAAGAGGAGAACCCACACAGCATTGTGTATGTAAGTTTCTTTTGGCTTGTCCCTTTTGGGGTCGCCACAGCATGTCGTCTCAGATGAATGCACATATATGTTTGGCACAATTTTTACGCCGGTTGACGTATTTACTATTTTTTTTCCCACTGATGTGTTACCTGTCTCACAACTCCCCCGCCCCACATAATGCATGTCAAAACAAAATTTCAAACCACAACTTTTTGGATTACCTCTACATCTGCGTTGCTCAGCCTCAGCCTTATCGCCTTGAACATCTCTGTGATGTTCTTGAGGATTTCCATAACGGCCATGAGGTCACCGCTGTATGTGGCGCCTTCATCGGTTAAGAACCTCAGACGTGAAATCACCTCAGCGATGCCATCGGCGCTTTGTGCCGTCTGTGCTTTGGAGATGTAGTCCCGTGACTACAGGAAGGAGAGTGCAAATGTTCATTGCAGTTATTCTGCTTTTGGGAGCTGCTTTGGGGATTCTGACAGACTGATGTGTTCATGTAAAAGTCCTATGTGTAATGCCTAATGGGGGCTCGTTTTTTGGGGGAGAACTTACCAGCATCTGAATGCTGTCATAGTTCTTGGAGACGCACTTGATGTAGGTTGGACCCTCCCATGTGGCGAGGCCGACAGCATTGAGACTGCACCGACGAAGAATCAGACCTGTGTGACCGCAAGCTTGCAAGTAAATACATATACAGAGCTGAATAGAACACACAACACAAACTCAAAATCATACCAAGAAAGCATAACCAGTGAAAATTGTCCACAAACAAGTTACTTTTTCTGTGAGGAGTCTTATTTTAGCTGTAATGAGACAAGTGTTGACTTGACACGTGACAATTATGCTTGGTTGCCACTGTGCATTACCTGCAGTGCCAGCCGGACACGAGATGGCAGCCATGTCTCCAGCAGGAGTTTTTTTCCACACAACATCTCCATCGTTCTCCTCAGGGCAAATCTCATGGGGCTCTAAAGCATTGCAGTAATCACATTAGTTTCTAATGTGATCTTTGACTGGGAGCTTTTTATTTTGGAAATCATTTACTTATCAAACCTGGGCATCTCTTCTCACTGCAGCGCTTCTGCTCTCCTCGTTCGCCGTGGCAAGGCTCCCCACCGAAGAAAGGCCCTTCGCAAACTCGTTGTCTCTGCTGGATGCCACCACCACAAGTCCTGCTGCAGCTGCCCCAGGAGCTCCAAGCATGCCAGCGCCCATCAACTAAACAGACAGTGGCAAACACACACCGGGAAATCTCATGAGTATTTTTGATCCTGCAACTGGCAAATCTTAAGCTACATTTCTTTTTTCTTACCGGGGCACTCTTTCAGGAAGCAGTTTATGGCTTCTTTCCAGCTCCCGTGGCACTCTGAGCCTCCGTAGGACGGGCCGTTGCATTCTCGTGTCCTCTGCATGGTCCCGTTGGAGCAAGAAGTCGAGCAAGGACTCCACACCGACCACTCGTTCCAATGTCCGTCCACTAGAGGGAAGCAGAGAAGCGCATTTGCTGAGCACCAGGACAACAACTGACACTAAAGTGAAGAGAGTTCGGATCTATTGAACTTCAGTTAATTCTGCAGTTGTACCACATTAAATGTGACGAACTCACCGAACTTTTACTACTTTGCTACTTTGCCAGGAACATTTCTTCACTCATTCTGACTTCTTTGATACCAGAAGTTTATATCACAGTCAACCATTTTTTAAATTGTAGCAATTCCCAAAGTTATTAAAATAATATGGTCTGTATAAGTCATGCGCCACATACTGTACGTCCTATTTTTTAATGTATGAAATATTAGTGAATTATATGTTGAAGTGTGGTGAAATAACAATTTAGAAAACAACTCACCAGGACATACAGCAATGTTGCAGAGCTTGTTTTGTCTTGAAGGACCCTCGCAAGGCTCGCCTCCGTTTTGGGGCAGCCTGCATGTGCGCGTGCGGTCACGGTAACCACGACCGCATGTGGAAGAACACAAGCTCCACGGGGTCCATTCATCCCAGGTACCATCAACTGCAAGTAAAAAAAAAAAAAAAAAGAATGCCATGCAACAGCCACATCACCCTCATCCACATGTGATAGAGGAGGAAAAAGGAAGTCACCTGGGCAGACGGCAGTGTTGTTGCAAGGTCTGTTTTCACGCAGGGGTCCGGTGCACTGGGTGGTGAAGGATGAAGTCGCACAGACGCGGGTACGGCTTTGCCAACCCTCTCCGCACGTCACTGAACACGCACTCCAAGGAGACCACTCGTCCGTCTTTGTATTTGCTGATCCAAAAAACGATTCATTCAGTAAACTTTAGGAAACTTAACCAAACTAGCTAGCATAAAGTAAGTGGAAACCAAGACAGATTATTTTACCGATATGTGTTGCGGCTCCTCCAAAGATGGAATCATCAGCATGGTCCCTCCTCATACCAATGATGGCCCTCAGACCTTGGCTCTTGCTACGTTCTTTGCCTGGAAAAGAAGAGTGTGTTATTGGTTCAAAGGTGATCCAGCTACAGCCTAACACCCCACCTAAATGATCGGATGTTGGCTTACCTATACAGGCCCCTGGGTTGCATGCCCGCCCTTCCTCAACGGTCCCCTCGCACACAGCATCGTCGGGCTGACAGGCTCGGCTGCGCACCTGGACGCCACCCCCGCATTCCTGACTGCAAACGGACCAACGACTCCAACCGGCCCAGCCTTCTGAAGCACAAAACGGAGCCATTGAATACATAGCTACAGGTATGCTCAAATACATATACATTTGCATATACAATACATACCTTACATACATATATTTTACATACTGTATATGGATCATATTTTGATCAATAATGGCAAAGACATAGCCCAGTGAATTTCCTTTTATAAATCAAATACCAGTACTTTTACTGCTATAAGTGTTTGTATTCTTAGCAGTTTTTATCCATCAAAAGGTCATACATGATCTGCACCATGTTTTCTGAATATGCTAATTATATTTTTGAATATACACAATGTTTCCATGAAAATTAAGATAATGCATCCTAGTGTCTTCTGAGTCCCTTTTTTTGGTTGTTTTACAAATAATCCTTTAATTACCCAAGATGTATTCCCCCCTAATGCCACTGGGGTGAGCTTCATTATTTTATTGCAATACACCAGAAGGATCTGTGAGCTGCAGTTCCGGGAAGAGGCAGCCATTTGGCATTCATACAAATACCAGACACCAAAATCTTGGTGTTATTTCTGAGCTACATGGATGAATTTGTGAAAGCATTGGAGCAATGTCTAAGCATGTCTTTGCTGTTATCACAATTATGTAAAGACAAAGGTGTAGTGAGTATAATGAGTAATTAGGATAATTTAGACACCTGTATCTGAATAGTTTGAACGTCATCCAGTGTCACTTTTGCAACTGATACAATGTTTGGATGTGTGTGTATGTGAGCGAATCACAAAAAAATGCAATGCATAGAGTATGAATCAACAAATTCAGTTATGTATATCCTCAGTCAGGAAGTGTGCAGATGGTGTTTAAGGATACTTTTTGTGTGAGCACTCAAAGCTGATAGTTGTTCAGCCTGAAATTGCTTCAAATCACTGCAGGGACAGACAGCAGGGTTGCCATGACAACGCAAGTGTGCTTTGATTTTTCCCCGCCAGCTGACTGTGAGGTCTTTGTGCTCCTCTCCACCTTTTCTCCTACATAAACCCACCCGCAGCCGCCGCATCCTACCACTAAAGTTAACATGCTGGACTTGCAACACAACAGCAAGTTAATGATGCATGTGTTTCAGGTAGTTCATTCAATTAGGTTTAAGATGCACTTCTGTAACACCTTCGATTGGCTTCTTATTAGTTCGTGGCAGCAGAGTGCACATCCCTTGCCTGAGCTTGTGTGCTCTAAACAGTTATCATCATCATTGACAAAGTAGTTCCGAGACCCAAATTAAAGGGTCACTGTGTGATGAGGGGGTTGTGGAGAGCTGGTGGAACATAACCTACTTCAAGCAGTAAAGCCCTGCGGGTAACATTACAAAACAACTGGAGAACATGCTGTTTGTTTTACAATGGGGTGCCACACTTACTGATGATCTCAGCATTTTGTTCGCTGTCTCTGGGTACTGGAAGGCATTTCTCAACGTAGACACCACCCCTGTAGCAGCTCCCTGGCTTTCTTTTTGGGGTCTCCCAACACTGGCAAGGGGTGTTCATGATGCCACAGGGATACTCATGGGTACTACTAGACAGGCACTTCTCCAACCACTGGCACAGCATCTGGCAGGCGGGCATACTCGGGTTCCTTTTCCCCACAACTAGAAACTCAGCCTTGAACTCGCTGACAGCATTCTCATCTCGTGCATTCTCGATCTCCAGGCCATTCCTCGAGGCCACCTTGCGGAGCTGCAGGAACTGCTTGCTGGATTCAATATAAGTGATGGTGGTTGAAGCGTCACACAGCCTGACTACCTCATCGTAACTCTCCATGCCCAAATAGGTGCGCGACGTCTCGATGAAAGAGTCGAACTGGAAGGTTCTGATCTGCCTTGGTGTGCAAGAATCGGTTGGTTTGGTGATCTTCATGTAGACGGTGTAGCGGCGGGGGTCAGGATTCTGCAGGGTCCAGGAGCATGGTGCAGAGGGAAGGTTGGTCGTGGATGAAAACACGCCGAAGAAGCGACTTTGTTCAAGGGTTGCACAGGTGTCGGAGGCTGGGCCGGATGGAGTGCAGGAGGTCAAACCAAAGAAGAGGAGGACGAGAGCCACACAGGGCATGGAAAGAGCTGACTTCGCCATTGGGTCAGCTTGAGCCGAGAATCTGAATCTCATTTGCTTCGTCTTTTGCAGGTTTTTGGGCTTCAGACAAGCTGCGGTGTCAAGGACGGAGCTGCGGCGTGACAGTACAGGAGACAATACATTGTGATAAGAATTCTCAAATACGGACAATTAATCACGACACATAGTTAGACTTTGCCTGCCTCCTTATAGGATCATAGTGCTTTAGTACAGAGTGAATGAACCAAATTGCCCAGTTCTCTGCAGGACAATTGTGATGAAACTGCAATTACAGCCCCTTCACAGAAGGGTGTTTTCACCAAGCTCTTAGTCTTTCCTCCCACACACTGAACGAAACTGTGAACTATCTGCGTCAGTCTGACGTCCGTACACGCTCTACCACTTGTGACGGCACCCACTTCGAAGCATTATTTATTTCTTTATTTTGCACAACGCATGGCTTATATGAGAATGCGAACAAGACAAATGATTAGCTCATGTCATTGATTGATTGCATGCCTGCTCGGATATCACTAATGAGTTTAAGACCAAAGCATTCCCCGAATATATACATGCAAGGGTCTGAATCATAATGCAAATACATGCAGATGAATGAACTTTTAAATTGTCTTGCAACTATGCGTAAGGCAGATTGCGTTTTGTTAAGACTACGCAACCGTGCACTATGCAAAAAGTGCACACAGTCACTTTCAAGATCTCCACTTGACCTGCCCAAGCTGAATAGACAGGAGATGCTGTGACTGGTTGCCTGGCAACATCACTCACTCATGTTCAGTGTAATTTGTCTCTGCTATTCTTCTGTTTAGTCATCCATTATGTGTTTCAGTTCCACAGGTTTCACATAAGTTCTGGCTGGTGATTGATGTAGTCATAAATATATCTGAAAAGAAATCATAAAGGGCAAGAGTGCTATATGATTTGGAATTTGTGGCGCCATTCGCTCAGGCATACACCTGCACTGTTCAGGCTTCATTTCCTCACATCTGTTTCTCCCTCTCCATGTTTCCAATCTGTGAGCAGCATAGCAAAGACATCTGCTTTGTATAGAACTCTCTCTCTCCATCCCTCTCTCTCTCTCTCTCTCGCTTTCTGTCTCCCACCCCTCATCCCCCGCCTTTCAGCAACCGGAAGCTCCGTGAATGGGCATCGGGTGAAGCACACAGCGAAAAGAAAGGAGGTCCAGCTGTCGTCAACGCACATTGCCCACTTTCCCACCTGACCTTTTTCTCCCTTTCCTCCTCTGCCCGACCATTTGTTGCTGCGGGCAAAATTTCAGCATAACATGTATTGTCAAGGGAGTAAACAGGAGGCTGTTGTCATAGAGATGTGGTTCTGGAAATTTGGGCTGAAGAGTGAACTGCTGCAGCATGGTCATTCTTCATGCCGCAGTTCACAGTATTGAATTGCAAGAGAAAATAGAACAGCTTTGCAAAAACATAAATGATTTTTTTCTAGGTTTCATCTTTCTTCAATACTGTACTGCAAATTCAGGACTGTTGCATGACTGACTAGACCACAAAACTGGGGTGAAATTTACTTTAAGACATTCAGCCTCTTATTCCTGGCTGATGCATTTGCAGCATGTGTACGAGGAACATAAGCATTCACTGCATATCTTTGGATCTCCTTCGATTCTTTGTGAGGCACTCTCCTTTACCCATGAAATGGTTTCATGGGTAATTCAACACTTCAACATTTTGAAAGCATTAAAGATCAACTGTCACTCTCAAATTGCTCTCATTTTGAGAAAAAAAAAAACACCCAGAAAAACACCCAAAACAAAATGATGACAAACCCACCCAACAGACAACTGACAATGCAGAGATAATAGAAAGTTCCAGCAACTTGTCCGAAAAGTTAAATTACTACACCTGCAATGAAATGCACCATATGTGATAATAGCTGAGAGGCTGCGTAGCAAAGTTCCAGCGGCGTGGAGGGGGTGGGGTTGGGTTGGGGGGTAGCTCGTCCCGCTAGGGCAAAAAAAAGTTCCGCAACCAAACGATTGCTGAAGCCGAGCGTTTCAATATATCTTTGTTCGCCACAGCAAAGTTCTGCACTGTTAACTTTGGAAACACTTAAGCTCACAGAAGCTGACTCCAGTGTTGAGAACTGGCATGACGTCTCAGCACCATGGACAGCAAACTCAAGTTGCAAACAACGCTTGATACTATATCACTACAGCATATAAACTGAAAAGTACACATTCACTGATATCTACGCACTCAAAATAAAGATGAAGACTGCTTTCTTACCGTGTATTTCAACTTCAAACTTGAAGACTTCGGAACTGCGGTGTGGAGTTCTGTCTGGCCAAAACCTTTTTTTTTTTTGCAGTGATTTAAAAAAAAAAAGATGCGCCAGGTCCACTCCTGACCCGAGTGGGTCAGCCCTAAGTGTCCGTTATGCTCACAAGCAATTATTATTACTATTATTAAAGGCGACTCTTACCAAACTCCAAAGAGTTTACTACCAACTTTGTGCAGCAGCTATATCCAGAGAAACTGGCATATAGCGCTTGTTGCAACTTGTAATGGAGCTCCAGTAGGCAGTCCGGAGAAGCAAACGGGGTTTTCGTCTCGCTTGTCTGCGCTCCACAACCGATGTTGGTACTTGTACTCCCGGCTTCGGAGTCTTCTTGCTTGTGGCACTGAAAGTGGGTTCAACCTCAGTGTAGCGTGTGGCCTTCTCCTCGTAGTATATATCCAACCCCGCCCCCCCGCCCCTTCCAGTCGGAGTCAGTGCGTGGATAAAGTGAATGAGACAGCACTGAGACGCGAGGGGAGGGGACGGGGACGGGACGGGAGGAGTGTGCGTGGGAGAAGTGCTTGTGTGCGCGCGCCTGCAAGTGTGAGAGGGAAGCGTGTTTGCGCACGGAGCCGCGAGGTGCGCAGGCAGGGAGGGGATGCGATGATGAAGAAGGAGAGAGGGAGGCGTGTGCGCATACACACACCCGATTATGAACACCAAACTACGCACATATCAACGCAGAGCCAAAGGTACCGGAAGGAGGATGAGGACCATCCCTGAGAGAGGGGATGAAGCTGTTGGAATGAAGCCAATGCGCTTCTCGTATTAAAAAAAAACACAAAAAACAATTCTGGCAACATTATATTCATTAAGGGCAATGTTGCTCAACCTCGATTGAACCAGAGCACACGTTTTGCATTCAAAACATTCTCAAGGCACACCACCAAGCAAATAAAATGTACCAAAGATTACTTTAAGTGTCATGAAAGAATGGTTGTCTCATGTCAATTTACTTAGTCAGTGAAAAAATCTTTCAATGCAAAACTATTATTCTGTTGCCTGGCAACAGGTGCACAGGTTAATTTTGCCTTCGGCCATCGAACATTTTAATTGGTCTTTCTGTCAAGCTCGATGAACAAAGATACTGTAGTTAGCAAATACATTTCAGTAAAATTAATTAAAATTTGATATTAACTAATATCCTATGACACAATTGTTAAGGATCACTTATTTAAGGCACTATGATGAGATAATATTCTGTCGAAATACAACCCAATGAGGGAAATATCGTCTTTTACTGAAAACTTATTTTTGACAGTACAATGATTAAAATGTGGTGAACTGACAAAATTTCCTCTTTTCCATGCAAATGTTCAAATAATATATTAGTTTGTAGCATTAAGTAAATTAATTTTTTTGTGTTCTGTAAAATGTTTTAATTTGAGAGGCTGTGCCTATTAAATAGGAAACAGGTAGTTCAAGATTGAAATTTAATTCCCGAACTGTGATGTTTGCATTTCGTATCGAATCAAACAACCAATCAATTGAAAGAATGTTCATACATTTCATAGCAGAACCAAAAAGCAACAGCAAAAACACTCCCTACTCATAAATAAAATAAGTGTGAGAATGTTTTTTTTCCAGTTCAGTCCTTAAATGGGCAGCAGGTGGAAGAGCCGACATGAACAAAAACCTTTAAATGGAGACTAGTTGCTGGTTGTGTTTAATGTTTTAAAACGTTTTTCAGTTTGAAAGTAAGCGTGGATATCATGTAAAATGGGAGCTTTATCTGAATGTTCCTGTGAAGTATTTCGTCGCTACAGCATGTAAAAACATATATTGTGTGCACAATCAGTTCCGGTACTCCAAATGGTATCTGCCGAAAAAAAAAAAAAAAAAAAAAGGTTAGGCTACTAAGGAAAGACTCCCCCTATGGAGTTCCATCTCAAAGACACACACACACACACACACACACACACACACACACACACCACACACACACACACACACAACACACACACACACACACACACACACACACACACACACACCTACACACACACACACACACACACACACACACACTCACGCACTGAACAGGCGTCCCTCGGCATCCATCCCTGCCTCTTCTTCTGGGTACGTAGGCAGGCCTGGGTGGTTCTCTTGAGTGTGAAAAGGAATAACCTAATGTGGGAGTGTGCCTGTTAAAGTACAGTTGGCTCAGTTTCAACAGTGAGAGAGGGACCACTTTCCTGATCAGTATGAATCAGGAACTCTAAAAAAGAAGCGTTAGTCATTTATTCCTGCCCAATATTTTCCCACAGTTTCCCTAAGAAGAAAATGGGGGTGTAGTGTCATTGTGTCATCGCACCACAGGGATCTACAGTATACTGTGTGATGTAGCTTAAAATATACTGTAAAAGTCATCCTCTGTTAAAACAATAGAAATGGATTGTTTCAAAGTACCCCGCCCTTTTCCCAAAGTCACCTGGGATAAGCTGCAGCTCACGTGACCCTCAAGAGGATACGCAGTATAGAAAATAGATTTTTCAGAATGAAATAGTGAAGTTGATGCGCTATTTTTTCCAACAAATTTAATGCGGCTTTATTTTGATTGATGATCATGATTGATTAATGGTTGATTGCTGATTACAGTATAATTTACAGTAGTGTACATCATCATTTTATGATGTTGAGAGCTGGTGATAACATACACATTTGTGTTTTTTTATTGAGGCGAGGGCTCAAATTATACTTGGGGAGTTAACTCAACAGCAAAAAGTACCAACCGCTTATTTATTGCTATGATGTAACCCTATTTACGGGCCTCATTTAGTATCTGCTTTGATGATCTGTCATCGACTAACCAAATCACACCGAACTGTGCCCATGTGGACCAAAAGAATTGTCATCTATTACTTAGTGGCAATGTGGACATCGGAAAGGTAATTACAGCTTCCTAGTAGCATCATATTTTCCCCAAGATTGCTTATTTAAGGTAAGGTAAGGTATATAAGGTCTTTTTTTTTTCCTGTGGAAAAATGACCCTTTTGTTGAGTAAAGTTTTACAAGGTGGTCTGGGCAGATGATATGGGAGTTTTAAAAAGTGTCTACTATTATACAATTCAGCCATAAAGGACACTCTATTAAAAATAACTTAAACATTTAGTACCCTTCAGTTGTCCATGGCTCATTTAAGAGTGAGGCGTGGGCTGCTGCAGACACAGTTACATAAACAAAATGATCATAAAAGCAAATGCAAGCATAAAAGTTTTGGCCTCCGTAGGACATCCCTGACACAGTGCGGGTATTATAATGGTGGCGAACAGCAGGGGACCCATAAAAAGTGTCAATATCCTAGTCAAAGTGCAAGCAAACACGTACCTAAAAGTACAGAGTTGTTTGTGCCAATGCTGAAATAAGCACTGATAAAGTGTGACTTTGCAGTGCCAAAGTAACTAAACATTGTATAAAGCGTGGCTTCTCAGAGCCAACTGTGCTGTGCTTTGCTGTGTTTAAGGCCACACGCTGGCACTTTCTGACCTTCTCACGCCTTATGCTCCTTTCACCTGCGAAGGGCTGGCGACATGTGGAAGTCATTTTTGTGTACTGACTGCCCCGTTTTTCCAGCTCCGAATTAAAGTGGTCTCGTGGGAAGGCAAAGGGCAAAACGTGAGGGAGGCTCCCTGATTATCCTCAACGACTGTAGGTGATAAAGTAAATAAAGCAGATAAAGATCTATGGTACCTGGGTAAACATTGTCGTAATACGAATTAAAACCGTCCACACATTCCCGAGTTGCCAGAAATTTTCCTGCCAAGGGGGTCTGCGACCTGAGTCAGTTGATGTCAGATTTCAACTGGGTTTGTATTTCATTAGCAATTCTTTCATGTACTCAGGACCTAAACCATTCAGTGCTTTAAAGGCCAATAGCAGAAGTTTAAAATCATTTTAAACCTGAGTGAAAGCCATTGTAAAGACTTTAGAATTGGAGTTATATGCTCTGACCTCTCTGTTCTGGTCAGAAGCCAAGATGCAACATTGTGAATGAGCTGCAGGTGTTTATTGCCCTTTTAGGGGAGTCCAGCCAGAAGACCATTACAATAGTCAAGTCTACTTGAGATGAAAGCATGGATGAGCTTTTCCTGGTCTGCTTGACACATGCAAGCCTTCACTCTAAATATGTTCTTCGGATTGTAAAAGGCAGCTTTAGCAAGTGATTTGATATGACTGTTGAATGTCAGCTAGGAACTATCAGAACTCCAAGGTTACGGACTTGGTGTTTTTTTTTTTTTTTAAAGAAATTAAGTCCAGGAATTTATTAACAGCAATCCACTTTTCTTTATTGCCAGGAACAATTATATCAGTTTTGTTGTTGTTTAGTTGGAGACAATTTTGGCAATTCCAGTTATTTATCTGCTTTAGACAGTGGCACAACACCTCAATTGAAGTGTAGCCATCTGGACACACTGTGAGATATAACGGTGTGTCATCTGCATAGCTATGGCAGTCAAATTTAACGTTCAGAAAAATTTAAAATGATTATTACTGTGCATTCCACCACTTTTTCTTTTTCATTTATTTTTAAAAATCAATTTCACTTATGTATTTAACAAAGCTCCCGAACAGTTTGCTTTGACTGCTTTAAAGGTGACAGGCTAGAGCAAAATTGTGTTTAATGGCTTGTGTTCTTAGGTCTTTGGAGTCCCAGCTGACTCATCAAGTTTGAAATTGAAAAACCACATAAACCACACTCTTTACGCATAAACTTGCTGGGGAGATGACGAAATGCTGTGATCTATGTCTGTTGTCAAAACTGTCAGACACTTCCTCCAGTCATCTATGGAACCAAACCAGGACTTGCCATTGCCCCAACATTATACAGGGCGCGATGAGGGCTGACTCATTTGTATGAGACAATAAGGACTAAAAACGGGTTGATTTGAAGTTAAAGTTTGCAGTTAAAAATATATATATATTTTGGGTCATTTCACAGTGGTACATTGCATTACTAAAATAATATGTGGGGAAACAAAATCTTCCCTCACTAGCCCTCTCTTTTAACTTCAAAATAGATTTTGAAGAAACCATCAAGTAGCATAATTTCTGTGGCCAGGTTATTTTATCATATCATTTAGATTTTTAATTGACTGTATTGCCAACAAATAAAGCAGGTAATATTTATGGCTTTAGTGAAACACTTTACGCCGGTTTATATAATGTACTAATGTTAGTCCAATATTGTTCGCAATATCCCATTTTGTTGATGCTGGATAGCATCCTCTGTGTCTATTAATCATAACAAATTATTATTTTTGCGTCACAAATATATCAAGATTTTCGTTGCACTCAAAGTCTCTTTACAGCTTACAATTTTACAATTTGCTCAATCAAGCTCAACTAGTGATAACCTATTTCTTTAGCCACAGCAGCACTGGGGGAGTCTGATGGAAGCGTGGCTGCCATTCTGCGCCTACAGCCTACAGCCCCTCTCTCCACCATCCAACTACACCAATTCACTACAATGTAGGTTATATGCCTTGGCGGCGACACAACGGTGACAAAGGGGGATATGAACCAGCAATCCCTGATTTGCAGGGTGGGTAACTAAATATTGCCATCAGACTTTGTGTGTGTGTAGCATACCCTCTGCCATCGCAAACACGGTTCAAGCTTAGTATTTTATTGAAGTGAGGCAATGTTAAGTTTTTTCTCCCTGAGTTGCAGTCAATCTTCCATTTTACACAAGCGGAAATAAATCAGGTGGTCAAGTGTGATCATTCTTGATTATCGAGGTATTTTGACAAAAGCCTGCTACAGAAAAGTTATTGACATCTGGTAACGGTTTGCACTACTTCTAAAAAAAATCTCATTATATCTCCTTTGAAGTCTGCATAAAGATGAAAAATGAACTACTGTCCTTTTCATAATAAAAAAAAACTTTTGCTCAGACTCAGCAGGGAGTACTATAACAAAGAGTCTTGACTCTCATAATCAATGTCTCTCAGGTCTCATAAGCTCATTGTAAAGCCTTTTGATCGCTTGGACACCCATTGCAGGCTACTGAACAGTAGCCTGGGAGCCTGATGGGAGCCTGGGGAGCCTGAACAGCTATTTTGATAATCAATAGAGTAGGGAAGTAGAAGTCTGTCAGAAGTGAGGACATTTGCAAAGATTCTGAGCAGATTGTTCCATTACATCATTATTCTTGTTCACATGCGTATAATGAGAATTTTGACGATAACAGCGGGTCCACTCGAAATGCAGTGCATGCTTGCCTGTGGCACATCATTCAAATATAGCGTGCTGTTCTAAACTGTCCCTCTTGTTTTGGAAATTACCCCCCCAAATACCCCTCTCTCATTAGGAATTCATGAAGCAGGTGGAGGGAATTGAGTAAACAGTAAGTGATGTGTATGTACGCAGTGACTCAGTGCTTTTTGTCTTCACACAGTGGCTGAGAAGGCCTCCCCGACAGCAGGTTTGCCTGAGAGGAGAGTGATGTGAGAGCAGGAAAGACATACATGGTGCTGCCAGATGATGATCAGTGCAGCGAATTCCAAAGAACAACAACAAACCTTCAACGGGCTTGCCTTGAGAGCTGTGATTCATATTATCCTGTTACATTCTCAAAGAGGACTTCTTATTGGTTTTGCAGAGAACCAAACTATGTCAGGAACTGTAAAGCCAGCACAGGAGTAACAAATATTTTTTATGCAATTCATTAAATAACCACACACCCAATAACATTTACCATGAACCATGTAATTAATGCATGAATCCCGGTGGTTTTTGTTTTATTTATTTCTGGAGCCCTCTTTGCATTTTTTTGGGGGGTAGACCTGAAGAGAACAACATGTTTTAAATTAAATTTGTGCTACACGCAGTCCGGCTCGTCCTCTGTGTAAATGTGAAGATGTCATTCAGTGAGCGCCATTACTTGTGTTTTCTCAACTGCTTTCGTAGGGCTTTTCATTTTTTTTCTTTTTTATTCTTCCACTGCCGCACTTGGTTTCCCCGTCTTTCTTTGTCTTGCACACATGCAAGGCCAGAGAGTGTGGGAGTCGAAGGGATGACTCATCTGTTGCACACCTCATCGCTGTCCAACCATATATGGGCTGGCCGGAAACCCATTTTTCTGCGCCTGTGCAGGGGATAGGAGCAGTCGAATTGGAGACAGCATGATGAGATCTCTTCCACCTTTACTGTTGTATTCGTGTTACTACCTAACTATATTGACATTTTTGATTAAATGCTGCATAATATATGAACGCTGCAATGTGCACATTTGCCATTTGCAATTGAGACAACTTTGATGACTTTCTGCTATATACTGTCGTGATATTGTGTATAATTCTGTCAGATATGAATCCTACCATTGGTTATTGAACATACAACTAACCTGTGCATATTATCCAATACAGTATGAGGGTTAGAGTTCAATATTTAAAAAAGCTCAATTGAAAATGTACAATGCATTAAATAATCCCCCCCGCCCCCCATTTGCAATTTCCTCAAAATCAACCATTCTTTATGGACTTTTCATTAAATTATCTTTTTCGGAAGTTGTATAAAATGCAGTTTATTGAACGTCAACCATTTCAACATGAGACAAAAAAAATGTTATTGGCATAAGATAGAGTGTGCAGGTGGCAAATTAAGTGAATCAAATGCAACTGGAGACATAGACTTTTCCTGTGACATGGAAATCGGCTAAAACAAAGACATGGAAGTCAACGATTATGTATGACTATTTCAACATCTTTATATCTGGATGGTTACATAAAAACGATCCTCACACCCACTGCGCTCAGTTAAAATAATGCAGCAAATGTGGACACTCCAATTCAACTTTATCTTCAACCATCAAACCACTTTGATTTGTCTTTATACTGTTTCCTGTGCCCACTGCGCAGAATGTTGAGTCACAGTAGCACATTGAAAGAGATGCCTTTCAACTGCTTGGGGTCTCTCTGGGCTTACCCAACTTCCTTGTGAGGCAAGAGTCATTGCAACGCATTGAAAAATATTTTTAAATTTGGAAAGAATAGGTAGAATAGGTGCAATACACAATTAGATGGATATAAAGGCTTTGATATACTTACTGCATACTTACGCAACAATGTAATTAATGTAATAATGTCATGTAAATATTTGAAAAGCTGTTTTCCATCCATCCATTTTCAGTTTCACTTATCCTCACAAAGGTCACGGGAGTGCTGGAGCCTATCCCAGCTGTCAACGGGCAGGAGGCAGGTCTGTCAAAAAAATGTTGGTCTCATACAAATAGTGTAACAGAGAGATAAAAACAAATATTGGGTCAAAAACGTATGTTGCCAAAACTGAGGGATGATTAAACACGACATAAACTGTCATGCTCCAGCTCGAGCTGTGCGGGTGCCCACGTGGTCGCGGTAATTGGGAGGCACACACCTGCGCCTCATGCCGGCCGATTACGCCCGGTACTTATAGGACCCGGGGACGACTGGTCCTCCGCCAGATCGTTGAGGTTCATGCCCTGTTCCAGCACTCTCGTATCCCTGGTCGTCAACCCGTGTGTACCGACCTTCGCCTGTTCTTCGACCGACCCCGTAAGCCTGACTCCCTTGATACTCCTGCCTGCTTTGATCGTTCTCCCGTGTACCGACTCCTGCCTGCCCGCTGACCTGCTCTCTATGCCCGACATCCCAACTATCGCTGCTGCACCTGATAGCCTGCCTGATCCCCTACCATTGAATAATAAACGTTTTTCCCGATTTACATCTGCGTCTCCCGTGCACTCCTGCATTTGGGTTCCACCTTCGTTCCGATGGGTCGTGACATAAACTAAGCCTTTTTTTTTTTTTTTTTTTTTTTAGTCACAAAAGAATATTTTTACAGAAGTCTTGGACATGGTATCCAGGGCTCATGTAGCATTGCTGAGGACCCCGACCTCAAATGGAAGGTCTGGAATGGGTGGTGAGGTCTATGACAGCAAAACTGAGAGATGAGTCAATACAAGCGGAACAGAAAATCTCTAAAGGAGGAATCTTATTTACTGAGTAAAGTATTTAACAACAGTGTGTGTAGGCTTATGGCAACGTGCACTAGCCTAGGACTGATTTAAAATAATCCAAGTGCTAAACTTCTAGCCACAAAATGGTCAGATAGATGTTTTAGAGATGAAACCTGTGGCAAGATGACAAACGAGATTCATCAAGACATCCCAAACTGTATGCTCTATTTGAAAAAGACGAACCATTGGCGTCGTGATTGAGGGATAATTCAAGATCTTCTTCTTCTTTTCCTTTCGGCTTGTCCCGTTAGGGGTCGCCACAGCGTGTCATCTTTAGCCATCTTAGCCTATCTCCTGCATCTTCCTCTCTAACCCCAACTGCCCTCATGTCTTCCCTCTCCACATCCATAAACCTTCTCTTTGGTCTTCCTCTCGCTCTTTTGCCTGGCAGCTCCATCCTCAGCACCCTACCACCAATATACTCACTCTCTCGCCTCTGAACATGTCCAAACCATCGAAATCTGCTCTCTCGAACCTTGTCAGCAAAACATCCAACTTTGGCTGTCCCTCTACTGAGCTCATTTCTAATCCTATCCAACCTGCTCACTCCGAGCGAGAACCTCAACATCTTCATTTCTGCCACCTCCAGTTCTGCTTCCTGTTGTTTCTTCAGTGCCACCGTCTCTAATCCGTACATCATAGCCGGCCTCACCACTGTTTTGTAAACTTTGCCCTTCATCCTAGCAGAGACTCTTCTGTCACACAACACACCAGACACCTTTCGCCAGCTGTTCCAACCTGCTTGGACTCGTTTCTTCACTTCCTTACCAAACTCACCATTGCTCTGGATTGTTGACCCTAAATATTTGAAGTCGTCCACCCTCGCTATCACTTCTCCCCGTATCCCCACTCTTCCCCCTCCACTTTTCTCATTCATGCACATATATTCTGTTTTACTTCGGCTAATCTTCATTCCTCTCCTTTCCAGTGCATGTGTCCATCTTTCTAATTGTTCCTCTGCATGGTCCCTGCTTTCACTGCATATCACAATATCATCTGCGAACATCATGGTCCAAGGGGATTCCAGTCTAACCTCATCTGTCAGCCTATCCATTACCACTGCAAACAGGAAGGGGCACACAGGTGATCCCTGATGCAGTCCCACCTCCACCTTAAATTCCTCTGTCACACCTAAGGCACACTTCACCATTGTTCTGCTGCCATCATACATGTCCTGTACTATTTTAACATACTTCTCTGCCACACCAGATTTATGCATGCAGTACCACAGTTCCTCTCTTGGTACTCTGTCATAGGCTTTCTCTAGATCCACAAAGACACAATGTAGCTCCTTCTGACCTTCTCTGTACTTTCCCACTAGCATCCTCAAGGCAAATAATGCATCCGTGGTACTCTTTCTAGGCATGAAACCATACTGTTGCTCGCAGATACTTACTTGTGTCCTGAGTCTAGCCTCCACTACTCTTTCCCATAACTTCATTGTGTGGCTCATCAACTTTATTCCTCTATAGTTCCCACAGCTCTGAACATCCCCTTTGTTCTTAAAAATGGGAACTAGAACACTTTTCTTCCATTCTTCAGGCATCTTTTCGCCCGCTAGTATTCTGTTGAATAAGTTGGTCAAAAACTACACAGCCATCTCTCCAAATTGCTTCCATACCTCCACTAGTTTGTCATCAGGACAAACTGCCTTTCCATTTTTCATCCTTTGTAGTGCCTTTCTGACTTCCCCTTAGTAATCATTGCCACTTCCTGGTCCTTCACACTTGCCTCTTCAACTCTTCCTTCTCTCTCATTTTTTTTATTCATCAACTTCTCAAAGTATTCTTTCCATCTATTTAGCACACTACTGGCACCAGTCAACACATTTCCATCTCTATCCTTAATCACCCTTACCTGCTGCACATCCTTCCCATCTCTATCCCTCTGTCTGGCCAACCTGTAGAGATCCTTTTCTCCTTCTTTCGTGTCCAACCTGGTGTACATGTCTTCATATGCCTCTTGTTTAGCCTTTGCCACCTCTACCTTTGCCCTACGTCACATCTCGATGTACTCCTTTCGCCTCTCCTCAGTCCTCTCAGTATCCCACTTCTTCTTCGCTAATCTCTTTCCTTGTATAACTCCCTGTATTTTGGGGTTCCACCACCAAGTCTCCTTCTCCCCTTTCCTACCAAAAGACACACCAAGTACTCTCCCGCCTGTCTCTCTGATTACCTTGGCTGTCGTAGTCCAGTTTTACGGGAGCTTCTGCTGTCCATCGAGAGCCTGTCTTACCTCTTTCCGAAAGGCCGCACAACATTCTTCCTTTCTCAGCTTCCACCACATGGTTCTCTGCTCTACCTTTGTCTTCTTAATTTTCCTACCCACCACCAGAGTCATCCTACACACCACCATCCTATGATGTCGAGCTACACTCTCCCCTACCACTACTTTACAGTCAGTAATCTCCTTCAGATTACATTGTCTGGACAAAATATAATCCACCTGTGTGCTTCTACCTCTGCTCTTGTAGGTCACTATATGTTCCTCCCTCTTCTGGAAATAAGTGTTCACTACAGCCATCTCCATCCTTTTTGCAAAGGCCACCACCATCTGTCCCTCAAAGTTCCTTTCCTGGATGCCGTATTTACCCATCACTTCTTCATCGCCCCTGTTTCCTTTACCAATATGTCCATTACAATCTGCACTAATCACAACTCTCGCTGTCTGGGATGCTCAGAACTACTTCATCTAGTTCCTTCCAGAATTTCTCTTTCAACTCTAGGTCACATCCTACCTGTGGGGCATAGCTGCTAACCACATTATACATAACACCCTCAATTTCAAATTTTAGTCTCATCACTCGATCTGATACTCTTTTCACCTCCAAGACATTCTTAGCCAGGTCTTCCTTTAAAATAACCCCTACTACATTTCTCTTCCCATCTACTCCGTGGTAGAATAATTTAAACCCTGCTCCTAAACTTCTAGCCTTACTACCTTTCCACCTGCTCTCTTGGATGCACAGAATATAAACCTTTCTCCTAATTATCATGTCAACCAACTCCTGAGCTTTTCCTGTCATAGTCCCAACATTCAAAGTCCCTACACTCAGTTGTAGGCTCTGTGCATTCCTCTTTTTCTTTTGATGATGGATCCGGTTTCCTCCTCTTCTTTGTCTTCGACCCACAGTAGCTGAATTTCCACCGACGCCCTGCATGTTAGCAGTGCCGGGGGCGGCCGTTGTTAACCCGGGCCACGACCGATCCGGTATGGGATTCTTTAGATGAACGCTCATATTTGTTTGGCACAGTTTTTACGCCGGATGCCCTTCCTGACACAACCCTCTGCATTTATCCGGGCTTGGGACCGGCCTACAGATTGCACTGGTTTGTGCCCCCATAGGGCTGCATTGAGGGATCCACGTTCACCAATATATCAGGCTGTTGCCGTCGGTGATCTGAAGTTGCCATGGCAATGATGTACGTTCTCCTCTCTGAGTCAATGAAGGAAAAAAAGGGTAAACATTTGAAGATTTTATTGAAGTAAATATTATAACATCCATTTTATACTATTCAGAGTTAAGGCAATTTAGAGGCTTCAATTAATGTAATGTTTTTGTAATGTGGGAATATTTGGAAAGTATGGAAACTACACACATAAAGGCCTGAGACAAATACAGTATTCTTCTCAATTATGAGGTAGACATGATAACAACATGCTTCAACGTGCTTTGCATAGTTTCTATGCTTACAATGTGATCTATGTGTTCATGTCTAGTCATCAGATAATACAGTGTAATTGGTTTGAAGGGTTTACTTTGCTGGTTCAGCAATGAATGGATGTACTGTATTTGTTAGGTCTTATCCCATTTTTCTGTTGACTGCTACAGTAAGTGTTAAAATTAATCCATTACCGATACAATGGGTAGCTTGTGTTTGTGACACCTTTGTTTAAACCATTCAGTCATGCTCCTTGTTGTCTTATCTAGCTTGTATTTTTTCTAGAGCTTTATAGACTGGGAACGTATGAGTCATCTTTACAGCATGTGTTAAAACATTTCACAATTAAACGCTATTAAAAAAAGTTCAAATTGAGTTGTTAAGATAAGATGGGCAAACCCATTAGTGTCTGTTAAGGTCATTCTTGTCACAATGGACTTGAATTACTCCTTGGAGTCACAAAGTCGAGAACATGCCAACATGTTTTAGTTATTATCATCTCTATTTTCAGAGCCAAAAACAATCATGAAAATTGCACAAGATGATAGCAAATCTGTTATGGCCAACACTTTATTTCCAGAAACTCACTAGCATATTACTTGACCTATGTTCATTTGATTGGATGATTTTCTGAGGTGAAAATAGAAATAGAAAACGGTCAGGTCATCAAAACATTTGTGATGTAAACGAAAGATCTGTGGCAGTTAGTTAATCTCTGTATATTTCAATGTGCAACAACAACAACAACAACAACAATAAAAATCATAAAAAATAATAACAGATGAACGGGAAAGAAAACAAAATAATAAATAACATGAAAAAAGAAAATGCACTTTTGAAAAGGAGTCAGAAGAAATAAACCATATTTGCTCTCATCCCTTGGACATGAATGCACACAAGTTCTAAAACAAAAAAATACTTCCTTCCTTACCACACTCACCATTGCTCTACTCCGTTGATCACAATTATTTGAAGTCCTTCACCCTGGCTATCTCTTCACCCTGGAGCCTCACACTTCCTCCTCCTTTCCTCTCATATATGTACATATATTCTGTTTTACTTGGGCTGATCTTCATTCCTTTCCTTTCTACTGCATGCCTCCACATTTCTAACTGTTCCTACACCTCTCCCAATGTCATCTGCAAACATCACGGTCCAAGGGGATTCCAGTCTAACCTCATCTGTCAGCATATACATCGCCACTGCAAGGGGGTCAGAGGTGAATCCTGATGCAGTCCCACCTCCACCTTTATTTCTTCTGTCACACCTTATGGGACACCTCGTCGCTGTTCTTCTGCCCTGATGTCTTGTACAGTGGTACATCTACTTATGTAATTAATCCATTCCAGAAGTTGTTTCGTAACCTGAATTTATTGTAAGTAGAAGCGCATTTTACGTCTTCTTCTTTTCCTTTCGGCTTGTCCCGTTAGGGGTCGCCACAGTGCGTCATCTTTTTCCATTTAAGCTTATCTCGTGCATCTTTTTCTCTAACACTTACTGTCCTCATGTCCTCCCTCACAACATCTATCAACCTTTTCTTTGGTCTTCCTCTCGCTCTTTTGCCTGGCAGCTCCATCTTCAGCACCCTTCTACCAATACACTCACTCTCTCACCTCTGGACATGTTCAAACCATTGAAACATGAAAATGAATAAACAAACAATTAATTAACAAACAATCAATTAAAAAACAACAACAGAACAAAGATTATTGTTTTTGGCAATAAAGAAAAAAGGACTGCTGTTAGTAAATACTTGAAGTCACTCTCTTTAAAAATCAAAGAAAGCGAAAACTTGGTGTACTGTTCGATTTTGATTCACATTATGTTAACTTGTGTATGAAATGCACTTTACAACAATATTTTCTTACCCAGAGTCAGATGTGTGAGAGAGTGGATGGGTTTTAATCTATCCATCCATCCATCCATCCATTTTCTGAGCTGCTTATCCTCACAAAGGTCGGGGGAGTGCTGCAGCCTATCCCAGCTGTCACCGGATTTGAAGCTCGGTCAGCAGAACTGTGAGGGCAACGCTGTAACCAGATGCTCCACCGCGCCACCCGGGTTTTAATGCCGTTTTAAAATTCTTTACACGTCACGCAGTCAAGAGACGTCCATTTTTTGCTTCTTAACCTTGAGAAAACCGAGACGTTAATTGTTGGCCCACCTCGACAGAGGAACTTTTTTTACACAACTCTGAGTTCTGATAAAAGTACCATTACCCAAAGTGACTCAGCAAAACTCGGCAATATAATTGACTTGACTTTCTCCTTTCAAATGTGCATCAAGAATATTACTAGACGTATGCTTTTTTTCCCCCATATTTGCAATTTCACTAAGATACACCCCATTTTATTCGCTAGTGACGCAGAGATCCTAATTCATGTATTTGTTACAGCTCGGCTTGACTGTTGTAATGTGCTGTTGTCTGGTCTCCCCAGATCTAGTATGACAAGCCTGCAGTTAGTACAAAATCCTGCAGCAAGACCTTTGATGAGGATTCAAACCTTTGATCATATTATCCCAATATTGTTCCACGTGTACTAATAATACTGGACAATTTTAAGATTCTGTTATGTACAGGTTAAGTGGTAGAGAAAATGGATGGTTCCTGTCCATTTGCTCATTTCTTACTCTTTCAGGTGATCTGTCATGCACTATGCCCACCCACTGTCAGAATCTTGCTCATCAATCTTGGCCTGATGTTTTTAAGAGCAGGTCCAGCAAGACAGTAATCAAGGCTGAGGAAGTATGACGTACTCTATAACAAAAATAGGAGTCAACAGCCTCTTTCATTGCCTTCCACTGTTTCATGAGGGGAACATCTTTTTTTTTTTCATTTTAATCTAGATTTTAGAAGAATGTGTGACAACAAATGTTCCACAGAAGGTCCTTTACAATTTATAACCGGCCATCTGAGGGCAACTGTAATGCTGATGTGTCTCAGAGTGAAAAATTACTTTGACCTCATTGTACAGCAAACGTAAGAGTGTTGACTGCAGTGAGGCCATGAATAACGAGTGAAGATGTGCAAAATTAAAATGTAATCATCCACCTCTCTTGCTATTGTATGTGGATGCATCAAAAAAAAAAAAAAATTGCCCGGGGATGCATTGTCGCACATAGAGTATGACTTTTACTATTTTGGATTGTAAAAAGAAATAAGATGAAATATAATGTAAAATATCCATACATTCATTTTCTGAGCCGCTTATCCTCACGAGGGTTTTGGGAGTGCTGGAGCCTATCCCAACTGTAATATATATATATATATATATATATATATATATATATATATATATATATATATATATTATATATATATATGTGTGTATATCTTAACAATTTTTTTAACAATCAAAAGCCATGAGCAAGTTATTTCCTCCCTATTTTGGGATGATTGTTTGAGTGTTTCCAATCAGTGGAAGCGGCGGCCTGCTCTCTCTGAAATGATGAGAAATTACTCTCAGTACATTTAGGGTGTTGGAATATTTTTGGATTAGTTATTGTGGTTAATGGTATACTTGAAAAGACACACAGTTCTGGACACATTTCTTTTGCAGCTTGCATAAATCAAGTTGTACTAAATGTATTGTAATAAAGTAGGTGAGAACAGAATCGTCAAAATAATGAGAAATAAACAGAGCTCATTAAGAAAAAACTCCTTTTGGGCCTGTTGAGTTACTTGAATGAAAATATATAATACAACATCACCCCAAAATATATTGACCTATTTACTTCCATTGTTTGGCTCAAAATTAATCAAAAAACATTTTGAAAGTTTAAGTGACATAAAAAAGGCAGAAAAACGATTTTAAACAGATACTTGTACTTCTCAAAAACAACACTTTTGGATTTCTTTTTAAATTCTTTTACGATTGTTATTTTTTTGCTCCTCCAATAATTTCACAGCACGAACTGCAGTTCAAAACTTCCTCTGCATACAGAATGATTTAAGTTTTAATAGCCTTCCCTTGTGTGTGTCCTGTGAATAAGTTAATATATTATTCTTTGTTCTGGAAATTATTTGTGCAGTTTTGCAGTCAACCAGATAATGGAATTTAAAAATAAAAAGTTGGTGTGATTTACAGTTGATAACTAGCGTTGTGAATTATTTGCATGGCTCTTTTTTTAAGTATTGTATACTGTACATAATTAATAAAGTTATATTTTTTTCATGTTTGCCAAAATCTACAAAGCATATATGGTACAATCAAGGAAGTATTAAAAAATGTTGCAATATGTGGTTCAGTATATGCTTTTCTTTAGTAAAGACAGAATTACAGTATAGTGTTTAATGTGACACCGGCATCGAGTAATTAATTACTAATTAATAGTATTGACTCGTGGCCAGTCCAGGGTGTATCCCATCTCTCACCTGAGGACAGCTAGGAAAGGTTTTGGTTCATTGAACAAAGACAATCGGTTACTTTAAGGCGCAATTGTCAAAACGAGCATTTATTGCATAATGACTCTTCCTTTTCTAGATTATATTTGTGGGTGTCTTTGCTAGCGCAGCATGTGACTAGAAATATCCATTTATTAGCGACTAAAATAAATGTTGTTCAGACACCCGGTGACGAAGATGGCAGTGTGTGATGATGAAGAACCGCAGTGGGGAGTTAAATGATGAATTAGCTCACACCTCCTCCCACATTAGCCTGGGCTCAGACCCAACTGTTGCTGACCAGACTTGCTATGCCGTTGTACACGTCATTTATGACCCAGAGCTCCATGGGAACCCACAACTTGCATTACACCAAGCGGCTTTTAGGACCCCGCTAAGAGAGAGATTTTGGTCCTCCTTGAAGAAATGGGCCATGAAGGTTGAGTCATTTATCAGTATGGCCGGACTTCCCACTCACCGTTATCGATGTAATTAGAAAGGACGTCATCAAACTGATTCCCTGTCATTTACTGCGATGTCCTTTGTGTTCGTCATGAATGAGACATGAACCTGAAACCTTCTGAGGCCCCCACAAGGAGCTTTATCCCTATACCACGCACCAGCTGCCCATTAAAGCGGAATAAGAGCAGGATTAAGATATAAAACAATTTATACACAAGAAATCAACCACAAAGAAGTAGTTTGAACTCACTTTTACTGTTAAAATCAAAATAAAGCGAATTCTGGCATATCCTGATTTGCCAGACGAGAATGCAACGAGCTGAGTGTTTCGGCACAAAAGGATGTGTCCAACGAAGTGACTATATGGTGGTAGGTGTCAATGTAAAAAGCTACGCCGGCTTGAACAACGTATAAGTCCGGGTGCAGTAGATAGACCGCTGGACTAAATGCGGTTTTGGTGAGCGTGATTGGGGCACAAGCGAACAGATACGAAAATCTGCAGACGTGTTGGGGGGAATAATGACATTAGACCAGAAAGTACCACTTTTTTTCTTCTCCAGAGAGAATGGAGCTCCAATCCCGAAGTGGATTAGCACTAAACCGTACAGCACACCTTCACTGATACTCACCTTGCGTATAATTGCATTTATTTTAATGTAAGATTAATATTTTGCTCCTATGATTAACGTTCGACTTTTGGCTGAAATTATTTGGGATTTCCATTGTGCTATCTTAGAGAAGTAGCGCTTAGCATGTGTGGCCCACAGTCGAGAGGTCCGGTTGTTTGTGTGGTGCTTGCATGTTCTCCCCGTGTTTGTGTGGGATTACTTGCTGGTTTTCTCACAAATTCCCAAAAAACACATGCATGTTAGGTTATTTGAACTCTTAAACAGTCCATGGATGTGAATATGTGTGAATGGTTGTTTGTCAAGACATTCTGTGCCCTGGGTGTAACCCTTCTCTTACCCAAAGTCAACTGACATGGGCCCGAGTTCAGCTGTGACCTTTACGGGGGCTAATAGTATAGAAAATAGATGGGTAATGATTCATCAATTATCAGAAATTCAGGACAATTTTTAAAACAACCCCGGAACATTTGCCTGATTATTGTGACGCACATCAACATGTGGTGCTTTCTTTCTTAGAGGTTGATAAGACGCAACAAAGTATTCAACCTCAAGTGATTCAAGGAAACAGCAACAACTAACTATAAAGACCAATGAATCATAACTCTTTTCCATTGGGGAAGTTGCACTTGGTAATAAGAGAAATAATACTGTAATCGAGGCAATGTTGTTAATTATGTGGATTATTTGTCCTATCTCATTGGCATGGGGAGGCTCTCATGCATAAAAGTCATGAAGTAAAATGTAATCATTGATTCTGATTCTGATTAGCGAATTAGCTGTCTCAGAGTGAGGCAGTGAAATATAAATAGAACCCCGTGAAAGCGTGTTCAGTTCTACACAATTAAACATGCACAAAACAACAGCATCATATCACACAGAACAAAAATTAGCTGTCAACTGAGGCAAACACTCTAAGATCATCACTGCAGAAAGATTCAATAGTTTTGAGTTGTTTATCTCATGTGTGAAGAATTGAGCTTTGCCATGTACTGCGATTAATTCCTTCTGCAACTGGCTGGCAACATCGGTGCTCGCTTTCATTTTCGTTTTGTTTTCCTCAGAACCAAAATCCAAATAATCTGTGGTTGAAACATTTGATGAGGAACCAGCTACAATTGTTTTTAATAAATGTGGTCACAAAAATAAAGTGCAATCGAAACAATAATGCTATGGTATTTTATATAGTGTTCTTTGACTGTAAAACATTTTGGTGTTTTAATGTAACCAACACAAACACTGATTGTTACCTTTTCACTGAGGATTAAAAAAGGGATAAAATCACTCTGATAGGTGAAATTACATTTCTTTCATGTGCCTTAATTGTAGGTTGTGGCCTATCTCATATTACCAAGCAGACTCGAGACTGTGGTCTCATTTGTGGTGGCCAGCATAACTCCGCTTGTTTATTTCCAAATGGAAATCACGATTCATTATTATTATTTTTTTTGTCAGCGAGGATTCATGTCACCTGCAACCCTGATGAAATGAAGCATGTAAAGAAAAATGGACTGATCTGGTAAGACTTCACCCTCATGTCATTACAGATGGTACACTTTATCCCTAAATGCAGTGTCAGCCTCTTTTTAATAATACCCCATGGATTCTTCCTTTATGGGCTCAATCAGTATATCCACAAATTCTTGTCAGCAAAGCATAAGGTGCTCTGAAATGTAATGGTTAACAGCTGTGTTTACGATATTGACAAAACACAGTGGAGCAATATTTGAGAGATGATATGGCACCTCAACCGTCACTGATTATGGAAACTTTACATCTGACTTCAATCAACTTGGACTGTGTAACTCTCCACTCTTCATCCAGAATCTGGGTCCTAGATTCCCGGATGTAGTGCCTAAATAAACTGTCCAATCATCTGAAAATAGAACCGCTTATGAATAGTCCAGTTCTTTTTCATCTTAGCCCATGTCAGACACTTACGACGTCTTGAAGATCCTTGACAACAGGAATGTGACGTTTGATCCAATTCCTGAATACATGCCTGTACAGTTGCTCTTGATGCACCTATGCTATCCTCAAGTTCAAGGCAACACCTTCTTCAGATGGCTGACAAGTTTCGGTTGAAAACTGGCAAACTAGCCCATATGGGCCAAAATTCCAAGGGGTTCTTTAAATTGTGTTGTCAAAATTACTGTCACGTTTCGAATGGGTTCACGTTCTCTTGACAAAAATGCACACAATATTAGCTTTATTTGTAAAAAGAGCACTGTGGGCAGAAGAATATGTCATGTACTTGGGTCATCAATTGTTTTCTTCCTGAATTTTTTTGTTATGGAGGATTTTAGTACTGGCGGAATGGTAACGTAGCTGGAAAGCTTTGGCCTCACAGTTCTGACGACTCGGGTTCAATCCTGGCCCCGCCTGTGTGACGTTTGCATGTTCTCCCCGTGGCTGCGTGGGTTTTCTTTAGGCACTCCAGTTTCCTCCCACATCCACATAATTGGACACTCTAGATTGCCCCCAGGTGTGATTGTGACTGTGGCTGTTTGTCTCAATGTGCCCTGCGGTTGGCTGGCAACCAGTTCAGGATGTACACCGCCTCCTGCCCAATGACAGCTGGATAGGCCCTAGCACTCCCTGCGACCCTTCTGTTAGTTAACAAGTTTGCACTTTTCCTTGCACATGGAAAAGTAAATCAGGCCCTAAGAATCCAGTATTAGCATGCATGTCATCACGTAAAAGTAAAATAATGTATTTAATTGTCCTTACATTTTTTTTTTTTTTACAATGATTTAGTTCTTCTGTGTAGCTTGAAGGGGACCCAACCATACATGGAAATTCACACACTTTCCCCAATGATGATTCACTGATTGTTTCAGTCATCATCCTCCCCCAATTTCTGCATTAATCATGAGGTGTCTTCCAGTTTGTTGCATGTTTCTAAGGACAACAGGGTTTCTGTGCGGGTCTCTGTTACTCGATACAAAACTAACAACCTGCAAGTGGTTGGCGGATAACGGGAGAAAAGGATGTATGGTTACAGGACTGCTGGCAACATTGCTTTATTGTGGTGAAAAAAAATGCAACATAAAGACATAGCAGATAGCAAAAGATAGCAGCCTTGCATATAAGCAATATGGAATCTCTGGGTGATGACGTCACTGTGAGGTCCTGCTGAAGTGGGATGTTACAAACAACCAACCAGATGGGATTTCTCATGATTCATACGCAACAACCTCCAGCACTGCCCACTGATGTCTGTTGTCTTCACTGAATGTTCCACATTCAAAATGTTCAATGGCATTGTCACTTGTCGCGGTTGATCTATTTTTTCCCCACTCCTGATGTCACCATGACAACTTGACGATATCCGCTTAGGTTTACAGTCAGATTGACTCATGCATGTTTAGTCCTGACAACTTGACGATTCCTCAAAACAGCTTCGCAGCTAATCTTGTTAGATGATTGCATGTATGTAAATTGTGACATTCCACGGAAAAGCCTGAACCATGACCTTTTTGACTTTGTATTACCCTTTGGGCACCTCTTTCAATCTTAACCTGTCCTTGCATGCTTCCATGTGTGTGAACTGGTTGTGTAATGAACAACACAAAATACACACTGGTGTTTGGTTTGAATTTCCTCTTGAGGGACTATGAGGAGTATAATAAATTGAAAAATAGAAAGGGGACTTTGGTTAAAAAATCAGCTAAATAATAGAGCACATATAGACAAATGTGTTCAAACTCACATTCAAATGAACATTGAGTGCAAAAGTTACACCGTCAACACTACAACACAACACAACACAACACAACACAACACAACAGAGTTTAGATGACCCTGAGTTCTCTATTTCTTTTCATTTTTTTTAAGGAAAACTACAGTTCAACATTGAACCCAAAAAAAATACTCAACAAGTTTGAAGAGCCACAGCACGTTTTGTCAAACTGCAACTGATGTTTTAGATTGTGATGATTCATCGATCAAGCCACATTTTGATTTTGATTTCTGTAGGATATCTTTGGCAAGTTGTCAATTCCTCCCCCAAATTAACTTAATTATCTAGAAAAAAAAGCATATTGCGCCTGTACTTGCATTTTTTAAAAAATAACTTGAATAAACACATACACCCGAGACCCAGGGTAGATAATATATGATATCCTCATCACATTAGTCTCCTCCCACTGACCCTACTTTGTTCCCTTAGCCTATAAGAACACCTAAGAGTAAAAAAATCTCTATCTGCCTGAGGTCCGGTGCGGACATAAGGAGTTTGTAAAATCTTACATTTTAAAAAAATCTTTGCCAGATCCCACATGTAGAGATAAAACAATCTCGAAATCTTTTGTGATGTCACAAAAGGAAGACTAGCACTTCCAAGTATGCGCAAATCTTTGTCGAGTGATGCCGAAGAGAATGGAGACGGAAGTAGTTGTGATAAATAAAAATACTTTCTTTGGAACCCACGCTTATAAAAAAAAAAGTAACAGTTGTTTCTGTTTTTGTCAGTCGGACATTTCTTTGACTGGCTACATTATGTTCCACATCACAATTCTCGGTGTCATGACTCATGGAGACGTCGACTTTCCCTGCACAGGATGAGTTTTAGTTGTAAATATTGAACGCATTCATTATTTAAGATTGTCTGCTCTGACCTGTTTGAGACACCATTATCAGTATAAATCCGTTCTCAACAGAACTAAGTACATTTATAATAGTAATAATAGTAATAATAATACCTTATTGACGAAAGATTTAATATGCTTGGTCGTGAAGGACCCAAATGTGGACAAAACCAGCTTGCTTTTCTACATGTGTGCACTAGGATTTTGCGGCTTTTACACTTTGGCATTTTTGCCACTACAAACAAAATGGTTGACTGAATGAGAAAGAAGCCTTTGTTGAACACATAAGAAGCTTTAGCCTTTCCCTTTTATGCAACTTTCTTGACAGAAAAGTACTGAGAAGTGTAAAGTGAACAGGGATTTGTTTTGAACAGAAATAATTTGACTCGAAATAGAATAAAAATTCTTAGTAACATTTGAATTCGTGCAGCGAGCCTGGTCAGTTAACAGATCCATGCATCCATTTTCTGAGCTGCTTATCGTCACAAGGGTCGCAGGAGTTATGGAGCCCATCTCAGCTATTATTGGAGAGGTGTCGGGCTACACCCTGACTGGTTGCCACCCAATTCAGTTCATATAGTTTACTATTAATAGAGAGTACTTTAATTTCTGCTTCAGGATCAGAAAAAGAATTCATATAGAAAACTATTACAACAGGGAAAAAAGACTATTGTAATGCATGTATATTATACGCTAAGGTAGGAAATATAGATCAGAGTATTCTTACGCACAAAAGAAATTCTTGATATCGAACTGAAAAAGCTTAGGATGTACTGTATAGGAATCCCGTGACAAAATCTGTTTCAACAATGGACTTTTGTACCTCAAGACAAAAGCAAGCATGCTGTATTATGATACTTCATTCCAGATGCACAATCGCAAGATGAGTATTGTTCCACCTGGGAAGAATACCCTCAACAGCAAGATTTTGTTTATATGCAGTGTGGACACTTTCACTTGGTCCAATGGAAAAACCTAAATGTGAAAAAAAGTCATAGTCTAGTTCTTTTTTCTTGTCACCCTGGCACATAGATGTTCTCATTGTTGTGAAAATTGACAATGAAGTTTTTTCTGGTTTTGCTTAAGAATAATGTCTGAAAACACATATTTTGAAAGTGCTTTTTCAAATTATTCGCTGTACTGCCAAAAGAACTGCTTACCATGACATCTGCCAGACAAAGGTTGAGCTTCACTGTATTTGTTTACAGAGTAAATTAGTGGTGTGACCACAAGTAATGTTTCTTGTCACTTTCCTATAGTACGTTCTGAGAGGGAATTGGTACTCCTCTGTTTGGTACCAACAAAATCAAAATAGGAATACAGGTTGTTTTTCTTACAAGATGTCCGCGGCCCACCCAAAATTAAAATTAAATTAAATGAAGTACCAAGCGTTGTCACAGAAAAGTTTAAGATGTTACAATTGCAGAGGGTGGACCAACATTGTATTAAACTGTTACAAATCTCATTTCGACTCCAACTTGGGGGGACCTGCTCAGCCTCTCGGCCTCCCCAAAGAACCATTTACCTCTTTCCTACTCAATTGTCAATTACTCTCAAGAAAATCAATAACTTGAAGGCAATGAAATCAAAAGTGCCGCACCATTTAATTTGCTGTCCAATGTTAGACATGAGCCTGTGTGGGTTGAAGTAAAACAACAAAAAAAGAAGGCTGGGCACTCAATTCTCATTTTTATAAAGACATTGAAGGTGTACTCTATGTTGTTTCACCCTAGAAAAAAAAACCTCCTCCAATAAATGATTGAAAGCCTTAAATTGTGAGGAAATTCATGCCCATATTAAGCATATGTTAATGCATGTGTGGGAAACTATTGGTTTTTCTATTCCCACAAATTGACAAAAAAATTACAGTAAATATCCTATCTGAGATGACTTTGAACAAGAGGTGAGGCACACACTGGACTGGGTGTAAGTCAGTTGAAGAAATACAGTCAATTAATTTCAAATTTTGACAATGTTGAGATAGTCTTTTACAAAGTATAAACTGCCTGGAAGAGTCTATTAAAATGACTACAAGGATGTTTTTCATCATCCAATTTATTGGCCAACCAGAACAAAAACAATGTAAAAAATAAAACATGATGAGAAGGTGAATCACCAGGGGAGCTTCCTGGAAGAGTGAAGTTCTGGAAGGTTACCTTGTTATTTGCTTCAGAGTACTCTCAACAACTTCCGACAAACATGATGTCCTGATGTCATTTATGTTCCACATAAAAATTACAAGCTTTCAGTTTGGTTAGAAATAACCAAGACATATTGACATAAAGCATAATTCACTCTGTTTCTTTCACTCAAAACACTTTTTACTCCGTCATCATTTTCATTTATGCGATTATTTTTGTATTAATTTGAATCCATCAAATGGAAATCCAATGTACATAACACAGAGAAGCGGACTATAGATGTCAGTGGTAGTGTGAAAAGTGAGCTCCTGAGCTACCGGAATTGAAATCCTAATCTAGATGGGTGATAATCCAAATGTTTCTGGGCATTTTAGGTGTCCCTCCCCCACCCCACACCCCACCCTTTTTAGTCAAGATTGAAGGCGTATATTTTGAAGTAGGGAGTTCTTGCTCGCTCTCTCAGTCAATGGCATTAGGTTGTTTCGGAACATCCAAACCAATTAAATTTCATCTGACATCTTGGGAAGGGACTGGGGTATTTAATTAACGTACGTTCATCGTTTGAACTGATCTTGGACCCTGCTGTTCTCCAGAAATTGCTAATAAATAGCGGAGCCCTTAAGCACTCGTAGGAACTTCAAACATCTACAATGTCTTTAGAAAAATATTTTTAAACACTAGACAGGATAACACAACTGACAGTCACCAAAGATGACAATATCCAATTACTACATATTTATATATACTTAAAAAAAAGTTATACATGTATTTAACATTTGTCCAAAAACACTAGCCATAAAGAACTCCATGTTTTTGCAAATTTGCGTCAAACCATCATATCATCACCCCATTGTTATGCTTGTTATCTTTCCATGCACACTAAGTCCACTAACCTGTTTTGCGGATTTGGTCATGTGACATTACACATACAATGGGTGTCTATACTGTAAAATCAAAACTACAATCAATCGTGACAACTAATGGGGAGTCAATTAGCAAAGTTGAGCAACACATTCTTATTTTAAAACTCACTAAACCTGTTTGTGTTTAATCCTTCTACCCTAGAAAAATAAATGTTTAAACAATCCAATGTAATCCAATTGACACATTTAATGAGCACTTTCCAAACAACACCTTTGACAAAAGTGCTGCACACAGCAGTGAAGTTAAAACACAACAAAGAATAACCAAAAAAAAAAAAAAAAGTGTCCGGCTTGTAAACGTATGTTTAAATAAATATTTCAAAGGCAATAATGACAACTGTTCATCTGCCAGGTCATTAGCTGTTCCTGTAGAATTCCATGTCTCTGGCTGTGAGGATTTGCAGACAAGTGTTTGGTGTCTCTGTCTGGTTTGCAGTGTTTTTGATCTTCTGGTGCCATGCAGGCAATCTGTTGACTCCTACGTGCTCGCAGGCACAAAGACAGCAGCAAAAACACACTTCATAAAGACTGGACTTGCTGCCTTTTTGGAGACTTGTACAACATGCCTTTTAATCTTTTTGCTCAAAGTCAGTAAATACATTTTTAAAATTTTATGTATATTTCCAAATAATGTTCAATAATAAAAATAAATAAATAATAAAACACATGTACTACTTTTTCTTTTTAATGTACATCTGAATGAAATACATAACATGATATAATATACATTATCCATCCATCCATTCTCTGAGCTGCGTATCCTCACAAGGTCACGGGAGTACTGAAGCCAAGCAGCTCAGAAAATGGATTGATGGACGGATATTTACGATTAGTCAATGTATCAATATATAATTTATACTTATGCAGTCGTTGCAGTGCTGGGGGTGGGATAGACTTCAGCAGCCTGCAACCCTAGTGAGGATAAGCAGTACAGAAAATGGAGGGATGGATAGCCATTTGCATGTATCCATTTTCTTAGCCGGTTATCCGCTGGGGCCTATCCAAGCTGTCAACAGGCAGGAGGCAGGGTAGAGCATGAACTGGTTGCCAGCCAATCGCAGGGCACATCGAGACAAACAGCCGCACCCGCAATCACACCTAGGGGCAATTTAGAGTGTCCAATTACTATGCATTTGAAAACAATTCTCAGGCTTCTAAGGACAGGCAAAAGCATCAGGTGGTTGAATAACACATTAGCCACACTTAACACAGTATGTTGGCAGACTAGTTAGTTAGCACTGCTGCCTCGCAACAAGAAAGTCCCCGAATCCACTTGGATCACCCTCAACAGCTGACTTTCTGAGAGGCATGTTCGTGTTCCCCCTCAGCTTCCACTAGTTTTTTCGGCTGCTCTGGTTTCCTCCACAAGCATCTTTTTTAACACAAGACCTGTTTTATTTACTTTGATATGGCTTGGTTGATGCAATAACATATGTATACACACACACACATATACACACACGCACACACTGATCTGTGTAAAGAAAGAATGAATGAATGGTGCCATGTCTCGTGAGACTTTGAGTGAAAACCTCCTTCCATCAGCAAGGGTATTAAAGATGAAAAGTGGTCGGGTCTTTCAGCATGACAATAATCCCAAACACACCGCCCGGGCAATGAAAGAGTGGCTTCGTAAGAAGGATTTCAAGGTCTTGCAGTCGGCTAGCCAGTCTCCAGATCCCAAACCCAACGAGAATCTTTGGAGGGAGTTGAATGTCTGTTTTGCCCAGCGACAGCCCCAAAACATCGTTGCTCTAAAAGAGATTTACATGGAGGAAACAGCCAAAATGCAGTGTGCGAAAACCCCGTAGACTTACAGAAAACGTTTGACCTCTGTCATTGGCAACAAACTGCATAAAAAAAGTATTGAGATTAACTTTTGTTTTTGACCAAAGAGTTATTTCCTCCATCATTTGTTGATAAAATATTTAAAAACCAGACAGTGATTTTCTTGAATTTTTGCCCCCTTATTTTGTCTCTCCTAGGTGAGCTATACCGATGATGAAAATTAGGCTGACTACATTTTTTTTCGATTGTAATTCAACAATTCAGCCCAAAAAATAGACACAGTACAGCCATTTTTGACCATGATCTTTGTTAGAACTGAATGGTAAAAGAATAAGGGTGATTTCAACCAAACAACTGTCATTGGCTGCCAGAGGCCTGGCTCCACTGTACCTTTTTTTGTCATTTTGCATCAAAAAGGAATGAAACCTCTCATTTATTTGGGCCTGCTTCTACCGTTGAGGATAAATAGTCGGGTTCTACATTATCATTCAGGCTAGGGCTGCCTTAGTTAAACTTTGTGGATAAACTGAAGAAGTCTGCTATGTGGTGAAACATCTTCTGAGACAGCCTGAACAGTCCAGCTGCGATCGAGTCAATCCCCTGACAATCCAATGATCTTTATAAATGAGAATATTCACAGACAAACAAACCATCCATCTAACAAAGGCTCACGAGCTTAATGCTAACGTATAATGGGACGTTGGTAATAAGATCACTCATCGGGCCATCCAAAGAGGAGAAACCAAATACGTGCGACTCCAAATTTTCGGGTTTGTTTGAAGATGAGGGCTTGCCTTAAGATTTGAATAAAGGTTTGGATTGTATTGGATACATATCGTACAATAAATGAGTCATTTCATGTATTTTTTTTCATCACAATTACCACACTTCAAGTATTTAAATAACATTGTGATGTGCCACCCTAAAAAAAGTTTACGTAATTATATTACAGTTTGCATTCTAAACTTCTGAGCAGTATACACTAAAGCACTCCTGCAAACTTCCCTTGAGATAAAGTCACAAAATGACAATTCCTGCAGTAAACAATCTGTGATTAATAGCAGCAATTTGCTAATGCCTGCAAGAGGTATCAGTGTCCTGAGTCACCATTGCTAATAAAGACGAATCCTTTACTTAGTGTTAATGCACTGATAATACTTGACAGTTACATGATTCTGTTCACCAACTGACTGATGAGTAACTTTTATTTAATTTCGAATGCTTTGCTGTGAGGGAATAGTTAACAATTTATCAGGGATTACCAGAAGGGGTGCAAAGCTCCTCATATGGAAAATGTGCTTTCAATTGTAACCAGGTTATCTCTTTATCACTATGACAACACCAAGCATCTGCGTTGGAACACGTCATCAGGTCCCTGAGCCTCAGAGCAATATTTTTTTCCCCCAGTAATTCAAAGAAAAAGTTGCCATTTCAGGTTGACTCATGTTGTGATCTCTGTGTTAAAAAACAGGATGTGATGGGAAGAGTCCTATTTTTGTGAGGTCACGTTAGGATTACTTTATCACCAGTTCATTCGCAACACATATTATCATACAATGTACAATGATTGGCTACTTCATTAGAAATGCAATTGAATTAAAGAGCTGTAATAAAAATTCTGCCCTCCCTTTACATAGATAATGCTCAGTTTTAATCAACATTATACTGTACTGTACGACCACTTTATAAGTGTATGGAGTTTATAGTGGTGTGGGACTATGCATCATACTAAGCAGCATGGCTAACTGAAATATTACAAGCACCCTTCAGTAGCTGTCAGGCCTGGGAGCCCCGCTCTTGCTCTTAAGCCGCTCCGGGACTCTGCTTTCTCGTAAGATCGTAAAGACTCCATGTAGAGTTTGTATATCAGCCACTTTGTATATTCCTGTTTGAGATTGTAGTACTTTCCAGCCTGCTACCTGGTTTTGCTCAATCCATAGCACTCAGCACAGACACCAACGAAGAAATAGGACTAATCCTCCCTCAGTCACAGCTACTTTGCTATGTTTATGCGGGAGTAGTGCAGCCTATCCCTGCTATCATCGGTCAGGAGGTTGGGTACACCCTGGACTTCTTGCGGGCCAATCGCAGGGCACATAGAAATTAAAAAAAAAACATTTGCACTCACAATCACACATTGTGTCAATTTAGAGTCCCCAAACTATGCAAGATTGTGGGATGTTGGAGGAAACCAGAGACTAAAATTTGAAATTGAGGGTGTTATTTATAATTTGGTTAGCGGCTATGCCCCACAGGTAGGATGTAACCTAGAGTTGAAAGAGAAATTCTGGAAGGAACTAGATGAAGTAGTTCTGAGCATCCCAGACAGCGAGAGAGTTGTGATTGGTGCAGATTGTAATGGACATATTGGTAAGGGAAACAGCGGCGATGAAGAAGTGATGGGTAAGTACGGCATCCAGGAAAGGAACTTTGAGGGACAGATGGTGGTGGACTTTGCAAAAAGGATGGAGATGGCTGTAGTGAACACTTATTTCCAGAAGAGGGAGGAACATATAGTGACCTACAAGAGCAGAGGTAGAAGCACACAGGTGGATTATATTTTGTGCAGACGATGTAATCTGAAGGAGATTACTGACTGTAAAGTAGTGGTAGGGGAGAGTGTAGCTCGACATCATAGGATGGTGGTGTGTAGGATGACTCTGGTGGTGGGTAGGAAAATTAAGAAGACAAAGGTAGAGCAGAGAACCATGTGGTGGAAGCTGAGAAAGTGTCAGAGATGTTCCTAGAAAAACAGCTAAAACAAGCTTGAGGACTGTAGAGAGTGAACACAAACCAACCAAGATTGTCTTGCAAGGGACAGACGGAGGACACACTGTGTGAGTGCGCTTCCTCAGACTGCCAAAGTGGTAGTCCCTGGCTGCTCTTTTTTATTGCATTCTCAGGTCAAAGGGTTACATGGTTATGCAGTAAAAATGCTGACACAGATGGCTACACCAACAGCACATGAACACTAAAGTACATGTTTCTTCAAGGCTGCAAGAGTGTCCTGATAAACCCACAAGAGAAAAAGTATGGCATTGTTTAAAGTCATGTTTATGGCATTTGGGGGTATCCCCTTGCGGTAGAAGGGCGTTATCTCCTCCCAGTGTTGAGGAGTATCTGCTTAAGATCAGAAGGGAAACATGCTGAGGCCAGGATGGAGACATCGCTTCCCAGTGTTCAGGAGTATCAGCTTGAGGTCGGCAGGGGGGCGTTGCCTCCCAGGCGTCACAAGGTCACACTTCACGACACGCAGCTCACAAAGAGAACAATTCAGACTAAGACTAACAGAAACAAACACATGATAAAACAATCCCAACAGCAACTATAGTTGTAATGATATACTTTTATCATGATATCTAACATAGTAATACCTTGCTTATCAGAAAGGAAGAATGTTGTGCGATCTTTCGGAAAAAGGTGAGACAGCCTCTCGATGGACAGCAAAAGCTCCCGGAAGACTAGACTACGACAGCCAAGGTAATCAGAGAGACATTCAGGAGAGTACTTGGTGTGTCTTCTGGGAGGAAAGGGGAGAAGGAGACTTGGTGGTGGAACCCCAAAATACAGGGAGTCATACAAGGAAAGAGATTAGCGAAGAAGAAGTGGGACACTGAGAGGACTGAGGAGAGGTGAAAGGAGTACATCGAGATGTGACGTAGGGAAAAGGTAGAGGTGCCAAAGGCTAAACAAGAGGCATATGAAGACATGTACACCAGGTTGGACACGAAAGAAGGAGAAAAGAATCTCTACAGGTTCGCCAGACAGAGGGATAGAGATGGGAAGGATGTGCAGCAGCTAAGGGTGATTAAGGATAGAGATGGAAATGTGTTGACTGGTGCCAGTAGTGTGCTAAATAGATGGAAAGAATACTTTGAGAAGTTGATGAATGAAGAAAATGAGTAAGAAGGAAGAGTTGAAGAGGCAAGTGTGAAGGACCAGGAAGTGGCAATGATTAGTAAGGGGAAGTCAGAAAGGCACTACAAAGGATGAAAAATGGAAAGGCAGTTTGTCCTGATGACAAACTAGTGGAGGTATGGAAGCAATTTGGAGAGATGGCTGTGTAGTTTTTGACCAACTTATTCAACAGAATACTAGCGGGCGAAAAGATGCCTGAAGAATGGTGTTCTAGTTCCCATTTTTAAGAACAAAGGCGATGTTCAGAGCTGTGGAAATTATAGAGGAATAAAAGTGATGAGCCACACAAAGAAATGATGGGAAAGAGTAGTGGAGGCGAGACTCAGGACAGAAGTAAGTATCTACAACAACAACAGTATGGTTTCATGCCTCGAAAGAGTACCACAGATGCATTATTTGCCTTGAGGATGCTCGTGGAAAAGTACAGAGAAGGTCAGAAGGAGCTACATTGTGTCTTTGTGGATTTAGAGAAAGTCTATGACAGCGTACCAAGAGAGGAACTGTGGTACTGCATGCGTAAGTCTGGTGTGGCAGAGAAGTATGTTAAAATGGTACAGGACATGTATGATGGCAGCAGAACAATGGTGAGGTGTGCCTTAGGTGTGACAGAAGAATTTAAGGTGGAGGTGGGACTGCATCAGGGATCAGATCTGAGCCCCTTCCTGTTTGCAGTAGTAATGGATAGGCTGACAGATGAGGTTAGACTGGAATGCGCTTGGACCATGATGTTCACAGATGATATTGTGATATGCAGGGAAAGCAAGGAGCATGCAGAGGAACAATTAGAAAGATGGAGACATGCACTGGAAAGGAGAGGTATGAAGATTAGCCGAAGTAAAATATAATATATGTGCGTGAATGAGAAGGGAGCAACGAGGACACTTGAGCAGGCTTGAGCTGCCGTGAACCGTGAAAACCAGGTTAACCCACATCGACTTCGGGAGTTTTAAATTCATCATGAGTGGTTTGATTACCTCAGTAATTGGGAACGGACCAATGGACCTGGGAGTGAGTTTCCACAATTCCACTCTGAGTGGGAGTCCCTTAGCAGGCGGCCAGACTCGGTGACCCACCTTGTAGACTGGAGCTGGCGCCCTCTTACGGTCCGCTGCGGCTTTATAGGAGAGCCCCTTGCGCTGTAGCATCTGTCGGGCTCGCTCCCAGTTTCCCTCGCAGCGCCTCACAACAGCCAATGCAGACGGCACCAACGAGTTTGAATCTATGGTCAGTAAGAGAGAGAGTGGATAACCGTGCACTATGTGAAAGAGGACATGTCAGTGGACGCGGTGGAAAGAAAGTTACGTGCATATTCGACCCAGATCAATTGTTGGCTGCAAGAGTGCGGTTTGCGAGAGGCGAGACACTGGAGGCCCACTTCCAAGTCATGATTAATGCGCTTGGTCTGGCCATTGGTTTCTGGGTGATGACCCGAGGAAAGACTAATGGTGGCCCCTATAAGAGAACAAAAGTCCTTCCAGAACCGGGAAATGAACAGGGGCCCCCTTGTCAGAAACCACGTCAATGTGAAGGCCATGCAACCTGAATAATTATTAATCACAACCTCGGCCGTTTGTTTTTCCGGAGGGGACTTTAGGTAGCGGAATGAAATGAACCATTTTGGAGAAGTGGTCCAGTGGTGTGACCCTGTGAAGCAGGAAGCCCGGTCACGAAGTTCAGAGAAATCTGTGACCACGGTCGCCGTGGAATGGACAAGCAGTGTAACTCCCCTGAGGGGGTTTATTTGATGAGCAAACAGGACATGCATTGACATACTCCCTGAATTATGTTTGGCCACCAGAAACATTGCTCTGTTACATACTGTGTTTTGGCCAAGCCCGGGTGACACATTGTGCGATTGGTGTGGGCCCAGTCAATTACTCTTCCTCTTACCGGGGGAACGACATATAGCCAGTCATCGGGGCCGCCTTCAGGACTGCTGGAGTCCTTTAGCGCATCTTTGACTTGAATTTCAATTTCCCAGGTGAAGAGTGAGATGAAACAAGCTTCAGGGAGGATAGGCATGGGGTCGGACTCAGTTTTTTCCCCATCATGAAAATGCGACAGCCCATCGGGTTTCCCGTTCTTTGTTCCCAGCCGATAGGTCATCACAAAGTGAAACCGCGTAAAGCGTGCCCATCTAACTTGCCTGGCGTTAAGCCTTTTGGTTGACCTAATATATTAAAAATTTTTGTGTTCTGTTAATAAAACCTGCGCCCCCTCTAACCAATGTCTCCATTCTGACATCACTGTCTTGACTGCTAGAAGTTCCTGGTCTCCGATGTCATAATTTTGTTCTGCTGGAGTTTATTTTTTAGATAAGAACGCACAGGGGTGTAATTTTCCGTCCTTGGGACTTCCCTGTGAGAGAACCGCCCCCAACCCTGAATCTGACGCATCAATCTCAACGACAAACTGCCTATCTGGAGGACAGGAGCAGAGGTAAAGCTGGCTTTTAGCTTACAGAAAGCTGCCTGGCAGGCCGTCTTCCAAATGAAGGAACTGTGGTTGCATGCAATGGGGCCATAACCATACTAAAGTTTCGGATGAATTTGTGGTAAAAGTTAGCGAACCCAATAAACCTCTGCACCTCCTTGCGGGTAGTCGGAGTGGGTCAATGGAGAACAGCCTTGACGTTGCTGGTATCCATGCGTATCTCTCCCTCCACCAAGACAAAGCCTATGAATGACATGTAAGGTTGGTGGAACTAACACCTTTCAGCCTTGACATACAGGTCGTGATGCAATAACTATTGTATCACCGCACGAGCGTGCCTGACATGGGGTTTTTCATACGGGGAAAAAAATCAGGATGTCGTCTAGGTACACAAAAAGATATATGTTCAGCATTTCGTGGAAAACATCATTGACAAAATTCTAACATACGGCTGGTGCGTTTAAAAGTCCAAACGGCATCACTAAATATCCATAATGCCCCGTGGGCGTGTGGAAAGCCATTTTCCACTCATCCCCCTCTCTTATCCACACTTGGTGGTACGCATTTCTAAAATCCAGCTTTGTAAAAACCTTGACCCCGTTCAGAAGTTCAAACGCTGTGGCAATGAGGGGGAGAAGGTACCTGTTCTTCATCGTGATGTCGTTCAGTCCTTGGTAATTGATGCAGGGCCGCAGGGTCTTGTCCTTCTTTTCTACAAAAAAGAAGCTTGCCCCCGGCCAGTGACGATGAGGGTCGGATCAGTCCTGCACCCACCGGCTCCTCCTCGTATGCTTTCATGGGTTGATGCTCTGGACCTGAAAGAGAATATAGTCTCCCGTGAAGTGGTGAGGACCCGGGCAGCAGGTCAGTGGCGCAGTCGTATGGCCTGTGAAGAGGAACCGACTTGGCCTTATACTTGGAAAATACTTCCCTCAGGTCATGGTAACAGGAGGGGACTGACGATAGGTCCGGCTCATCTTGCAGGGTTTCAGTGGCCTCTTCCCTCTCCGGTTCCTGAGACAAGAGGCACGTGCGTGTGCACATGGCTCCCCAGGACCTAATTTTTCCGGTTGACCAGTCAATATGGGGGTTATGTATTCTCAGCCAGGGATCCCCCAAGATTATATTATGGGCCATGGTGTCAAAAACATGGAAGTTGATACGTTCCGAATGTGAATCCTGAAATGTCAGGGTGAGTATCTGAATGCGGTGGGTTATTTTGCAGAGGAAACTGCCATTTTCCGCATAAACATTACGGGCTGTATTACGAAAGTCCTTAGTCCCATTCTTTTGACCAGCTGAGAATTTAAAAGATTGGCGCCCGAACCTGAGTCTATGAATGCAGTTGTCCTGAATGGCTGTCCTCCTGAGCACAGGGTGACAAGAGGAAGTGCGTAGTCCGGACTGTCCTGAATGCAGTTGAGACGCACCCTAGTCTGGGTTCGGGGTGAGGTACAAGCTGGTTTGACCAAGCAGTGGGTTACATTGTGCCCCGACTGCCCACACTAGAAGCAGAGTCCCTCCCTCTGCCAGCGTAGGCATGGCAGAGGGGGGGGACAGCCCTTGAAAGAATGCATCTCAGAGCACCCTGCTGTTCCACTGGCTTTCGGCTGCAAGAATGCCGAAGTCAATGGCGTGGTCAGAGACCCGGTGCTTGCCTTGCCGCAGCGTGATCAAGGAGTTCACGGCTTTGCATTCAGAGGATGCATACTGGAACACTTGCGCCATGGACTTCACGAAGGACGCCCACGTCCAAAACGGGTCCGCGTCGCTGCTCCACTCAGTGGTCGCCCATTCTTCAGCATGTCCCGTCAGGTGGGAAATAATGAACGTGATCTTGGCTCTGTCAGAGGGAAAGGCGTCTGCCTGAAAGTGGGAGTGGAGCTCGTGCTGAGTGATGACTGACTTGACATTACTAGAGTATACCACATAATACAAGAGTATTAAGCAGAGATCCTGATTCTTTTTTCTCATCAAATAACATTTTAAACAGTGTGTATACTCCACCCTACCTTACTTATTATATAAACAGAAGCAGTGGAGTTTCTAAATTGATTACCCATTACATTTAATCTCCCCTGATATGTGGGTTCTATTGTAGATTAAGATGGAGACTGCAAATTAATGCCAGGCTTTCTGAAGCATCTCATAGGGTTCGTGGGTTAACAAGCTTGCCGAACCAAACCTACTTCTTGATACCGTTGCTTCACTAACCTCTGTGGCTCTTCAATTCGAATCAGTGGACCTTTAACACCGATAGTTTTCTTGTCACACACTTGAATGTTAAGCAAGAGGAATTTATGTAAGACTATAAGGGTAAAATAGAAAATGATGGAAGGATTTATTCTGAAATCTGTACTTTTTTTTGCTACTGACTGAATACTAATACTTAGTCTCGATTCGCATAAAATGAAATGGTACCTTGTTTCATTACCTAAGTGAAACCTGATGACTGCGGACAGCTGGGAGTGGAAGAGTTGGCCAATATCCACACATACTTGAATGCAACTATGTTGTACAGGAGCTTGATGACGTCACTCCTGCCAGCTAACTCACATTCATAACAAACACGCAAAGCATGGATTCACAACCGAGTAATGAATTAGAGTTTGTACGAGTCAGACACAACACAATCCATAGGTAGCACATTAAGGTTGCTCCAAAAGAGAGGGCTTCTTGGAGCAAACCAAAAATATCACATGCGCAATTTCCTTTCTTTTCCCCTCCAAAACAAATTCCGAAACAGTTTCCTACACTATACACCTAATATTACAGCAACTGGGGAAGGAAAACTCATCTATTAGACGCACCAAGGAGTAACTCCGAAGTTGTTAAACAGTTGACTATCTACAAACAGTTTTTTCTACAACCAGTGAGACGCGTTTTCTTTGTTGTCAGAAGTTCTTCATTAGAGGGTACAGGACTTTGTGCCACTTGTTGATTTTGCGCGGAAACTGGTCCTGCATCCCAAACTATATATCCTTCAGGAAAGGACATGACCTTTGACTTTACAAAGACTTTTTGGAAATGTTTGAATCAATGTTTGGACAGGATTCATTGCCTGCTCATTGTCCTCCTAGTCTCTGTACTCGGTGGACGACAATGTTGGTGAATGTCTCCTTTGGGATATTCAGCGCTGTCGACATGAAGTTTTTTACTTGAACCTCTATATTATTAGGTGTACTTTCAGAAATGTCGGAAAAGAGGAGGTTATCCCGCATGCTTCTTGACAGTAAGCATGACTTCAACATTGCTTCTTTGATTTTTTTTTGTTATGGTTTTTATTTCTTTCTAGAGAACTCAAACCTCCGTTGTCATTGCTTTCATGCCTGAATGAACTTTGGGACTGTCTGATTGTAGCTCTTGACTGACTATGATGGTATGAGAACTCCAAGCTGGTATTGAGCTCCTTAATCTCCTGGTGCAATAAATCGAGAAGTTATTCTTGTCACACAACTTGGTCTTGGAAATCTTTCTGTCTCTCGGGGTGTTGGAACTTGTCTCACTGTCCTCTCTGAGGTCCTAACGGTTACATACCTAGTATCCAGTGTACTTTTTAGTCGGCAACCAGGGGCCATATTCTTCCGTTAGTCTGTAGTTGTTGTTTTTTTAAGCACGGCAGGGGTTTGGACAATTTTAAGGTAGGATGATTCTCATGCAATGACTTCTGATGCACTCGAGGCACGTTACTGGCTCAAAAATTACATACAATGGCTAAATAGGCAGGTGAGTGTGGGTGTAGTTCCCGGAGAGTAGAGTTTTCCCGAGAGGTGTGAATATCATAAAAATCCATTTGGAAAATATTTCACACCTTAAATTTGAAATGTAATTCTGCAGATACAGATGTTAAGCTATGATGAGATGATTCACTTTCACAAGGCGCTAGACTTACAACAGCCTCAGGTGTGCTTCAGAGAAAAAGTGCTTAAACCTTTAGGAGAATGTTTGTTGGACCGGGAATAGCCACATCAGAGTCAGAATCAGCTTTAATGGCTAAGTATGTAGCAACACACCAGGAATTTGTCTCTGGCCTGCAGTGTCCTGATATCAAACTAATAGAACACCTTTAAGATGAATTCGAGCGGAGTTTGAGACCCAGGCCTTCTTGTCCAATTAATCCAACAATAGGTTAACCCCTAAGCAAGCAATTGGTTGTACTTTCCTATATGAATGTATACGGTTGTGTACATTAGAAAAATTTCACCAATCTAAACACTAGTGATCCATTTTCAATAATGCTTGTCCTTACTACTGCACTGGAGCCTATCTCTGAAAGAGATGCCGTTGTGGATGCTGTTTGTTTCCAATATTTGTTGAGACAATGGTGAACTTAGCTCCAGAAGTTTCTCAGAGTAACATCTGGTCACTCCCTCAAGATGTTCACACACTGCATGGGTAACAGAAACTTGCACCGTATTCATTGGTATTATTGACTGGTAGAATCAACACTTTTCCCACCATCACACTCATACTAGAATCTCACATTTTGGATTCTCCTCAATGTGATAAGTGGATGACTGCAAATCCTATCATCCAGCTTGTCAGCTGCTGACATCCTTGACCCCTTTGATTCTACACGTTCTCGCCAACATTATAATTTATACAAACAGTGGCTTTTGTCAACATGTGCCCTCCAGTGTATTCACACAACCAGTGTTTGTGTGATAATCACTAAATCTCCATGACAGCCTAGACAAAATCTCCAGCTTGGTGGAGACGGACAAAGAACACTGCTATATAAAAGCAAGTCAGTTAGAGTATTGATTTCAAACACGAAAATGAACCTTGAGGAAGTGGAAGGTTTATCACAATTGTGCAGTTGTGCATATCACACCTGTGAGCAGTGGGTAGGGTAAGTGGTTCACGTGCAGTACCTGGTGCTATTCCCACCCCAAGATGTGTTCACAATCTACCTATAATTGAGAGATGTTCTATGTGTAGTTTGCTTTTTGTCCATTTCCTGCAGTTGGGTTTGGCTCCACCCCCAATTACGTTGGTTCCACCAAATTGCTTGTGACACTGTAAATACAATTCATGAATATAGTTAAATGTAGTGATAAGAAAAGGCTAATTAACTTTACACATACAGTAAATTTCTATGCTCACACAATAGTAAAATGGGAATTCACATTCAGGTAAGCGTATTTAAATCATTCACTAGACAAACAAATAAAGCATTTTAAAACCCACGGCAGGCCAGTAGGTAACAAATCACTTTGTAAAGGAACTTATAGTTACCAATTGCTTGTTGAGACATTCAGTATTTTAAATGGTCTTTGCAGTTGTATTAAAAAAAATACATGGATTTATCATTTGACAGACATCACATTAAAATATATCTATGGAAGACAGCGTCTTGATCAATTAATTAGGATCTTAAGAAACCAGAGCAGAACTTAGACAAAGCTGACCTACAGAGAATATGCAAGCTTTGCTGACGAACACAAGATCTGATTTCCCATTTACTTGAAATCGGAACCACCTCCTGATCATAAACATGCAATTGTTTACACTAAATTGTAACAAGACCTAAAAAAAAACCCAAAAAAACCTTGGACCGTGAGTCACATGCTGCTTCACCTTCCTAAAGACAAGTACTACATTAGATCATATGGAGCAGCTTACTTTGATTAATTTCCATCACAACTGCCAAGCAACGGTTACAAAGGATTGTTGTTTTTTCAGCAATTTTAAAAAGATTTTGCCAAGCCAGAAAGTAGTCTCTGCCAAGCTCCCATCAGGAAACTAATGCCGGGATACCCCTTTGGAGGATTATAATGATTATAGCACATGTTGCATCATGCTTATTGTTTATGTTGGCAAGTATCAACTAAACACTAAAAGGATTTTCTTCCCTTCTGGCAGTCCTTTCTCACTGTCATGAAAATCCATCCATCCATTTTCTTTTGCGCCTGTCCTCAGTGAGGTCCCGAGCTGATTTCAACCCTTGTTGGTGAATTAAGGATAAAAATGTTTTCCAAATTGATTTTTAAAAAATATATGTGAGAACAATTCAGAAGTCAACCAGCATCACGAAATACTGTGTTCGATTTTGATTGTTGCTTTTCCATGCTGCTAATTTCAAAAGCCAGAATGTAATTTACACTAAATGTTGTGTACAGTATTAACACAGAATTGATTGGTACACTGTTTTTGAATCAGTTTCTTTGCATGAGATATTAAGATGTATCCGGTCCACAGCAGAACAACACAGGAGACATGGCAAGGAGAAGGCTAGGAACCAGGCTGCTCAACACCGGAACATGGCTTTGGCTATATAAAGGAGCTCCTTGGATAGAAATGTAGAGGGCACTTGGACTATACGAAAGAGGATACTTAACTGTACCTTAGTAACACCTTCAGGAACCTTATCCCTATCCAGTAATGAGATTTGGTAGTGATCTCCATCACAGGAAGCCACTTCTTGAAAAGGTTCAACAGATGTTGCACAAAGCAAGGTCTAGATAGGCACCACCCTAAAAGGTCTACAACCATGTGCAAAGGTTCTATACTTATTTTGGAAGATCTTGAAGGTAATCAGGAGAATGGCAAATGTGACAAAGCAGTGGCGATTTGCAGGAGTGGGGCTACCAAAAAAGGAGACATCAAGAAGATCGACCAGAACTGTATCACCACATTGATCAGTGTTGAAGGAAAGAGTTTATTAATCATTGTAGTTGAACATCAGAGTTCTTCTTCAAGAACAGCTCATTAGCGTTTTTTTCACCAAACTGCCTTCCCTCCAAAGCTCCAACCGGATAAATACAAGTGTAGCTTGTGCACCAACTGCACCGTTCTCCACAAGAAGGCGTCCCAGCTTGAGGTACGTGTTCGTGAGCTAGTGTAGTGCAATATGATACTGTAAGTGTAGATGTGTCAAACAAACCAGATATGGTAGGGTGTACCTAGACCATTACCCTAACGAGCATGAGCCCGAAGTTGCCTGCTAATCACTGGAACCAGTTAAGGCACATAAATTAGATACCTCTAGTAGTTCCACTCTGGCTAGGTCTCCTGGCTTTGTCATGGATGACTCCATCAGCCTTAATATTGAGCTGAAAATCCCAGCCCCAATAGTGTGTCTACCTAGGGCCAGAGCACACAACATGGAAGGTAACCTGAGAATGCTACATCTCACAAGGTACAGGCTAACAAGAGCATATACTCTGATTTAGTTCCATCTAAAGCCTTGCTAGTTTATGACTTAATAAGGAACATCATCTTAACTTGATGGGTCTTTGCGAGACCATTTTAGTTTTTACCATAAAAGTTCGTCTCCCAAATGTGGGCTTACACGTGACTCGTTCATCAAAACAAGGGCTCTGAAACTTACACGATAAAGTGAAGAGAAACTAATACAATTTTGATTGAAATTTAGATTTAGGGTACATCATAATTTATTGTTTATTTAAATTAATTTTCTGACAACTTAAATATTTGATTTGGTGTTTTTGGGGCTTAAGAACATTTTAGGGGGACTTCAGCATCACTCCTTTAGTCTCAGTGGAACATGTGCACACACAATTTTAGGAAATCTAAAACAAATAAATCCCTGATCTAACTTTTTTTAAATTACATTATTTATTCTAATACTTTTGAAAGGTCTGGTGGTGCATTTTATTTACCATTTAGTGTGTTTCTTGCAAATGCCTTTCAAAGACAATCTTGGCTATCGCCAAGGGTACGGATATTATTGTCGCTTGTGTTTTTGCATCATGCTCTTGAATCTCACTTATGCGTTTCTCGGTGTTTATGGTTAAAAATAAAATGTAAAAATACATCCTTGGAAGCATCCTTCTTGCCAACCCCCCATTGATCCTGCTCACATGCGTCATAATCAGTGCTGGCACAAAAGCAGGCCACTGACATTTTTCCACATTAATGACTCAAAAGGAAAAGACAAGGAACAAATATATATGTATGTATTTTCTTTTACTCGTTGAAAACAGAAATTATAATTAGCTTTGCTATTCCATTGTATATTTAGCACATGGAATGAAGAGGTTTTGGTTGGGGGAAATATATTTTTGTATGGGTTATAAACTCCTTTCAATTATCAAAATTTTAAATATACAAATATTTGACAGTAATGTCTTTTTTTCTCAATTCAAATAGAAATACACCTGAACATCCAACTATCAATCTTTTATATCAATGGTCTTTATTAGGATAACAAGTCAGCTGAGGCCTGTCTCAGGTAACTTTGGGTGACAAGTGCACACTAAAGCATTTCTCCATACAATAAGTACTAAATTACAGGCAGTAAGGATGCCAGCAATTTCCAGTGATTTTACAACAAATTTAGTGTAACTATAACAGTATGTGTATTGATTCTAAAAACAGGTAGAGTGGGATTTATTTTATCCATTCATATGTTTTCGGAGGTGATTGTCCTTAAGAGGGTCGCGGGAGTGCTGGTGCCAACCCAACTGTCATCGGGCAGGAAGCAAAGTACATCCTGAACTGGTTGCCAGCCAATTGCAGGGCACACGGAGACAGAGGACACTCGCACTCACAATCACGCCTAGGGACAATTTAGAGTCACCAATGAATGCATGTTTTTTCGTTTTTTTTTTTGTTTTTTTTGGATGTGGGAGGAAACCAGAGTGCCCGGAGTAAACCCACGGAGGCACAGGGAGAACATACAAACTCCACACAGGTGTGGCTGGGATTTGAACCCCGGTCCTCTGAACTGTGAGGCCAACGCTCTCCAGCAGCATCACTGTGCCACCCGGATTTGTTTTATTTCATTTTTTGGACACTACTTGGGAATCACTGAACTAACCAACTGAACAACCAAACAAACAACTGGTGATTAAAATAGTACCTGCAGTTTCACAGAATCCAGTTGATGCCAATCACAACGATACCCTGAACTCTTCATGCTCTGTACAGTGCTTATGTAGCTGGCCTAATTCCTTCACTGCCTGTTGCCGGATGTACTGTCTGGCCCTTGCACCTGGCTGGCTGTGATTGCAGTTGCAATTATGTCGCTCGATTGACATCTCATCCATGGTTTACCGGGTCAGTTGGCATCTGCAAAACGGAAAAGGCTTGAGGTAACTGTTAATTGAAGGAACCAGGTTTTTGTAGGTGTGATTATGTGTGAAAGACAGGCTGTCTCGATATGTTATGTATGAAATATGATATAACACTGACTGACAAACATAACGGCACTGAGTGAGAATTGAACCCACAAGGTCTGCACGGTCAGGCGAGTGTATTACCATACACTCAGTGATTAGCAACATATATGGAAACCCTAATAAAAAAATTCCAATAGCTGCTTTCTCTCCATTGTGTTGTGGCTTTTAAGGGAGTGGAATGTTATTTAATTTGAATGTTATTTACAATTATCTATAGTTAAATACATTGTGTGTAGTTATAGTATAGCCCTGAAATTGTCTGGCCAGGGACGACACTCCCTCTGGGTCAAAGCCGTCTTCTATAGCCTTGGAGTCAATCTCCATATCCGGCCTTCCACATCAATTTACGTGACCCGCTAAAGAAAATCATGTGTGTCGACTTCAAACAGGAATTTACTCCGACAAAGAGTTAACTCACTTTGCTCATGTGACAAAACTCACTTCCAAAAGCACACATTAATCCCTCCATCTCTACATTGGCATGCATCATCAAAGTTGATAGTGAGCACATCATCTACACTTCCATTTTATTATACAGCGGTTTACTAATTTATAAATAAAAAAAAATGATGATAATTTTGTATTCTGTGTTCATTTACGTAATTTGATTATTCTCATAACCAGGACAAGAGGTCGAACCCAAATGCATGACTCAGTGGACAGGAAGGGAGTTAGGAGAAAGTCTTTATTCGTTCCAAAGTCGGTAACCGAGGAGTCAGTCAGCGCAAGCAGCGGGAACAGGAGCGACAGGCTTACGGGGTTAGTCAGGAAACAGGCGTTGGTCGGTACACGGGAGGTTGGCGTCAGGAATGCAGAAGTGCGGGAACAAGACATAGGTGGTGATGATCTGGCAAAAGACAGATCGTCCGCTGGGTCCTATAAATACAGGGGTTAATCACTGCCAGTGAGGTGCAGGTATGCGCCTCCTAATCAGTGCAGGTGTGCGGGGACCCGCACAACCAGGGCTGGACCGGCAGGACCATGACAATAACACCCCCCCCCTCCACCTTGCAGCGTCTCACTACCGCCAAAGCGGTTTGTGTCGCGGAGTCTGTGGCCACCGATGGAAATAGAGAGGGAGGATAACCCTGTACTATGTGGAATGGAGCCATACCTGTGGAGGTGGAGGGGAGGGAGTTGTGAGCATACTCCACCCATCCGAGGTGCTGGCTCCGTGTGCTGTGGTCGTGCGACGCCAATCAGTGTAGGACAATCTCCAGGTCTTGGTTTATTCGCTCAGTCTGGCCGTTGGACTCCGGGTGATGTCCTGAGGTCAGGCTTACCTTTGCCCCGATGAGGGTGCAGAACTCTTTCCAGAAATGGGATCTGAACTGTGGTCCTCTGTCAGATACGATGTCCACCGGCAGCCCATGGTAGCGGATGACCTTGTCCAGTAGCAGCTGGGCCGTTTGCTTGGTGGATGGGATCTTTGGGGCTGGCACGAAGTGGACCATCTTGGAGAAGCGATCAATGATGGAGAGCAACACCGTGTTCCCCTGGGATGGGGGTAGCCCAGTGACGAATTCCAGGGAGATATGTGACCAGGGACGAGAGGGAATCAACAGTGGCCATACATACCGGGCAAGCGTTGACGTATTCCCTTACGTCCCTTCCCAGGTTTGGCCACCAGAACCGCTGCTCGACGACTAAGCGTGTCTTTGCCATGCCCGGGTGGCAGACAGTCTTGTTGGTGTGGGCCCAGTCAATGACGTCCTCTCGTAGTGAAGGAACAATGAACAAGCGGCCAGGACGACATTCTGCCGGACCCGGAGTGTCCCTTATGTCTTCCTTCACTCTTGTCTTGATCTCCCAGGTAATTCCGGACACGAAGCAGGCCTCCGGAAGAATCGGGAGACTCACAGGCTCCGTTCGCTCCCCCTCGTGGATCCGCGAGAGTGCATCTGGCTTGCCGTACTTCGAACCTGGACGTAAGGGCAATGTAAACCGGAACCGCGTAAAAAAAAGTCCCCACCTGGCTTGGCGAGCATTCAGTCTCTTCGCGGTCCTCAGATACTCCAGGTTCTTGTGGTCGGTGAGAACCAAAAACGGCACTTGCGACCCTTCCAGCCAGTGTCTCCACTCCTCCATAGCCGTCTTGACCGCCAGCAGTTTGTGGTCACCCATGTCGTAGTTTTGCTCAGCCGGGGTCAGTCTTTTCGATAAGAAGGTGCACGGGTGAATCCTTCCATCCTTTGCGCACCTCTGGGAGAGAACCGCTCCCATTCCAGAGTCTGACGCATCCACTTTGACTACAAACTGCCGTTCTGGGTCCGGTATTATGAGGATAGGTGCAGTGGTAAAGCTCGCCTTGAGCCTGTCGAAGGCCTCCTGACAGGTCCCGTCCCACTCGAAAGTGTTGTAGGGAGACATGAGGGCTTGCAAAGGGTTAGCAATGGAGCTGGAGTTCCGTATGAACTTGTGGTAGAAGTTGTCAAATCCAATGAACCTCTTCACGTCCCTACGACAAGTGGGAGTGGGCCATTGAAGGACCGCGTCGATTTTCCCGGGATCCATTCGGATCTGTCCTTCCACCAGGATGAACCCCAGGAATGAGACATAGGATCGGTGGAACTCGCACTTCTCCACTTTGACGTACAGCTGATGTTGCAGCAGTTGTTGTAGCACCTCCCTGACATGTTCGATGTGGGAAGTCTCGTCTGGGTAGAAAATCAGGATGTCGTCAATGTAGACGAATACGTTTTTGTTTAGTCTCTCCCGTAGCACATCAATTATAAAGTTCTGGAATATGGCTGGTGTGTTAGTCAGCCCGAACGGCATCACTAGGTATTCATAATGACCCGTGGGGGTAAAGACGTCTTCCATTCATCCCCCTCCCGGATGCGTACCAGATGGTACGCACTCCGTAAGTCCAGTTTCGTGAAGATCCGGGGCCCCTGAAGTAGTTCGAACGCGGGAGCGATCAGGGGGAGAGGGTACCTATTCTTTATGATGATGTCGTTGAGCCCTATGCAGGGCCGTAGTGAGGTGTCCTTCTTCTTCACGAAGAAGAAACCTGCTCAAGCTGGTGAGGAAGATGGTCGGATGAGTCCTGCCACCAGCGACTCCTCCATGTATTCCTTCATGGCCTGGTGTTCCGGACCTATCAAAGAAAAGAGCCTCCCTCAAGGGGGTGGGATGCCAGGCAGGAGCTCAATGGCGCAATCGTACAGGCGGTGTGGCGGCAGGTATTTAGCTTTAGCCTCCGAAAAGACCTCCTTGAGGTCCAGATAACAGGATGGCTCTGCGGGTAACTCTGGTACGGGACCTTGCTCTTCTATGTCAAAGAGCGAGACTTGAAAAGTCTCCTCCTCTTGATTCCCAAAACACCCCTTGCTCCACTCTTCGCCCCATGCCCTGATTTGACCCGTGGGCCAGTCAATATACGGGTTGTGGTGCTTAAGCCATGGGCTGCCCAGGATGATGTCGCTGCTCCGCGAGTTGAACATGTGAAAACTTATTCTCTTTGTGTGAGCATCTGGAAACGTCATTCCTAGGGTTTGCGTGCGGTGCGTCACCCGACAGAGGAATTTGCCATTCGCCGCATACGCATTGCGGAACCGCTGTGTCTGGAAGGTTGCCGCGCCCGCCGCTTCAACTACACAGGGGTTAATTAAATTAGCGTCTGAGCCTGAGTCGATAAACGCTGTGACGGAACACCAACGGCCCTCCGTGCTTAGGGTGACCTGGAGCAGCGCTCGACTCAATTCCACCGCGGTATATCTTACACTCACCGGAGTAGTGATCTTGAGGCCTGGACGCTTCGGTTTGACCGGGTAGTGGGCTACTAAGTGACCCAAGCGCCCACAGTAGAAGCAGCCGGGCTGTCGAGGCCTTCCACCTGCATAGGTTCCGTTGCGGGTGTGGGCGTCGATGGCAGGGAAGCCGGCGGGGTAGACGCCCTGTCTCTCCTCCGACAAGCGCGTCCATTTCTCCCTGGATCGCTAGTCTCTAGTCGATTTTGAGCGCCAGGGCGATGAGTGAATCCAGGGAGGTAGGGAGGTCCACGGCGATGAGAAGGATGCGGATCTGCAGGGAGAGCCCCTGGAAGAAGGCGTCCTCGTTCCATAGGCTCTCGGCTGCCTGGATGCGGAAATCGATTTGTTGCATGTTTTTGGGATGTGTGAATAAACCAGAGTGCCCGGAGAAAACCCATGCAGACACGGGGAGAACATGCAAATTCTACAAAGGTGGGTCCAGGATCGAACCCTGGACCTCAGAACTGTGAGGCCAACGCTTTCCAGGTGATCCATCGTGCCGCCAATCCATATATATAAACAAAAAAAAAAAAAATCAAAAAGGCATTTCTCACAGGAACACTTCCATGTCAGCTATATTTTTTAAAAATGAACTCTTCTTCTTCTTCTTTTCCTTTCGGCTTGTCCTGTTAGGGGTCGCCACAGCGTGTCATCTTTTTCCATCTTAGCCTATCTTCTGCATCTTCCTCTCTAACCCCAATTGCCCTCATGTCTTCCCTCACCACATCCATAAACCTTCTCTTTGGTCTTCCTCTCGCACTTTTGCCTGGCAGCTCCATCCTCAGCACCCTTCCACCAATATATTCACTCTCTCGCCTCTGATCATGTCCAAACCATCGAAGTCTGCTCTCTCGAATCTTGTCTCCAAAACATCCAACTTTGGCCGTCCCTCTAATGAGCTCATTTCTAATCCTATCCAACCTGCTCACTCCGAGCGAGAACCTCAACATCTTCATTTCTGCTACCTCCAGTTCTGCTTCTTGTTGTTTCTTCAGTGCCACCGTCTCTAGTCCGTACATCATGGCCGGCCTCACCACTGTTTTGTAAACTTTGCCCTTCATCCTAGCAGAGACTCTCCTGCCACATAACACACCAGACACCTTTCGCCAGCTGTTCCAACCTGCTTGGACCCGTTTCTTCACTTCCTTACCAAACTCACCATTGCTCTGGATTGTTGACCCTAAATATTTGAAGTCATCCACCCTCGCTATCTCTTCTCCCTGTAGCCTCACTCTTCCCCCTCCACTTTTCTCATTCACGCACATATATTCTGTTTTACTAATCTTCATTCCTCTCCTTTCCAGTGCATGTGTCCATCTTTCTAATTGTTCCTCTGCACGCTCCTTGCTTTCACTGCATATCACAATATCATCTGCAACATCATGGTCCAAGGGGATTCCAGTGTAACCTCATCTGTCAGCCTATCCATTACCACTGCAAACAAGAAGGGGCTCAGTCGGATCCCTGATGCAGTCCCACCTCCACCTTAAATTCTTATGCCACACCTAAGGCACACCTCACCATTGTTCTGCTGCCATCATACATGTCCCGTATTATTTTAACATACTTCTCTGCCACACGAGACTTACGCATGCAGTACCACAGTTCCTCTCTTGGTATTCTGTCATAGGCTTTCTCAAGATCCACAAAGACACAATGTAGCTCCTTCCGACCTTCTCTGTACTTTTCCACTAGCATCCTCAAGGCAAATAATGCATCTGTGGTACTCGTTCTCGGCATGAAACCATACTGTTGCTCACAGATACTTACTTCTGTCCTGAGTCTAGCCTCCACTACTCTTTCCCATAACTTAATTATGTGGCTCATCAACTTTATTCCTCTATAATTCCCAAAGCTCTGAACATCCCCTTTGTTCTTAAAAATGGGAACCAGAACACTTTTCCTCCATTCTTCAGGCATCTTTTCCCCCGCTAATATTCTGTTGAATAAGTTGGTCAAAAACTTCACAGCCATCTCTCCAAATTGCTTCCATACCTCCACCGGTATGTCATCAGGACCAAATGCCTTTCCATTTTTCATACTTTGTAGTGCCTTTCTGACTTCCCCCTTACTAATCATTGCCACTTCCTGGTCCTTCACACTTGCCTCTTCAACTCTTCCTTCTCTCTCATTTTCTTCATTCATCAACTTCTCAAAGTATTCTTTCCAACTATTTAGTACACTACTGGCACCAGTCAACACATTTCCATCTCTATCCTTAATCACCCTTACCTGCTGCACACCCTTCCCATCTCTATCCCTCTGTCTGGCCAACCTGTAGAGATCCTTTTCTCCTTCTTTCGTCTCCAACCTGGTGTGCATGTCTTCATATGCCTCTTGTTTAGCCTTTGCCACCTCTACCTTTGCCCTACGTCGCATCTCGATGTACTCCTTTCGCCTCTCCTCGGTCCTCTCAGTGTCCCACTTCTTCTTCGCTAATCTCTTTCCTTGTATGACTCCCTGTATTTTGGGGTACTCTCCTGCCTGTCTCTCTGATTACCTTGGTTGTCGTAGTCCAGTCTTACAGGAGCTTCTGCTGTCCATCAAGAGCCTGTCTCACCTCTTTCCGAAAGGCCACACAATATTCTTCCTTTCTCAGCTTCCACCACATGGTTCTCTGCTCTACCTTTGTCTTGTTAAACTTCCTACCCACCAACAGAGTCATCCTACACACCACCATCCTATGCTGTCGAGCTACACCCTCCCCTACCACTACTTTAACATTGGTAATTTCCTTCAGATTACATGATCTGCACAAAATATAATCCACCTGCGTGCTTCTACCTCCGCTCTTGTAGGTCACTATATGTTCCTCCCTCTCTGGAAATAAGTGTTCACTACAGCCATCTCCATCCTTTTTGCAAAGTCCACTACCATCTGTCCCTCAAAGTCCCTTTCCTGGATGCCGTACTTACCCATCACTTCTTCATCGCCCCCGTTTCCTTTACCAATATGTCGATTACAATCTGCACCAATCACAACTCTCTCGCTGTCTGGGATGCTCAGAACTACTTCATCTAGTTCCTTCCAGAATTTCTCTTTCAAATCTAGGTCGCATCCTACCTGTGGGGCATAGCCGCTAACCATGTTATACAGAACACCCTCAAATTCAAATTTTAGTCTCATCAATCGATCTGATACTCTTTTCACCTCCAAGACATTCTTAGCCAGGTCTTCCTTTAAAATAACCCCTACTACATTTCTCTTCCCATCTACTCCGTGGTAGAATCATTTAAAAACTTCAAACTTCTAGCCTTACTACCTTTCCACCTCCTCTCTTGGATGCACAGAATATCAACCTTTCTCCTAATCATCATGTCAACCAACTCCTGAGCTTTTCCTGTCATAGTCCCAACATTCAAAGTCCCTACACGCAGCTGTAGGCTCTGTGCATTCCTCTTTTTCTTCTGACGACGGATCTGGTTTCCTCCTCTTCTTTGTCTTCGACCCACAGTAGCTGAATTTCCACCGACGCCCTGCAGGTTAGCAGTGCCGGGGGCGGGCGTTGTTAACCTGGGCCACGAACGATCTGGTATGGGATTCTTTAGATGAACGCTCATAAAAATCCAAAGCAGAGTGTGAGCTTCATGCCATCCAAAAGGCCACCTAGCATAAAAATTACAAGAGAGGTGGATTAGCACCCCTTCACACCCACACTCACATACACACTCATGCAGGAAAAGCTGCACAGTAAACCAGTTTGATTCCTTACTCAAATAAAACAACACAGTTCGTTATGTGAATTATAACTTTCACAATGTGTCACCAAACAACAGTACTCTAACTTTTTGACATAAAATGATTCATAAAACTTATAAAAACAACTTTTTGTAATCGCAGCCTCAGGTACATACCTCTCGCAGTCAAAATCAAAGCAGACTGACAAGATCACCTGATGTTACATCACTTCCACCGGTTTTCAAAATTAAAGCGATGACTTTGCAAATAAAGAAAATATAAAGTATAAAGCCAAAATAAATAAACATGTCAGATTGAAGATATAATTACAATAGTGAAGATAATCAAAAACGCAATGTGAGGGATTTTGGTGAAATTAATTTAAAAAATAATGTAACTAACTCTCTTTTATCTTGTATGTTACATTAACAGTCAAACAGAAATATAATCCTAGCCTTGTAATCATCGTACATTTGTCAAATGTCATATTTTCAATATTTAGTCATACCTCAAACTTGCTTCAACAATAACTAAGATCATATCCTCAACACTTAAGTCTTACACTAAAAAGCAATCAACCATAAAAGAAACATTTAACCCACTTTATAATAAATGTTAAATGGACTACACTTATTTAGTGCTTTAGCTACACTATCAGAGTGCTGAAAGTGCTTTACAAAGCCTCACTTTAATCCATTTACACACACTGGTGGCAGGCCCACTGGGGGAGAATTAGGGTGCAGTATCTTGCCCAAGGACAAAAGCTCAGTCACCCACAGTGTGGTACGGTATTGGTGATTGTGCTGAGAAGGCTGGCCTCAGCAGAACGAAGGTGACAAGTGAGGAGCTCAGTTAGGTATAAGGTTGTACAGAGCTTTCTCGGTGATAAGGAAGTTCTTGGGGATATGTTGTGAGCAAGTGAAAGTGACAGAGGATTGGTGTTGTGTTTTCTGGAACTGGAGTAGGGTCAGCATATTGAATGTCTTGAAGGACAGTGGAAGGGAGACCATGGAAAATGCTGTTTAAATGAGACAAAGAGACAGAAGCAAACGTGGCCTAGGCATTGAAGAAAGAAATTAGTCCTAGTTATGGGATTTCACGCCACATTTGATCAAACAATTCCAATGAATTGACGACCAAAATCCTTAACCAAGTAGAGAAAGATGTGAGTGTGAAGAAGAGAGTTATCATAATGTAGCATCCACAAAGTCAAGGGCAATAGGAAACATAAACAGAACCCCTGAAAAATACAATATGTCCACAGGGAAGACCAAGTGGCTGGATGGAAAGAAAGGAAAGGGCTGCTTTGGAGCAAGCATGAAATTTGGCTGGGAATACCAATCGATTGGCCAGTAATCTGGTCCCTGTGACTCTGCAGTGTGCTGCAGGATAAAGAAGCCGCTGAGTGTATTTGCCCTCTCAAATGCATCCAAGTTTATGTCTCTGCAGTATTGTGACAGAAGCAGACAGAGAGAAATGCCTCAACACTCAAACAAGGTTCGTAGGTTGGATTCAGGACGGAACCAAAGAGGTGTGGACCCTTTGTGGTACGGGATTCATTTGACCATCCCCCAAAATACTGTCATGAAATGCATGATTTTCAGTATTTTATCAATGAAAAACGGCAGCTGACATTGACCAATGCGTTTTTTCACCACAAAACATGATTTTGACGTATGCAGCTTTTTGTAACTCCCACCATGAAAATCCTCTCGAGGGATTTGTTTTCAAGAAGAAGCAGGAAGTGATGGACATGGCAGGACCGCCCTCAAGTGGACTCGTTTGTTTCTATTAGTTTTACCTCCAGGAAGGTTGCCCGTTGTTCCTTCGTGTTAGTCAAAATGCCGGCTCGTTGCATTGCTGGATATTGCTTGAACACTTGGAAGGATGGTTTTAACCTTCAGAAGTTTGCAAGAGACCCGGTTCGTTGTGAAAAATGGATTGCACGGGTGCAAAGGATGAGAGCTCCATGGGTTACAAATGACAGGGTAGGCGTGTATACAGCCACTAAAAAAAATAATAGACCACGTAATCTATCTCTCATAATGTAACAAATGATGTAATGAAAATGAGCCTCCCCTGGCCTTGTCGACAAGGCTGAGCCAGCCACCGGCCCTGTCGGCCAGGGTGGCACGTCGCGGTGCGCGGCCGTGATGGCTCATCTCTGCCGCGGAAGTGGATCGGACGGGGAAGCGGTTCATGATCGCATATCATCTGAATATGGCTCAGAACAATAGGGTAATATTGCCCCGGTAACTTCACTCGGTTGTGTGATGTTCTCTTCTTCGAAAAGAGCTTCCGTGTCAGAAGGGGCGTGTTCGTCTCCTATATGAGGGTCCACAGTATGTTTTCAATGGCGAATGTCCGGGGTGACGTCACAGACAGGAGATGCAGCCAATTTGGTGACCACTTGGATGTCGTCGAAATGACACTCCACAATTTTGCGCATGGATGACGCGCTCTCCACTCATATTAATTTTTTCATATAGACATTGAAGTGAATAATGTTATATCTATTTTTTATTACAATATCTATTTTAGAATATTTTTAGGGATGACACTTGACCTTTAAGGGAATCACGGATTCACATTTGGTGCATATTGGGTGCATATTTTCTACTGTGTCTACTCAAGCAGGAAAGTCCAGACCTGCCTCTCCCCAGCCAATCCATCCTGGTCTTACCAAGGCATTCATAGGCTAGCCAAGAGACAATTTTCTCCAGTGTGTCCAAGGTCATCCCGGGATTTTCTTCCCAACTTTAAAAACCCAAATGATATAGAAGCACTCTTGCAGTGCTTCCCCTTGTTTCTTTTGACCCAACTGTCAGTGTCTTATGATAGCCGCCTGCTATTGCACCTGCAGTTCTTGTTGTTCTCAAAGCATATAGGGTGGTGGTCAGACTGCTCAGATGTCATATTGATGCATAAGATAAGGGCAAAGGTGGATGCAGCAAAGGCCAAACAAGAATTGTATCATGACATGAATGCCAGGTTGGACACTAAAGAAGGAGGGAAAGATCTTTATAGGTTGGCCAGAGAGATAGAGTTGGACAGGATGGGTAGCTGGTAAGAGTGATTAAGGATAGAGATGGAAGTGTGTTGACCGGTGCAAAGCGAGTGTTGTAAAGATGTATACTATATACTCTCAGTTGATGAATGAGGAAAATTAGAGCGAAGGAACCAGAACGTTAGAAAGTCACAAAGGAGGATCAGAAAGGAAAAGGCAGTCACAGGCTTCATCTTACCAGCGAGTGACACTGATAAGAATAAACAGTAAAGAAAATGGATGAGGGGGTGGGGTTAAGTATAATATAGAAGAAATTTTAGCGGCTGATGTTCAGTTATATTTCAGGATTCTATTAATTCTTTCCTTTTTGTCACACAGCTTGTCTTGCCACAGCAAATAAACCATGTTTGGAGGTGTTGGATGCTTGGATCATATAAAAGTGTAATTTGAATAACTGCCATACTTTATTAAGTTTGGTACGTGAAAACAACATGGTATCGTATTGCTAAAGAAAAGGATAAAAAAGAAAAAAAGCAGTAGATCCTCATAATATACCTCTGGAGCTCTGAAAGCATCTAGGAAAGTTGGCTATGAGATGGTTCTTGACCCTCATGCGAACAAGCACAATAGGAAATGGATGGATTTGAATTTCATTAAAATGTACTGCTAATATAAGAGTTGATCAGATTTTTTTTCAGGAATCCAGTGTTACCATGCATTGGCATATTTGAATTGAATTATATCTCTTTACATATTACTTTTCTGATAGTGTCTGACATGCTGTAGGGAGTAAAGCTTGCTTGTAAGTCAGATGTTAGGGCTGAAAGTTGCCCTCAGACAGAAGATATTAATTAAGAGCTCTTGATTGAGTCAAGAGGCAATACATGGGGTAAAGTGTAATTGAGGACAAATTAATGGACAAGGAAGTAAGAAAAAACTTTGAGCTGAGAGCAGAAACCTAACTGCTTGAAATGCAAAACAGTCTGTAAACGATCCAGTGAGGGGTCAGGAGGTAGGCAAGCCGAAAGGGAGCTCAAGTTTTCTGTGAGCTAGGCATTCTTGAGTTTGTGCATGGTTGATTGTTGTGCATGTGAGGACAGAGAAATGTGGATTGCGTTGATGAAATTTGGTTAACAAAGGTTTCAAGGATCAGCGTGCAGCACAAATGCAGACTTGATTAGTCTGCATGTAAAACAGATACATTATATGAACAAAGACATGACTGCATGAAAAGGTGAGGGGCATCTTGTCTTGCTTGTTGTAGTAAACAGATATTATACATGATATCATCCCGGATTATATGCATGGAAAATTTTCTGTAACCACGCAAGCCTTAGGAGAACATTCAAACTCCACACAGGAAGACCTGAGTCGCAATTCGAACACTGAACCTCATAATTGTGAAGCAGAAGTGAACAAATTTATAAAAACACATGTGGTTGGTTGATTGAAGACTAAAAATTGTCCTGGCGAATGTGAGGTTGAATAGTTGTTGGTCAAAACCTATGTGGCCTACGATTGGCTGGTTACCAATGTGGGATATATTTAACCTCTCACCTAAAGTCTGCTGAGATAATATGCAACTCACCCAGGATAAGCTCTATTGAGAATCTATGGATGGTGTCGAACATCTTGGAATGGCTAGATATTTTTGCTGTTCTGTGCATCACACTGAATTAAAGGTCTAATCCAGAAGAAATTTATTTTATTTGTCAATCATACATTTGTAGCTAAAATTTCATTAAAAATATTCCTGTACTGGGGTTGTCTTAGAGTGACGTCACACGAAAGAAGCTTCAACAGATCCTCGGTTTGAAACAGACATCGGAGGCATTCGAAGTACAAAGATAATGTGCACTTTGGCGCTAATTTATTTAATTTCTGTTGTGTTGAGAATGTTTTTTTTTTATGAAATTTTAGCTGCATTTGCATGAAAGACAAATAAAACAAATTTCCTCTGGATTAGACCTTTAAAACGTTTGCTGTCATTTGGTTGATAGGAATTTGGAATTATTTTGAAGAAGTGAATTCAAATTTCAGGCGACACTGTTGCACCTCCCTGTCTCTGCCTGTCTGTCTCACATGTTGCTGCTGCCCCCTCTTTCCCTATGCTCTTCAGGTTTCCATGGGGACTGAATCATTTCGCAGTTCGGTATCCAGTTGTTAAGGTCTTGTATTTTCCTTCAATTTCTACAAATCAACACGTGAAGTTGTCCTTCCTCAAAGAAGCATTTGTGTCTATCAACAACCAAGAATCTATACAATATATTCAAGCAAAATTGTCAGGAGAGCGATGGGAGGAGAACCTATAAATAGTAATTTTAGAAATGGTGAAGGGTTTAGATGTAAAATAAGATTATTCAATGTGCCAGAGAAAGAATGCATTGAGTGTTAAAATGTTGGTTCAAGCATTAGCGACCATGATAACATGCAAATAAGGCCCCTAGATGCTATGGGTATTTTATCTAAACTATTAAAACATTGAGTTGGACAGTTTGTATGCCTTTTGCTGAAATATATATATATATATTGCTCCAAAAATGATCACATTGTCATGATATCTGTTTTGGTTGCGTTTGTTTGTTTGTTTCCTGTGTTCCATGTCTTGTGTGCTCATTTTGTTAGCTGTGTCCACCTGTTCACGTTTACCCTCCTCCCTTATGTTGACCAGTCAGCTCCGTCCAGCCACTGTCTTGTCCAGGTGTACCTCGTTGTCTCGTCAATCTCTATTTTTTCCAGTTCTTGTCAGTCCATCGCATTGTTGACGTCATGTCTGTTGGTGCCATCGTCATTGTGTCACTCTATCATGTCTTGTTTCCAATTTAGGTTTATTTAATGTTTTCTGTCTTAGCTTATTTGGTTATTGGACCGTTCAGTTTGCTGTTTTCCCAGCTGACATTCGGTAAAAGGCAGGTTATACTCAGGAATGGTCACCAGCCAATGCAGCATGAGGTAATTTTGAATTAACCATTTTTGTTTATCCATTTTGCTATTAAAGGACATCCTTGTCATACAATGGAATTTTATTCCTACGACATGTAACCTGATTTTGTTCAAAAGTCACAGGACACCAGTGCCTCTACCACCAATTTATGATTACGCAGGTTCTCGACCACAATCCATTCCAGAAGGAAGTTCGAGACGTCGAATCGATATTTCCCATTACAATTCCTGGAACAAGCCTAAAAAATTATGTTTTTTTTTTAAAGCATTTTTTTTAGCTTTTCCTGAAAATAAACTGGATAGTAGAAATACATGTATAGTTTAAATACTTTATATAATAAAATAATTAAATATATTTAATATATATAATACTTAAAATGTATGCTTTAGTGCCGTGCCTGTAGCGACTAGCAGCCTTGTAAACGTTTTTAACAGACATGCAGAATAACTTTGAACAAGCAATAATGAGGGGGAAAAAACTTTTTTTTTAATTTTTACAAAAAGTAACATACAAAAACATGAACTCGTAACTCGAATTAACAAATTCTTTGAAACAATCTCCAGCTAACTGTTGTTCATAAATTAAAAGCAACTTTTTCACTGAATTTATAGTGCATTTAATAACCTATATGGTGCTCATTCACGGCATTGCTGTGTGTGTGATGGTTTCTCAATTGTATTTCAGATTCTTCTCCATTGGGATTGACAGCTTGTATTCATTTCTTTATGTTTTGTACTTATTACATGCATTTAGCACAACTTGTGAACTAAAATGTGGCAATAATTCAGTAAGGTAAGAGTCTGTAACAAAGTGTACTTGAGAATGGTGTGTTTTTTATTTGGGAGACCAGGTCTGCACTCAGTAACTGATTTAGTGTACATTATATTGCCAAAGGTATTCGCTCATCTGCCTTGACTCATTATTTTCAATAATATTCCATTTGAAATCGGTATGATTGAATGATGTTGATCCACTCTTCGCAGCTGCAACAGCTTCCACTCTTGTAGGAAGGCGTTCAACATGGTTTAGCAGTGAGATTATGGGAATTCTAGAAACTTGTCAAATCCACTGAGAGCCCGTGTCACATCTTCTAGAGAAACAACACAACACTTCCTTTCTCAGTTTCCACCACAGGGTTATCTGCTCTGCCTTTGTCTTCTTAATCTTCCTCCCCACCACCAGTTATGTTAGTTTCCATCCTCTGCTGTCTAGCCACACTCTTTCCTACCAATACTTGACAGTCAGTAACCTCCTTCAGAATACGTCTGTAGAACTTGTAATCCGCCTGCATGCTTCTACCTCCACTCTTTTAGGTTACCTTACGTTGCCGCCTCTCTTGGAAGAACGTGTTCACTTCAGCTGCTGTTATTTCCATCCTTTTTGCAAAGTCAACCACTATCTGTCCTTCCAAGTTCCTTGCCTGGATGCTGTACTTACTCATAACGTCTTCCTCACCCCTGTTTCTGTCAGTGAAATGTCTATTATATTCTGCTATATTCTACTTCGTCTAGCTCCTACCGGAAATTTTCTTTCACGTCTAGGTCACTTCTTACCTGCTGGCCATAGTTACTAATCACATCATATATAACACCTTCAATTTCCATTTTCAGCCTCATCATTCAATCTGATACTCTTCACCTCCAGGACATTCTTAGTGAACTCTTCTTTTAAAGTAACGCCTACTTCATTTCTCTTCCCATCTACATCATGGAAAATGATTTAAACCTCCCCCCTAAACTTCTAGCCTTACTGCCTTTCCACCTAGTTTCCTAGACACATGATATATCCACTTTTTTCTCCTAACCTTTAGGGCAACTAACTCTTGAGCTTTTCCTGTTATAGTCCCAACCTTCAAAGTCCCTATAGTCAGTTCTCGGCTCTTTGCTTTCCTCCTCCTTCTGCCAAAAAAAACCCCACTTTCCACCTCTCCTTTTGCCTCTGACCCGTGCTAGGGGCAGACGTTGTTAACCCGGACCACAACACATCCGGTATGGGAATCTTTAGATGAATGCTCATATTTGTTTGGCAAAGTTCTAAGACAAATGCCCCTCCTGATTCAACCCCCTGCATTTATCCGGGATTTGTGAGCAGCATACAGTTTCCACTGGGCCAGTACCACGTACGTCTGCATTGCAGCTTGCACAAAGTAAATTCTACAGAAATATTTATAAACTATACTGTATTTTCCACCTGCTCCTGACAGAACACTATGACACACACACTTCTTTTTGTTTGGAAAAAATGACCACACTATTTTATGAATACACACACACAAACACACTTAGAACAGACATGCTGATAACATTCAGGCCAACAGGACACAAATGGTTTAACAAGGTGGGGATGCCCAGTGATGAAAGTTTTGTTCGTTTTCTAATTTCTCCTTACTGTAATAAATACTCAGACACATTTTATATTATCAAGGTTTTATTTGGGCACAAGATCACCAACCAAAAGAAAAGAACCAGGAAGAGTCAATTCTATTTTTTTTTTTTTTTATCCCCCTTCTCAAGGCTGACTGGGCAGCTTATGACCAAATTCCATGCATATTACATCAGTCACTTTGATTGGCTGGTGACCACTTCAGAGTGTATCCCGGTTCTTGCCGAGAGTCAGCTGAGATAGGTGTCAGAATGCCAATGATCCTAGTGATAATAAACAGTACATAAAATGAATGGATTACACATATAGCACAATAGCAGGGAGAACTGTTTCGAATCATTTTCAGATGGAAGTGACAGGATTTATGAGAAAGTAATGTATTTTTTGTGGGAGACCAACCAGGGGGTTCAAGTGAGACTTAATCGGATTAGAACTAAATTTAACAGCAATGGATCAAAAGAAGATGGAGTAAAAGCTGAAATTTGTGGGGCTGTCTTTGCAATCAGCTTTAGGAAATAGATAAGCAAAGGAGACTTGTAGTCTACAAAGAGGAAAAATACTTAACTTTTGATGTGTTGTGGCAGGAATTCAAGCAGTCAGTAAAGCTAAAGCTGCTTGTTGATTTCCATCATATGAATCCTAGTCTTACACTTGACGCTCATGGTGCACATCTTAAAGGCATTTCAGCAACTTTTATCAGGATGAAAAAGACAACATGGATCATAAAATGTTGAAGTCTTCCCAAAAAGTAAGGTCATTTTGAGAATGTAAGACTTTGGATTCACATTCACATTTTCGAATCCTTGGAAAAACAAGGTTGTTTTCACTTTTGCCTTCTGCGAATGGAAGCCACTTTGTGTTTGAACCACGGGCAAAAAATGTTCCAATTTTCTGACCTGCATTGGCAGGTGCTTGTAGTAGCATCATAATGACAGAAAGTTCTTTTGTGCCATTGTCTTCTTTATTTTCTTGAAACTCAGCAGAAGTGCAGGCTTCATTTATGAAAGCCTTTCTCTGCATCTTGAATTAATGATATTAGACTGAATGTTTTTTTTCCATAATATAAACATTCTTTTAATCTCTTTGAATTTTATCAAATGAATTTTTATCAAATTTTTTTTTTATCTAATATCACTTTTTTCCTTAAGTATTCTTCAAGAGCAATTTTTTACTTCATTATTCTGTGTATTGATAGTCATACTTCAAGAAATGTTCTTTTGTACTTTTCATTGGCAAAGAGTATTACTTAAAGTAACTACAGAGCAAGGTGCATTCATTGCTTTAACTCTCATTCCAGCAAACTGCTCAGTTTTTGGAAGATGAAGATTAATATTAGACTGCTTTCAATGTATTTTGTAAATTAAAATTTTCTTTATCCTCTTGGAATTTTCTTGACCCCATTTTCTTTGTTAGTTTCAAGAAGTTTACTTTTGTACTCATTGACAAAGAGTAGAAACAAAGAGACTTTGGTTGAGACTATCACAGGAAATGACTAGCAAGTTCTCAAGTTCGGATTCGAGCTTGCCTGAACTTGAAAAGCCCGAGAAGCTTGTAGAGAAGTCTTTATCAAATTACCGCACTGTATCTTCCGCACTATAAGGTGCACCTAAAAGCCCTAAATTTTCTCAAAACCGGTGAGCCTTATAATTCGGTGCGCCTTATATATGGATCGATATTGAGCCTTTAGTGCAGCGCCATCTAATGGATGCATAACGTAACCCCAGCCTCTACTGTCGTGTCTATTCTATGCGCCTTATAATGCGGCGTGCCTTATATATAAAAACAGTTTTAAAAGAGGCCATTCATTGAAGGTGCCCCTCATAATGCGGAGCACTTTATAGTGGGGAAAAGATTTCATTGAGCTTTATTTCCCTCATCAACCATTTACAGGAATTTAAGGTTAAGTTGGTATCATTAAATCAAAGATAAAATGGAAATAACTTACTCATCACTGAAAATTTCCTTAATTCAAATTGTCATTTTTTACATAAATAGGATATCAGGGTTGTGTTGTAGCTTGAAATCTTTATGGTCGAGTGCATAAATAGACTTTGTGGTAAGGTGTGATGTCCTAATACACCAATCCAAACGATGAAGTAATTGAGGACCTGCTTATGCATGCATTGTAGTTGAAAAGAACAATGATTGTCTGATACAAGTGATGTTTTTCTAGTGAAAAAAATTCCATTCTCTTTGTGTGATATTTTTGAAAGGAGTGGTTGCTGTAAAGAGTAGCTAACGATTTTGGATGTGAGGGTACGGAGAAAGGGTGGAGTTATTGCTTGTTTGGAGAGAAGCTGTGAAAGTTATTTTTGTGGGTAGGACTTGGGGGCAATGTCATGTCAGCTTTATTTCAGTTTATTTGGAGAAACGTGGCTCATATTCATGATTTTATAACAGTGGGGAAGTGGGTCAGAGTAGAACAAGTTACAGAGGTGACAGTGAAGATGTAGAGCTAGACTCCAATGGCATAGAAGTGGAAAAGGAGGGCACAATGGCACCTGATGTTTCCAAATGCACTTGTGCTAACCACTAGTACAGGTCCAGAGGCTATTTGGTACTAAGCTGCACTTGTCCAGTGTAGTGGCATCAAGACTTTGAGGAATTTATGCAGTTGTAGAGTCCAGTTTTTTTTTTTTTTCAAGAATTACAGGGATGGCAGCCACTTTGATAGCTTTGGAGTACAGAGCTAGAATTTAGGGTGTAGTTGAGAAGTTTAGCAATGAGTGTGGATATACTGTAGGTGGAAGACAGTGCTTTGAGCTTGTAAAGGATTGAGTCGAGAACACTGTTTCAGGATTTTATTCCAACCAAAAAGTTGGGCACCTGTGTAGGAGCTACAGGGTAGAACTAATACTGGGGCTGGGAGGCAGAGGTGGGGAGATACATTGGGCAAGAGACGTGGTCAGGCTTCTGTTCATCGTGTTTTGTGTTTAAAAAAAAAAAAAAGAAGAGCAAAGAGTTGTACTTCTCAACTGTGTAGGTATTGGAGGTGGTGTTATTGGGTTTAAGGAGGGTATTGACAGTGGAAAACAGAGCATTGGGGTTTGTGGCGCCAGACTGGATGAAGTTTGAGTAGTAGATGGATAAGACTGTTGTGAGAGCATTGTTTTATAGTTGAAGGTAATACTGTATGTTGTCAGACATAAAGGGAGGGTGACATTTTGAAATGTTGAGGTTTAGGCTTGACAGATGGTGTATTTTAATACAAGTAGTGCACTCATCAAATCCAGGATATGAGTGCGGAATTTGCTATGTAATGTGCAGTTTAAGAATTGTAGCAGATTTAAAGTTAGTGTTGTCAATGTGGATCTTGAAATTGTAAATCAAAACATAAACTAGTGTCAGCTTCTCAATGAGGAAATATATGTTTATTTTTTTATAATGTGAATTATTTTACACATTTGTGCTTTTAGTCCAGTAAGATCTGTCTACAATTAATACTACATTTCGTAAACATGAGTCATCTATCACAAAGCTCTATTCTGATATCGAAGAACAGCCAGACTGAGATTGCAATTGCCATGACTAAAACTGGACAAAAATAGTTAATTTGCCTGCCTGGTTTGACCAAATTTGATACCCAATTACCGCTAATAAAAGGGTGGACCTGTTTGAAGAATGCAGTCTCAAAATACCAACTTCTCTGAAAAACAGAATTATCGAGCCATTTATAGAGGCGTTAAAGTCACCAGCATTCTGTAGTTGTTATCCTGCACAGGACACTCGCGTTCAAATTGTTTGTATGCTAAATTGGGAGCCAATTTACTTGACTAGCTATTTCAAAACATATCGAGAAACTGACAGGTCATTTTTGAAACAGGTTACAGTTGAAGGTAGGCAATGAATGCCGACTATTCAGAAAGGAGTTGGGTTAAGAGCTTCTTAAGTCAAACAGACATAGGGCATGTAAATTGTCTATCGTTGAACCAACTGAAAGATGTGGATTGAAAACAAGTAGGTGTCATGGTCCTGACGTGGTGATTGGGAGGCGCACACTTGCGCCTCATGCTGGCTGATTGGCCCCGATGTATATAGGACTATGGGGACAACTGGTTCGGCGCCAGATCGTTGCAACTCATGCCCCGTTCCTGCACTCCCCTATCTCTGATCGTCGACCCGTATGTACCGACCTCCGCCTGTTCCTCGACCGACCCAGTAAGCCTGACGCCTTTGATACTCCTGCCTGCTCTGATCGATCTCCCGTGTACCAACTCCTGCCTGCCCACGGACCTGCTCTCCACGCATTATGTCCTGACTACCGCTGCTGCACCTGACTACCTGCCCGATCCCCAACCTTGGAATAATAAATGTTTTTCCCGAATTACCTCTGCATCTCCCGACTCCTGCATTTGGGTCCTACCTCCGTATCAATGGGTCGTGACAGTAGGGAAGTCTAGCGAAGGCAAAATGAGTTTTGGACCTTCTGAATGATTGAAATACTGACACAGGAGAGGGGTGGGGTGGGTGCATGTACAACCCAACACTCCTCTTGTCATGTTTTATTGATTTTATGGATCGTTACATAATTTTTCACATTTTGTATTTGAGTAAACATGCCAGTGATCATCACGCTGAGTGTCATAATACTACTACTGTATTTTTCGGACTATAAGTCGCCGTTTTTTTTTTCATTGTTTGGCCGGGGTACGGCCCATTATCCAGAGTGACTTTTATATGTGAAATTATTAACACATTATTACATACATACATCCATTTTCCGAGTTGCTTATCAATTGTTTTCACACTGACAACTGTATAGAGGGCGCTCCAGGCCCATGTATCTGTACTGTATTAAAATTCAGCATTTCAACATTAGCTGTAACTCAAAACAACTGAGAAGGACTGAACAAAAATGGCATTGAAGAGAAAAATTCTGCAGATTAGAAGCTGCAAGTGAAATATGCAGCTACACTAGGCATCTGGATGGCTTCTTTAGAGCAACATCTACTCGTGATGTATTGATAGCATGGGACTGCACATAACGCCACAGTTCAGAAATAAATTATGTTTTCAACTCCATACTTGCTATCATCCCTTGGAGGCTTAAACCAAAATACTCAAGCCATTTGTTATCTCCATGAATTGCAGCTTTAAAGCAGTCTTGCGTAACCTTTGGGAGCAGTGGATGACTGATGGAGAGCACAGCTTCTGGATGAATCCGTCATGCAACTTTCCGGGAAGTCATTGGATGGCTCGACAAAGTATGGGCTTCCGTGACAACCAAAACCATCCTGTTGGGATTAAGAAAGTCTGCAATAGGCTAGTTGTAACTGCAACTGATGATGAGTCTGACGTAATCGACTTAGAAGAGGAAGCGGAACGTTGTCTACCTCTGGAGTTGGCGTACTTGTTTAGAAGTGACACCAAGGATGAAGATTTCATTGGATTTCAGTTACCGGGTATTTGGAGTGACACAGATGGTTAGTATGTTATTTATGCTATAGTTATCGGAATAACTGATGTTATTTTAACATACCAGGCACGTTCTCAGTTGTCATGTTTTGTAGCTAGTGCGACTTGTACCCCAGAGCGACGTATAGTCCAGAAAATATGGTACACTTCCCCACCTGTCAAGGCATGGAGGAATGTGGAAAATTGACCAGAATTTCCGTATGGACATTGATTGCTGGTGGACTTCTCATCTGAGATCAGGAGATGTCACAAAAAAGCAGGAACCACCATCAGATAAGAGAAAAAAACAGGGGGACTACGTTGGGAACTTAAACACCTCTGGTTGGAAAACCACCACATACCTCCTCCTCTTTTTACTATCCTTCTGTCAAATGTCCAGTATCTTAAACACAAGACTGACAATATAGAGACATTGATGGGTCAAGTGGAAACCCGACATTAAAGATACGTGTCTCCCCACCTTCACGGATTCTTGGTTGGGAGAATTTGATCAGGATGAGGACCAAAACATTTGTGGGTTCCTTCTTAATTCACTGGGACTGAGACTTAATGACAATCGGGAAAACATCACAAGGGAACCAGCTCAACAGCTGTTTTACACGGTGCATATTCACACACATGCAAATGTAACAGCTGCTGGTCAGGAAAGCCTGGACAATGTTAACACCCAAATTTATTTTGGGAGGTTTTAATTTTTTTTTTTTAAGATATGACCCTTCAATCCTATGAATAATATGTAACCTGTGCTCCCATGCAGGTAAACACTGTCATGAATCTCTGTTAGGTCTGAATAGTCAAGGAATCATATAGAGCCCATACCCTTGCTGTCCCTTGGTGCTTCTTACAATAACAGTGTGTACTTAATACAAGTGTGTACATCTGCCTTCAAGTAAAGAATCTTGAGGAGAAGAAGAAAACATTCTGGTCAGATGAGAGTAAAGCCTTACTCTAAGGGTGGTTGGAATGTATAGATGTCAAAGTCATTCCTTCTACTACTACATGGTAACTAAAGAAGAAGAAATCTTATTAAAAAAAGAAGAGGGTATTTTACAGAGGGGACATAAGGCAGAGGAAAACAATCTTTGGAGATGTAAAAACTAAAATAAGGAAGGTGGAAATGCAGTACAGAAGGAACATAGACAAGCAATACGGAGACTTGAATTTAAGGTAAGCCTGGTCAGGAATAAAATATATGACAGTCATTAATCAGGCAACTAGTGAAACCAGATGACACAGAAGAAGGACTGGTGCGGATAATGTTGACTCGCCGGATGCTTTCAAATGTTTTTACTAGATTTGAAAGGCCCGTGTCAGACAAGATCTCCAAGTACAGAGAGTCACTGTCACCCTTTAAAGGACACTGTGATTCTCAAGAAACCGGTCACAACCATTTTTAAAAACATAAAAATAGGTAAGGCTTCTGGCCCTGAACCTGTATGTTGACACACTCTGCACCATTGCTCTGATTTGTGACTCTGTTCCAAATGAGTGCAGACAGCGATCAGATACCAACCCTCAGGAAACAATCAACCATAATACCGAATCCCAACTCAAAAAGCCCTAAAGAACTCAATGACTTTAGGCCAACTGCAGTTCTGTCATTGTTAATGAAAGTTTTGAAATAGTTCTGAAAGAGGAAATAATTACACTATCTTTAACAAAACTCGATCCACTGCAGTTTGTCTACCAAGTGAATAAGGGGTTCTCCCCAGGGCTGTCCTTTCTCCTCTGCTTTTCATTCTTTACATGGAAAGCTGCAGATCCTTGCTAGAATACAGCCATCTTGTTAAGTTTTCAGATGGCACAGACTTGCTCTCCCTTCCCCAGGGGCACCAATCAAATCACAGTGATGTCCTCGTAGAATTTGTTAAATGGTGTGGTAATAGTTGCCTAGGACAACTAAACGTGAAAAAAAACCTTACAAAAATAATGGTAGACTTTGGAATTTGACTATATCGAAAATCTGTGTGAAAACCGTTGCAAGTTGGTACATGCAGAGTGATAATCCAGGTACAATGAAATGCATCTGATGTGGCATGACTCATTTTCGTGTCTATTTCCTTGTTGTTGATGATAGATGGCTTGATTATTCAACTGAATTGCCCTTCTGGAACTACTACGGCAAGTTGAATATGAATTTGACTTGGAGTCAGTCACAAGAATAATTCAAGCACAGTGTGACAACTGGTGCTGGCCACCGCTAAAGCAACTTTTCAGTTGTGTGTGACAAAATGCAATGGTAGCACGATGAGGGGTACATATAATTACTCACTTTACTGAGCAAACATGGCTTTCATCCCAGTACTGCTTACCCCCAACCTATCAGTGCCATAAAGTTATTTTAACATTTATTTGTCTTCTACTAACACTTCCAATTCCATCACTTAAAACCTTCATTTTGCACTTGTGTTGCTCGCCAAAACGTTCTACTGTGATAACCTCAAGACGTACCTGAAGCTAAAAGGTTGTTTTAAATACAGCAGTTTTTACCACTTTTACACACGTTACCATCTTGAACACAGAATTGTAACACCTGTTATTTGGAATGCTAGTTAAGAAAAAAACCCTAACCCTAAAAACACACCCACCGACAGCACAAACAATCTGTTCCACTGAACACTCAACTTAGCACCTACTAGTTGACTTCTCAGTAAATCAGTCCATCAGAAATTTGAACACAAGTGATATGTCCAGTTGGATTTTATTTTGTTTGGTAACATTTCACCACTTTACTGTTGCTAAACTACAAAATACAATTCAGGGATCTGTTATCGTTCAACGTGAATGTATGAGAAAAAGGACATCAGTGCACGCACCAAATGCCCACTAAAGACAACGTGCTGACAATGCATACACCTCACTTGCTAGTCGATATTTTTTTCTTCTTCTAAATATTAACAATATTATACTGAGCAGCAAATCCAGAAATGTGAAAAAAAAACTGCCAAAGAAAACACAAACCTTCTTTAGATGGTCGCAAAGATGAGTCCCATGAGATATTACATCATCGTGTACTGGGCAGTATCTCTCAGAAAAATACACTCTTAAAAGAACAAAGCAGAATACGGCATTATGAACACTTATTTAGCGTACACAGTGTGTGTACTACACATGCACATTTGCACACACATTTTTTTACTCAAAAGTTTAGATTGATGACCAATTTGTACAAACTTTAGGCCATTGACTTGTGAATCCAATCTTTCTTCTTCTTTTCCTATCGGCTTGTCCCGATTTAGGGACAGCGTGTCATCTTTTTCTCTCTAAGGCGATCTCATGCATCTTCCTCTCTAACACCCACAGTCTTCGTCATCCCTTACAACATCCATCAACTTTTTTTTGGTCTTCCTCTCGCTCTTTTGCCTGGCAGCTCCATCATCAGCACCCTTCTACTAATATACTCACTCTCTCGCCTCTGGATATGCCTAAACCATCAAAGTCTGCTCTCTCGAACGTTGTCTCCAAAACATCCAAGTTTAGCTGTCCCTCTCATGAGCTCATTTCTAATCCCATCCAACCTGCTCACTCCAAGGGAGAACCACAGCATCTCTAATCCGTACATCACCTCACCGCTGTTTTATAGACTTTGCCCTTCATCTGACTGATACTCTTCTCTCACATAGAACACCAGACCCCTTCTGCCAACGGTTCCACCCCACTTGGACCTGTTTCTTCACTTCCTAACCACACTCTCCATTGCTCTGTATTGTTGACCCCAAGTATTTGAAGTCGTCCACCCTTGCTATATCTCCTCCCTGGAACTTCACTCTTCCCACATCGTCCCTCTCATTCATGCACATACACTGTTTTACTTCGGCTAATCTTCATTCCTCTCCTTTCCAATGCGTGCCTCCTTCTTTCTAATTGTTCCTCCGCCTGCTTTCACTGCAGATCACAATATCATCTGCGGACATCATAGTCAAGGGGAATCCATCTGTCAGCCTATCCATTACTACTGCAAACAGGTTGGCGTCAGCACAGACCCGTGATGCAGTCCCACCTCCACTTTAAATTTTTCTGACACCAACGGCACACACCACCACTGTTCTGCTGCCCTCATACATGTCCTGTACTATTCTAACATATTTCTCTGCCACACCGGACTCTTGGTACTCTCTCATAGGCTTTCTCTAGGTCTCCAAAGACACAATGTAGCTCCTTCTGTTTGAAACGTGTTAATCTGAAGATGCCTGTGAATGTTCTCATTCATCCATGTCATTTCATTCTCAAGTGTTTCCTGTTTCCCTCGCCAACATGTTCATTTAAATCTGCACCAATCACAACTCTCTCTCTCTCTCTCTCTGGGATGCTCAGGACTACTTCATCTAGTTCCCTCCAGAATTTCTCTTTCAACTCGAGGTCACATCCAACCTGTGGGGCATAGTCGTTAGTCACATTATACACAATACCCTCAATTTCAAATTTCATCCTCATCACTCGATCTGATATTCTCTAAGATATTCTTAGCCAGCTCTTCCTTTTAAAATAACCCCTCCTCCATTTCTCTTCCCATCTACTTCATGGTAAAATAATTTAAACCCTGCTCCTAAACTTCTAGCCTTACTCCCTTTCCAATGAATCCAATGTACATATCAAATAGTAACAAAACCTGCATTGTATTATTAACACCATGACAACGCATTATGTCCTGAGATTAAACGCTGATAATTTTACCAGAGGGAAAAGCGTGTTCAAATACAACAGTGAATAAATCTTCTTTATGGTACGAGGTTTTGTGTTATTAAAGTTTAGTATGGGTGCTTTTGAACTCACAGAAAGAATTCTTGATTCGGTTCTGCTTTTAAAATTTCAGCTCGTACCTTTCTTCTATTTGTCCCCAAGGACTTCTATGTGTGCATAAAGAATCAGATCATTCACTGTATTTTTGGGGACACTTTGGTCTCAAGGTGAACGAGATTTTTAAAAGTACGCTACTGACAGATTGATTATGTTGAAGTTTTAATACCCTAATATTCTCATGATGGAAAGACGATGCAAACACATGACCCACAGCACAGGATAAACTATGAAGATGGATGGGTGTTTTTGTTCAAAGATTTTAAATTGGGTTGTTATTCATACTAAAATGACGCATCCCAGCTCCCAGAAAGCTCAATTTGCTCTCAACCTATGAACGAAGCCTTTCTGAGTTTTTCGCAACTCAAAAATAAGTCCACGGCAAAAACAGTATTACAGTAGATCATTAACTCAGCTTGCTGCAAATATGCCTACCCCTTAGCCCTTTCATCTTATTCGGAGCAATTTTTGGGCAAGTACAGACTGTAATTCTAAAGATTTAAATAGGGTTTTTTGTGCCTCTTTTACTGCATGCTAGTTTTCACTGACATTTCTTATTTGCATAATCAATTCATTTTTCTTTTTAACCAAACAAATTCCATTATATGAGCAAAATGTGCAGGTTGCAGAGCAATTAAAATTAAGCATTTTAAAAATACAGTGAAGAAAAGTATTTGAACACCCTGCTATATTGCAAGTTCTCCCACTTAGAAATCATGGAGGGGTCTGAAATTTTCATCGTAGGTTTATGTATACTGTGAGAGAGATAATCTAAAAAGAAAAATCCAGAAATCACAATGTATGATTTTTTTATGTTAATTGTTAATATTTGGTACAGTAGCCTTTGTTTGCAATTACAGAGGTCAAACGTTTCCTGTCAATGTTCACCAGGTTTGCACACACCGCAGGAGGGATTTTGGCCCACTCCTTCACACAGATCTTCTCTACATCACACAGGTTTCTGGGCTGTCCCTGAGAAACACAGAGTTTCAGCTCCCTCCAAAAATTTTCTATTGGGTTTAGGTCTGGAGACTGGCTAGGCCATGCCAGAACCTTGGTATGCTTCTTACGTAGCCACTCCTTGGCTTTCCTGGCTGTGTGCTTCGGGTCATTTTCATGTTGAAAGACCCAGCCAATACCCATCTTTCATTGCTCTGACTGAGGAAAAGAGGTTGTTCCCCAAAATTTCACAAACATGGCTGCAGTCATCCTCTCTTTAATACAGTGCAGTCGTCCTGTCCCATGTGCAGAAAAACACCCCCAAAGCATGATGCTACCACCCCCATGCTTCACAGTAGGAATGGTGGTCTTGGGATGGAATTCATCATCATCATTCATCATGGTGAGTGTAATTATGACCAAAAAGATCCATTTTGGTCTCATCTGACCACAAAACCTTCTCCCATGACTCCTGTGTAACATCCAAATGGTCATTGGCAAACTTAAGACGGGCCTCGACATGTGCTGGATTAAGCAGGGGAATCTTCCGTGCCATGCATGATTCCAAAACCGTGACATCTTAGTGTATTACCAACAGTCACCTTGGAAACATTGGTCCCAGCTCTTTTCAGGTCATTGATCAAGTCCTGTCATGTCTTCCTGGGCTGATTCTTCACCTTTCTAAGGATCAATGAGACCCCACGAGGTGATATCTTGCTTGGGGCTCCAGTCCGACTGAGTTTGATCATCATGTTTAGCTTCTTCTATTTTCTAATGCAGTAATTCCCAAACAGTGTGCTGGGGTACATTTAGTGTCCCGTGAGCGCTCTTCAGGGAAGTGTGGGAAGTTAACCAATTTTATGTAATTGCTAAAAAACACATGTATTCCAAGAAATAATGTATCTTTATTCATCTATTTATGCCAGTGAGGCACAATGACAGACAACAAAAAAAATCCTCTTCTATTAGAAGGCAGGAACTACATACAGTAATTAATCGATCCATTTTTGGTGACATTTACTTTTGTTGGTGTGTTGTGGGATTTTTCAATTTTTAAAATATGAGCCTTGGCTCTATAAAGGTTGGAAATAACTCTTCTAATGATTGTTCCAACAGTGGACCTTTTTTTTGACCAAGCTGCTTGGCAATTTCTCCGTAGCCCTTTCATGCAGTGTGGCGTTGTACAATTTTATCTCTGGTGTCTTTGGACAGCTCTTTGGTCTTGGCCATGTTACAAGTTCGAGTCTTACTGATTGTATGGGGTGGACAGATGTCGCTAACGACCTCACACAGGTGCATCTGATTCAGGATAATATATGGAGTGGAGGTGGACTTTTAAAGGCCGACGAACAGGTCTTTCGAGGGTCAGAATTCTAGCTGATAGACAGGTGTTCAATTACTTATTTGCAGCTGTATTACACGAATAAATTGTTCCAAAATCATTTCTGGATTTTTCTTTTTAGATTCTCTCTCAGTGGACATGCACCTACGATGAAAATTGCAGACCCCTCCATTATTTCTAAGTGGGAAAACTTCCAATAGAGCAAGGTGAGCAAATACTTACTTACTTCACTGTAATTTTATTAGTATTTATTTTCTCAGAGGGTTTTTCTTTTCAGATTATTTATAAAGTTTATAGGTAACATTAGTGGTGGAAAACGTTTTAAAAGGATTCATCTTGGTCTAATTTTTTATAGCCCAAAAACCTGGCATTTTAACTGGGGTTATTGGCTTTTTATATCCATTGTATATCAAAACGCAGCTCACTAAAACAAAAGTTAAAAAAAAAGATACAAGGTTAGTCATTTCTTGTATTTTAGTCAAGTAATTTGTAAGTTTTAAAATGTAAAGCAGAGATCTAAACCAAATCCTAAATACGCAATCATGTGCAAATTTGTTCAGATCACATGCTCCACATCACACGGGTCAAACTCAAGGCCAATGGTCCAGATCCAGTCCGCCAATGATATATATATTGTTGTATCATAAATGATAATGGTGAGATATCGTGGCCCCTTAACAGGCCTCTGAGGGGAAATTTCAATGCAGCCCGTGGCAAAATGAGTTTGACAGTCCTGCTCTATGAATGGTATCTACAAGATAAACAGACTTCGCATGCTCATTTAAGTAATACCGTAGTCTTAAACACATATCTCTGTAAACATAAACGGGTAAATATCCCATCATTACTTAAAGCTACATACATAAACTTTAAAAGTGTACATTAAGTGTACTGTAATTCTTTGTTTTGTGGATTCAGACCTGGGATTTTTATTTTTTTTTAGAGGGGCAAGTCAGATATTTAAAGCTGCACCAATATGATCACTTCTCAGGGTAGCAAAAAAGAAAAAAGCTAACATTTCTAGTAGTTTTGTTAAAATTATTCAAACATGAGCAGAATTTGAAAAGTGCAGCCCCTCTCCAGGATTTACTAAGTGGAACGAACAGAGCTGATTTTGCAAATAACAACTTGAAGGGCTGTTTCTATGCGATTACTCATCCACCACTACAGTACGTGATGTGTTTGGTGTAACCGCTGCTCATCTGTCCACTCCCACTTCAAGTCTCACTGTAGGCTGCAGGGTCGGGAAGGCCTGAAGCATGAGGAACAGCTAAAAATGATTCCCACCTGCTGTCAAATTCTGTCAACACTCCTCCACAGTCATCGCCATCACGCACTCTCTCACCTCACTGTTCTATTACGTTAAAAAAAAAAAAAAAAAAAAAAAAAATATATATATATATATATATATATATATATGTATGTGTGTGTGTGTGGTGTGTGTGTGTGTGTGTATACACACAAAGGAACTAGTTTCAGGTCAGTCTGGTGAAATATGTCATATTTCTGTATTGGACAATCACACTCTACTTGTGCCACAATTTAATACATACATGACTACAAAATGTGCACCACAAAGAGAAAGTGATCTTTTTTCAAATACATCAAAGGAATTATGACGTGAAACTTTGTGTCTATTCAAAAGGATTTGTGAGGTCAATAATGTTGGATGAGGAGACTATCTTTGTTCTCTTGTGTATTTCATCCCAGTATATGAACATTCGCTGACTTTGCTCAGACAAGAGGAAGTTGCTGAAATTTATGTAATAAACATACACCCTGCAAAAACAAATCTTGATTTTTTTTTTTTTCACAGCATTCAAATTTTTGGAAATCCCAATTTTTCTGGGTTTTATGATCTGGAAACTCAAAAGATGTAAAAATAAGAAACTAAATATTTGAATTTGTTTAAGATGTGGGCCCTGAATTGAATTATGGAAATAGATGAACTCCAGTTTCTTCACCGCTTATCCTCAAAAGGGTCATGGGGAGGGGGTGCCGGAGCCTATCCCAGCTGTCAACGGCCAGGAGGTGGGGTACACCCTGAACTGTTTGGCAGTCAATCGCAGGGCACATGGAGACGGACAAAAGTCACACTCACAATCACACTTGGAAGCAATTTAGAGTGTCCAATTAATTCATGTTTTCGAGATGTGCAAGGAAACTGCAGCGCCCAGAGGAAACCCACGCAAGTACCAGGAGAACATGCAAACCCCACACAGGCGGGTCCGCGATTGAACCCAGAACCTCAGAACTGTGAGGCCCACGCTTTACCAACTGAACCACTGTGCCACCCATATCAAGGTCAACTTTTACATGATATTCTAATTTTCGGGAAAGGGTCTGTATATCAGTTTAGGGGTGTTGCAAAATACCGTAATTTTCAGCCTACAAGCTTGACTTTTTTCACACGCATTAAACCCTGCAGGTTATGTGGTGATGCGGCGCTAGCATTAGCGTTAGCGCACCTGGTTATAAGCCTTGGTGCACAGTTTAATGCTCGCACCACGTTAACGCTAGTGTCGCGCTAACGCTGGCGTGCCGCTAATTGCGCCGCGTTACTGTTAAACTCTTTCAGTGTACTGAGGCTTATAACCAGGTACGCTCTGTAGGCCGTGAATTACGGTACCTGTCCACATCCATATTTTTTTTTCTTAAACTAAACATTGTCTGAACTGTCGCACTGCATCAAAAACAGGCATCATTGGCATGCGGGTTTAGGATCGCTTCAAAAATCTACAAATGCTAGTGAAATTCTACCAGGCAAAACGAAAGCCATATAAAGGTATCAACCACACCCAGAAACATCGCAGGCTTCTTTGGGCCTGAGTTCATTTGAGATGGACTGACTCAAAGGGGAAAAGTGTGCTATCATCCACCAATTCCACATTTCAATTTGCTTTTAGAAAGAGAAAAGTAAAAAAAAAAATGCATCTGTGATGGTATAGTGGTGTGTCATAGAGCACGTGCCATTGGTAACCATGATTGCTGAAAGGTATATCGAGGTTTTCAAACCTATACAGTACTAGCGTCTAAGCGTGCTCCCTGCTTATTTCAGCAAGATGATACCAAATTACATTCAGAACAAGTTCAAATGGTATAGTTTTGTCATTAAAGAGTGTGTCCTTAACTGGCCTGATAGTATTTCAGACTTCATTTCTATTAATGTGTGACGCATCATGAAGGGCAAAATATGACAACGGAGAAAAAAGGTTGTCTAGCAATGTGGAAATCTCAATTTTTCCATGTCGTTTTGGTGCATTTCTTTGATCAGAATCAAGTCCAAAACTGGGCTTTCACTTGCATTGTGCTTTTGTTGGATTGAGAGATAACTGCTGCAATCCAGAAAGGAAGTGCAATGAAGGGTGTAGATTTATTCCATTTTTGTATTGTAATTTCTGAACACCCAAAAAAAAAAAAAAACAGTTCTGTTTTTGCACTTTATTTAAGAAATAATAATAATATGCCATCATGACAACATATGGGTGGGGGGATTGTTTTGTCACAGTTCAGTTGTTTCTGGGAAAAAAGGCCCGATTTTTAACTATTTATTAATTTAAAAAAAGAAACCTCACAAACACACTTATAGTTTATAAAAAATTAAGTGATATTTGGTAATTTTATGGTCCATCTACCTTAATTATTGAAAAGTACAGGTGTGAATTAACTTAGAATAGGCTCAATACAAAAATATGCTATATTACACACTACTACTGGGTATCTGAATGAGTCAAAGGTTGAGAATATTTTTTTTTGTTTGTAGATTGATTCACTGATTTATTTTGAGCCTTCATAGTTTATTAGTTCTGAGCTGTCATTTCTGTGTAAAATGAGAGAGTGAACTGCATATATTTTAATTTTTAAAAAGATTTTTTCTTTTTTTTAAATTGGGGTGTTCTCAAACTTCGCTCTTGTGTGAACAGAGGAAATGAGTAGCTGTTTATGCCACAGCAGCTGCACCACTAAACGACTGCTGTCCTGTGTAACCTTTTCATCTGTACTTTCTTTGGTGAACAGAAACATGGCATCCTCAGCTCTTTTCTGCCCCCACCAGGTCCAACTTGGTCTCGCAGGACTTCCGGTTCTCATGGTCATTAGTATTCTTCTTGTGGTGCAGACCTTCCTCTCTCTTTCACCCAGTGTACCAGGTTTTTAATGAACCCTTTTCAGCTGTTGTCTTAAACAGAGATTGCTTTGACAGGAAGTAAGACATTAACTTAAACATTATTGCAAACTGAATAAGGTTGAAAAAACAAAAAGGACAGCAAGTGAAGTGACTTCTGAAGCGGTTCAGTGGCATCTTTTCTAAATAAGGTCCCTTTTGGCATTATATCACCGCAATATGAATATGGAAAATTGCAGACCTGCCTGCCAGACAATCTCCATAACCAGATGTGTTGTGTAATGTTATAACAGCGCTTGTAACACAAGAGCCTCCCTGGCTGCCTCCCTGTCTTACAACACTGTTTCTTTGCAGAGCTCGGCAACCACGATGAAATATAATGAGCCGGTTGTCACTGCAATGAATAAACATGACCTTCAAGGAGGAAAGCTGTTTATGTAGTGAAATGCCCAAGGTAAAAAAAAAAAAAAAAAAAAAAAAAAACAATTATCGCTCACTTCCGAACATTAGTTATACATTAATATACATTAAGTTCTTTTCAACAATGGCTTCTAGGTGTATAGTCGGGGTCACTGACTGGTCATGAGAGTTGGCATCAGAGCACTGATGCCAGTCTGTGGAGGAAGTTCCATGACCATATGTAAAGGATCAATGTTGTTTTTCTTCTTTTTATATTGTTTCAATATTACTGTCAATGTGTAAAATAAATAGCTTTACATGTCATCGTCTGAGTTTTGGTTGGGTGAGATTTGTTTCATGTTTCTTGTGTTTCGTGTGGTCATGATTCTTAGCCGTGTCCACTTGTTCCTGGTAATCTCCTCCCTTGTGTTGATCACCTCCCTCTAGCCACTCATCTCTTGTCCTGGTCTCCCTCATTGTCTAGTCATTATATGCATTTAACTCCCTGGTTTCTTTGTTCTGGTCAGTCCATTGTCGCTTTGTGCCACATCTTGTCTTCTTTCCAATTTAGGTTTATTGAAGCTTTTCTTTGTTACTTTGATTATTGGTTGTTGGACTCTCTTTAGTTTGCCATTTTTAAACCTTAAACATAATTTTTTGAGATTCCTGGACTCCTGCCTTGCATCCCTGCTTCCCTGCACTTGCATCCTCCAGCTTTTTGTCTTGCCTTCCTCGCCTTCACTAGCCCCAACCATGACATTACCCATAGATTGAAAAATATATAAAGTCTGGTACAAAAAGGTTGCACAACAGGGTGTGAGTGCAGATTTACTTTTTAATGGGAGCAGGGTTGTTTTGCTGATCAATTTTATTTCCCTATGCATCAAAATCTGGTGTCAGTTCTGTTCTCAGAACAGCAGCTGTCAAGTGGTAGGAATTTTAACGATCCACTATACAAGAAAGAAACAATAATTTGCTTAATTGTACCCATTACTTGATAATGTACACCACACAAGTTACAGTTACGTTAATATGAACCAATTACTTAGACTATTACTTTCAGGCGAAGAGGGATGGGAGGAAGATCTTGGCGTGAAATGGGCTTGACTCCAACGTTGACAATTGTCTTCATCCTATCTGTCAGACCTAATACTGCATTAACGCTAGGAGAGGGGGAATCAACATCTACTGCAGATTGTTTGGGGTTCTGAGGTGTGGATGGCTCCAATGCTCCAATGGGGCAGGAAGAGGTGTGAGAGCTTTATAGTGCTGGCACATTCCATTTGTCATTTGCTCCTCTGATTGTTTGGATGACCCAAATGAGTCTGTCTGCGCCTTGTCTCGCCTTGTCTCTTGTTCCTCCAATTGTTTGGGAAGAACTGCATCCTTTTCGTCCTTGATTTTTGTAAACATTTTGTTTTCGGGATGGTGAATGACGTACACAGTAAAAAATCTTGGCAGTCAATATCGTAACTCCTTGTCTATTTTGACAAAAAATGCAGAAACTGTAAATAAAACTCATCGATAAAGCAGTACACATTTTGCTTAACCACTTATTTAATTAACTGAACCTTGAGAAACGTTAATCTTCAAATTGAACAAGTTGGAGAGGTCTGCTTCTGCTTGTTTCTTAAAATGGCAGAATCACTCCTCTGTATTCACTTTTGACGTTATTTCTTTATGGTCCACTGTTGGTGGTCGAAGTGTTCAGAGCAGAAGCAGAGTAGAAACAGAACATCCCTTCATCCATCCATTTTCTTAGCCGCTTATCCTCACAAGGGTCGCAGGAGTGCTGGAGCCTCTCCCAGCTGTCAACGGGCAGGAGGCAGGGTACACCCTGAACTGGTTGACAGCCAATCCCAGCACATAAAAACAGAACAGCCAAAGTCAACTAATGTATCACTGGACCTGCCGCTTGGTGGAACTAATGGGCATTACAGACAAGGTCATATGACTCTCGTCATGATTTTAGGATGATTCGGGCAATTCTGTACCAATCTTTGACAGGCCGGATTAAAATGCTCAATGGGCTGCATATGCTCCGCTGGCCGTAGTTTTCCCACCCCTGGATTTAACATAATTATTATTATGACTAGTAGCAGTTGTTGTAATAGTAGTAGTGATGCTTGTCACTTTTCAAACAGGTTATCAAAGTTAATTGCTTTATCGATTTTGGTATCAAGAAGTGCATTTGCAATATACAGTATTTATGTTTTTAATGTACACCACCCTGATCATTAAAGTTTAGTGCTTCAATCCACATTACAGTACGTACTTTGTATACATCCATTAAGAATGTCAAAATGCGACATTGCTTGGAGTATATATTGTACATTCAAATACATTAGCGTTATCCAATCAAATCATCATCTAAAACAACACCTCTAATATACTGCATCACGATTATGGGGACATTGGTAAGATATTTTTCACTCTCTTTCAAGCATGACATCAACAGCCATTATTTTGAAAGAAAACGTTAGTCAATGTGTTTGGATTTAAAAAAAAAATGCAGATGAGGGAATTTAATTGAGCTTTTTGATGAATGAGTTGCACTGGAGTAACCACCAGCAATTAGGTAGCTGACTCTTAGCAGTACAGAGTTCCCAGCCTTTGTGTTTGTGTGTGGCTTCACAAAAAGATTATGAATTGCTATCTCCTGCACCCCCCCCCCTTTATTTCAAGCGGACACTACTAATTGCAGAAACCAAAAAAAAAAAAAAAGAAAAACGTCCTTTACAGTTCAGCTGGACAAAAAAAAAAACACAGGGTGTTTCATATGTCATTTGTCATCAGTTAAAGTTTGGCAGAAGTCTGCACTCTACTGAGTTCAATTCTATTTTCAGCGTGATATCTTAATGTGTTCCGAAATAATATCGTGAAGCACATTTATGTACTTTAGCGATATGTGTGATAGAGGTAGTGGGATGTCCACTAAAGTGCAGGGAAACAAGGCAGGAGTGCAGGTGAAACTGAATAATAAAAATATTTGGAACCTAAATCAGTGTACTTTTGAAAAAAATGTTTAAGTGTAGAAAACTCAAAACATGGAGCAAGAACACAAGCACTATGAGCATAAAGTGCATCCAGAGCATAGGGAAGGCTTACCATCAAGGATAATAAGACAAAGAATGAACACAAACATGCAAGCATGGTATAAAAAATAAGCAGAATTATTTATATAGCAAAATTCATCCACGAGGTAACTCACTGTTACAAACATTTAAAACAGGGAAAAAAGATTTATCCATCCAGCCATCATTCCATTTTCTTAGCCGCTTATCCTCACAAAGGTCGCAGGAGTGCTGGTACGAGTAAAAACAGCATACAGTGCAATACATATTATCAAAAAGTGGAAATACACTAAAATAGCAATGACATATGGGGTTCCTCTGTTCTTGGACCCTCCTGTTCAGCTGCATATCCTACCCTTGGGTCAAATTTTCCAGAACTTTAGTTTTAATTGTCATAGCTAAGCAGATGACACACAGCAGTGTCTCCAGATGACAAGAGTTCAATTGAGGTGTTGTGTCACTGTCTAAAGCAGATAAACAACTGGATGAGGGCTTCAACTAAACCATAACAAAACGGAGATAATTTTTTTGCCCATAAAGAAAGAAGGGTTGCTGTTTGTAAATACCTAGATTCATTATCTTTAAAAAGCAAAGATCAAGTGCGAAACCTTGGTGTTCTGAGAGATTCCGACCTGGCCTTCAACAGTCATTTCAAATTAATTACTGAAACTGCCTTTTACTTATTGAAGAACATATCTAGAGTGAAGCCTTGCATGTGTCAAGCAGACCAGGAGAAGCTCATCTTGCTTTTATCTCAAGTAGACTTGACAATTGTAATGGTCTTCTGACAGGGCTCCCCAAAAAGCGCATTAAACAGCTGCAGCTTGTTCAGAATACTGGAGCTCGGGTTGTGACCAGAACAAAGAGCATATAACTCCAATTCTAAAGTTTTTACACTGGCTTCTGGTCAGTTTTAGAATAGATTTTAAAGTTCTGCTACTGGTCTATAAATCACTAAATGGTTTAGGTCATGAATACATGAAGGAAATGCTAATGGAATACATATACAGTACGGCTCTGAAATCGACTGACTCGGGTCTAATGTTAGAGTGCAGAGTCCGAAGCAAACATGGTGAAACAGCATTTAGCTATTATGCTGCAAAAAAATTGAATTAGTTGCCAATAGTGGTGAGATCAGCCCCAAGTGTAAATGTTTTCACATCCAGATTAAAGCTCTTTAGGGTATGTCCACTTTCAGTGATATTTCTTGCACTAAATCTGTTTTAACTTTACTTTTTCAAATGTTTTTATGTATTTGAATGCTTTTAATCATGTAAAGTGTGTTGAGTTACCATGTGTATGAAATGTGCTACACAAATGAATTTGCTTTGCTTTGCTAAATTGCATTGAGTTTTCAGCATGGATTTGAAAACATTCACACTTGGGGCTGACACCACCTTTGTTGCCAACTTGTGTGCAGCATAAATAGCTAAATGCTGCTTCACCAAATTTGTTTAAATACGATAAAACAACACATCACAACAGAGATCTGCAAAGTACTCTGTCTGTATGATCCATCCATCCATCCATTTTATTAGACGCTTATCCTCACAATGGTTGTGTGGAGTGCTGGAGCCTATACCAACCATCAACGAGCAGGAAGCAGGGTACACCCAGAACTGGTCACCAGGAAATTCCAGGGCACATCGAGACAAACAGCTGCATTCACAATCACACTTCAGGGCAATTTAGAGTGTCCAATTAATGTTGCATGTTTATGGGATGTGGGAGGAAACCGGAGTGCTCGGAGAAAACCCACGCAGGCACGGGGAGAACATGCCAACTCCGAGATTGAACCTGTGACCTCAGAACTGTGAGGCTAACGCTTTCCAGCTGACCCACTGTGCCACCTGTCTGTATGAATTTCTTAAAATATATTTAGATAAAATCAATTTCATGTTATTAGAATTTATTTTAGGAATGATCACTCACCTAACATTGATCCAATATGTTGCAATGGCCAATCTGACCAATTGTCAGTACATGTGTGCTGGCAGAAGCAGATCGACAGTGACAAGACACAGCTGTACTTCCATCACAAAAAACTAATAACAGAGAAGCATTACCAACCAGCCATTCAGACATGTTGATATGGAAATGTGGCAGGTGCCAAAGAGATCTTTTCACTTGAGCGGATATTGCTGAACTGTTGTTCCAGTGTTGGAGTACCACAAGCTCTTAATTTGCTTTCATAATCATTTCTGAAGCTGCTGCTGCAGGGATGCTGTCAGAGGACTCCACTGTCTGTCCTTTTAGAAGGTTATTGCTTTTTTTTAAATGTACTAGATGGCTGAATGGATCACAGCAGGAATATTAACATATAACCCCTTATATTAATAAAGGAACTACTAACAAAATGAAAAAAATACAAAGAGCAGCATTGATGAATTAATTAAAGTGTGTTGTAAATTGGGGTGGCACAGTGACACAACTGGTTGGAGCGTTGACCTCACAGTTCTGAGGACCGGGATTCAAATCCCAGCCCTGCTTGTGTCAAGTTTGGATGTTCTCTCAGTGCCTGTGTGCCGGTTTCCTCCCAAATCCAAACACATGCATTAATTGGAGACTCTAAATTGCCCTTAGGTGTGACTGCTGTCTGTCTCCATGCTCCCTGTGATTGGCTGGCAACCAGTTCAAGGTGTATCCTGGCTCCTGCCCAGTGACAGCTGGGATTGGCAACAGCACTCTTGCTACCCATGTGAGGACATGCACCTCAGAAAATGTATGGATGGAAATTGGGCTAATTATTCATTAAAACATTACAGCTCATGCCAACCTGCACCGCTGATTTGCAACAGAAATGTGCATCATTACGTGAAGTGACAACACCACAATGATGAGTAATACAATGGCGATAGAGATGTGAAGACAGAAAGCTACATGGGTAAATATAGTAATCTTGACATGATGACAAGATTTCACAGAGAACACCTGAGTCAGCTGTTTAAAAGGTTAATGGCAACGGGAACAGAAGTGTTGGCATGGCTGATTGATTTGTTTGCAGTGTTTGATACCGCTGACGCGATGGAAGAAGCATGAAAATGTGAGAAGCATGAGTCCAAGAACATTTTAAATTTTATATTTACTTTATTTTTTCCCCTGGAGTCCTAAAACCAAAAGTACACCAACTGATGATTGGGTCGAATTTGTGAACAATCGGTTCCTTTCCTTGAGCTGTCACCTTATCATGGTGCAAGGGTTTGTGTATCCCAAAGAAACCATGAGCTAAGTTGTCTAGGGCTTCACGTCCCTGGTAGGGTCACCCATGGTAGACAGGTCCTAGGTGAGAGACCAGACAAAGCATGGCTCCCAAAAAACCCTATGAAGAGTAAATCAAATGGATCTAGGTTTCTGTTGCACGGATGCAGGTCCCCGGGGCCCCCCTCTGGGGCCACGCCAGGAGGTGGGTCTCAAAGGTAAGCACTTTGTGGCCAGGGATGTACCCATGGGACTCAGCCAGGCACAGCTGAAAAGGGGAATGTGGGCACCCCTTCCCATGAGCTCACCACCTGTCAGGTGCAGTGTGAGCTGGGCAGTGTCCAAAGGTGGGGAACCTGCAGATCCAATACTTGGCAACAGAAACTGTCTCTAGGGATGTAGAATGTCACCTCTTTGGCAGGGAAGGAGCCCATGCTGGTGTATGAGGTTGAGAAGTTTTGACTAGTTGGGCTCACCTTCACACGCAGAATGGGGTTTGGTACCAGTCCTTTTAGGATACGTTGGACTCTATTGCACTCTGGAGAGGCTCGCGTCCCTTCGCCTTAAGGTGTGGGGACAGGTCCTGACTGTTGTTTGTGCCTATGAACCAAACAGCAGTTCAGAGTAGCAACCCTTTTCGGAGACCTTGGGTGATAGAGTGTGCTCCATTTGGGGACACCATTGTTCTGCTGGGAGACTTCAATGCTCATGTGGCCAATGACAGTGAGCCCTGGAAGGGCGTGCTTGGGAGGAATGCTCCCCCCCTTCCCTGATCAGAACCCAAGTTGTGTCCTTTTATTGAACTTCTGTGCTCACCATGGCTTACCCATAAGGCACACCATGTTCAAGAATAAGGGTGTCCAAAGGACACCTTCGGTTGCCGTTCGATAACTGACTTTGTGGTCGTGTCATCAGATATGCAGCCGCATAGCTTGGAAACAGGAGATCAACAGATGGATCAGTGTCGCGTCTGCAGTGATGCAGACTTTGAATCAGTCCATTCTGGTGAAGAAGGAACTAAGCAGAAAGCCAAATCTCTCAATTTACCAGTCGACCTACGTTCCTTCCCCCAGCTATAGTCATGAGTCATGGTTCATGGCTGAAAGAACAAGATCTCAGATACAAGTTGCTGAAATGATTTTCCTCTGAAGGGTGTCCGGGCTCTCCCTTAGAGATAGGGTGAGAAATTCAGTCATTAGGAAGGAGCTCACAGTCGAGCTGCTGCTCCTCTACATTGAGAGAAACCAAATGAGGTGGCTCGGAGATCTGTATAGGATGCTTCCAGGACTCCTCCCTGGTGAAGTGTTCAAGGCAGGTCCCACCAGGAGGAGAACCCCGGGAAGACACAGGACAGACTGGAGAGACGTCTCTTGGCTTGCTTGGAAATGCCTAGGGAGTGCCTCAGAAGAGCTGGAGGAAGTGGCTGGGGAGAGGGGAGTCTGAGGTTCTCTACTACCCCGTGACCCGACTTGGATAAGCAGAAGAAAAAAGATAGATGGAGGATTAAGATGTCACGCCGCTTAACTGTTTGATGCAGTTTGATTTTGGTTCTTCTTCAGACTCCAATTAATGTACTACGCTCATGCTACTGCATGAATTATACTCTACTTGAGATGTATAAAGTACACATGTATAATATCTCACACAAGCTTACATTTTAGTTAATATTTTAGCTTTAGTTTATCTTTTCATGGGACAGCACAAAAGAAATGTCTCATTGCTACAATGTAAAGTAGTCAGTATACAGCTAGTATAACTGAAAATTTACTTTCCCCTCACAATAACTCAAATCACAGCCATTAATCTTAAACTACTGGCAACAAATGTGAGTAAATGATGTAATTGTACCCAATGGGCCAATGTTGTCTGTGGTCATGATTATTTTTCAACAATATCTGAACCCTTTTAGGCATGGAGTTCACATACTCTAAGTCCTCTTGTACGCTGTAATTAAATTACAGAGCTGGGGGATGATAAAGATCTTGTCCTACTCCAGTTTGCATTTGAGAATGCCCTACAGATGCTAAATAGATCTGGATTCATGATTGCCCAGTCCATCACCTTCACCCTCACCTTCTTTTTAGTATGGCTGTGGTTGTCTAGTGGTTGTGTTCGTTAAAATATTATGAAGGAATTGTGGTGTACTTATATTTGTGAAATATTGCATGTGTAAAGTATGGTCCAAAAACATGTAATACTGTATCCCATTACATTAGTGACATATAGTGGACTATGTTTTTGTATGAATCTTGCTAAATCAATGTGGTAAATGTATACTCTTCGTACCTTTATCAAAATACGAATGACTACCTTGCAATATCCTCTGTGTGACGCAAGCATGTTGTTGACCCGTGTCCGCCATTAACATGTTTTGTCTTGTTTTTCTAATGCTTAAATCACCTCTTTTGCTGAATTTGTTCAATTAGCAACCACAAGTGGCTTTAACCTACATTTAGTGACATCATTGAATATGGTATTTCTCTCATGAGAGAGGCAAAGGCTGCTGGTTTGAGTATTCCATTTGGGTCTGTGAGGAAATTTTGTTACTCACTCAATATTCTGATTTATTGCTGGAACGTATTTTTTTTTTCCACATACACACTAACACTATGCAAGATTATGACATTAGTCTAACAGTCTCCCTCATTAACTGTTAAGTTAACATTTTTTTTCTTGTCAGTTTGGCCCAACACTCCTTTTCACATATTTGTCTTTATCTCTTTTTTTTATTGAGCACATTATTTCTTTGTTCATGGATGAGAAAAAAAAATTGTATCTTGGATGGTGTTGCCATTTTAATGCTTGGGATGGTGAACTGAATCAAACAGCAAAAGGTGATTTGCACCAAAATGTAGTAGATTTTGTATGCAGAAAAATATTAGCATTATTTAGATTGCATTCAGTGTTTTATGTCAGTAACAATATGTAAGAGCTCAATAATCGTCCTTCAATTTTGATTCAATTATGATTCCCCCCTCATTGTTTTATTGTCATTCAAAAGTTAAGTTTTATTTGGTTGTTTTCATCCCACTATGAAGAGCTTTTGCAAAACAAGATAAATACATTTTTTGTGAAAAAAATCCATCTTCCCATGCCATTCTATTATGTACAAACTATCTTTTCTTGAACTTGCTGAGACTGAGCCATTGATTGTTTTAACAAGACAAAATGAAGCTTGTAAACCATAATGATCACCTGCCAATTTCCTCAGATTAATGTAAAATTATTTATGTTTTGGACACAAAATCTCTTACTGAGTTCTGTAAACAGTAGCATCTTGTGGAGTTTTGTACAGGAGGGTGCCATTCATTTATTCCGGCTCTGACTCACCCTCTTAATCCCAAGTCGATATTTGTTTTGACAGTAAAGAATCAATTCTGAATCAGAATCGAATCATTAATCCCTGTACTAATCTCAAATAATCATCAAACACATGAAAATTCCCATTTGAATATTTGAAAACAATATATTGAACTAAAAAGAGCGCATTCTGGCATGTTTTGGCTGCCACTTCTCCTTCTGGGAATGTTTTTCTTTTTACTTTAAAATGGTTTACCAGGATCCCTCACCATAATGTGGCTAAAGATAGAACCCATGTTCGTTTGTGCCTGCCATGCTGAAAATCCTAGCTTCCTCGGAGCAGCTACTCTAGCTCTTTTTAGCAAGCCAGCTGGCTATCCATTGCAGGCTATCTACCTTGTTAGTTCTCCTCATCTGCCACAAAGTCTTGAATCTACTTTCTCTCATTCATTCTGTTGCAGTTGCCATCCACCTCGGCAAAGGCTCGTTTTCGGCTTCAGGTACGGTGCCGCCATGTACAGTGAAGAAAATAAGTATTTGAACACCCTGCGATATTGCAAGTTATCGCATTTATAAATCAGGGAGCGATCTGAAATTTTCATCGTAGGTGCATGTCCACTGTGAGAGAGATAATTTAAAAAGAAAAACCCAGAAATCACAATGTATGATTTTTTTAATCATTTATTTGTGTGATACAGCTGCAAATAAGTATTTGACCGGTTGAGAAAACCAATGTTAATATTTGGTACAGTAGCCTTTGTTTGCAATTACAGAGGTCAAATGTTTCCTGTAGTTGTTCACCAGGTTTGCTCACAATGCAGGAGGGATTTTAGCCCACTCTGCCACACAGATTTTCTCTAGATCAGACAGGTTTCTGGGCTGTCGCTGAGAAACACGGAGTTTCAGCTCCCTCCAAAAAATTTCTATTGGGTTTAGATCTAGAGACTGGCTAGGCCCATGCTTCGGGTCATTGTCATGTTGAAAGACCCAGCCAATGCCCATCTTCAATGCTCTGACTGAGGGAAAGAGGTTGTTCCACAAAATTTCACAAGACATGGCTGCAATCATCCTCTCCTTAATACAGTGCATTCGTCCTGTCCCATGTGCAGAAAAACACCCCAACGCATGAATGGAACTCATCATTTGTCTTCCTTCAAACACGGTAAGTGGAATTATGAACAAAAAGTTCAATTTCGGTCTCATCTGACCACAAAACAGGTCATTGACCAAGTCCAGTCGTGTAGTCCTGGGCTTATTCCGCACCTTTCTAAGGATCATTGAGACCCCACAAGGTGATGATATCTTACATGGGGTTCCACTCCAATTGAGATTGCCTGTCATGTTTAGCGTCTTCCATTTTCTAATGATTACTCCAACAGTGGACCTTTTTTCACCCGGCTGCTTGGCAATTTCTCCGTAGCCCTTTCCAGCTGTGTGGAGTTGTACAATTTTGTCTCTGGTGTGTTTGGACAGCTCTTTGGTCTTGCCCATGTTCCAAGTTTGCATCTTACTGATTGTATGGGGTGGACAGGTCTCTTTATGCAGCTAATGACCTCACACAGATCCATCTGATTCTGGATAATACATGGAGACTTTTAAAGGCGGACTTACAGGTCTTTGAGGGTCAGAATTCTAGCTGATAGACAAGTGTTCAAATACTTATTTGCAGCTGTATCACACAAATAAATTGTTAAAAAAAATCATACATTGTAATTTCTGGATTTTTCTTTTTAGATTATCTCCCTCACAGTGGACATAGACCTACAAGGAAAATTTCTAACCCCTCCATGATTTCTAAGTGGGAGAACTTGCAATATAGCAGGGTGTTCAAATACGTATTTTCTTCACTGTATATCCATGGAGCTCCTCAGGCCAAGGTAGTGAACGTCTCCTTCAACGGCAATCTCGGAGGAGGGTTACAGCTAATGATGCCAACATGTGAACAAACTATGCCCACTACCAAAGCACAAAATGTGTCAGCCATAAACAAAGGATATATTTATTTACAGCACTGTCACAATAAAGAAAAGAGTATGTTATTCTATAATTCTTTGCGATTCAAATTTGAAAGTTCAACAAAACAACAAATACACAATGTTTTTCTTACCTACCAGAGTGATATCTCCTCCAAGTTTGAGTCCTCTACCATTGCCCCAAGAGCATGAAGGTTCTGTCCAATATCTTAGCTGTCCCCACTATTGGAATTTTTTTTGATGAGGACATTGGATGCTGTTCCTGGCATTTGGTGGAGTCATCCTTGAGCATGGGGTTAACTACCTTCAGTGTCTCAATCACTATGGTCACCTCTACTGCCTTCAGCATCCACATTTTCTCTAGTTCTTTTTTCAATTCTGGATGTTTGTTCAGCTTTTTGTGTTCCCTTTTCCAGATGTTCCTCTCACTCGGGATTGCTTTAGCTATTACAAATGCTGTCGTCAGATGTTTATCCACTACCACAATGTCAGGCTGGCTGGCCATCACCAGTTTATCGTTCTGAACCTACTTGGGTGATTTCTGCCATCTTGATTCTGGGATCTCCAGCCCATATTTGGTACTGATGTATCCGTACAGTGCTACCTTGACCACCAGCTGTGATCTGCTGCACAGACTCTGTGGCTTCTCTGTACATCCACCACATTGGGTCCCGTCTAATGTGGTACATCTTGGCCTCTATTGAACTTTTTTTTAGGACCTGTTCTTGTGCTGCCATGATTAGTGCCTCCGTGCTGTCTTTCAGTCGAGCATTTTGGAGTGAGTGAGGTTTTATTTATACAGCACTTTTAAAACATGCAGTTACAAAGAGTTTTACACCATGTACAAGTTAAAAAGTTAAAAAGGTTAAAAAGTAAAGCAAGAAGATAGAAGAGTACACATGACAGTAATGGCACACAATGAAGTTATGGGAAAGCGTAGTGGAGGCCAGACTCAGGACAGAAATAAGTATCTGCGAGCAACAGTATGCTTTCATGCCTAGAAAGAGTACCACAGATGCACTATTTGCCTAGAGGATGCTCATGGAAAAGTACAGAGAAGGCCAGAAGGAGCTACATTGAAACTTTCTAGACCTAGAGAAAGCCTATGACAGAGTACCAAGAGAGGAACTATGGTACTGCATGGACAAGGCTGGTGTGGCAGAGAAATATGTTAGAATAGTACAGGACATGTATGAGGGTAGCAGAACAGCGGTGGGATGTGCCATTGGTGTGTCAGAAGAATTTAAGGTAGAGGTGGGACTGCATCAGGATTCCGCGCTGAGCCCCTTCCTGTTTGCGCTAGTAATGGATAGGCTGACAGATGAGATTAGACTGGAATCCCCTTGGACCATGATGTTCGCAGATGATATTGTGCTCTGCAGTGAAAGCAGGGAACAGGCGGAGGAACAGTTAGAAAGATGGACGTACGCACTGTAAAGGAGAGGAATGAAGATTATCTGTTAAATAGAATATCTGTGTGTGAATGAGAGGGGTGGAGGAGGAAGAGTGAAGCTCCAGGGAGAAGAGATAGCGGACAACTTCAAATACTTGGGGTCAACATTACAGAGCAATGGAGAGTGTGGTAAGGAAGAGAAGAAACGGGTCCAAGCGGGGTGGAACAGTTGGCGGAAGGCGTCTGGTGTTCTATGTGACAGAAGAGTATCCGTCAGAATGAAGGGCAAAATTTATAAAACTGTGGCCGGCCATGATGTACGGATTAGAGACGGTGGCCCTGAAGATACAACAGGAAGCGGAACTGGAGGTAGCAGAAATGAAGATGCTGAGTTTCTTGCTTGGTGTGAACAGGTTGGATAGGATTAGAAATGAAGTCATTAGAGGGACAGCAAAAGTTGGATGTTTTGGAGACAAGGTTAGAGAGAGCAGACTTAGATGGTTTGAACATGTTCAGAGGCGAGATAGTGAGTATAATGGTAGAATGGTGCTGAGGATGGAGCTGCCAGGCAAAAGAGCGAGAGGAAGACCAAAGAAAAGGTTGATGGATGTTGTGAGGGAGGACATGAGGACAGTGGGTGTTAGAGAGGAGGATGCATGAGATGGGCTTAAATGGAAAAAGATGACACACTGAGGCGACCCCGAACGGGACAAGCCGGAAGAAAAAGAAGACGACGATCAAAACCGGATGGCACGTTGACTCAGCTGGTAAAACGTTGGCCTCAAAGTACTGAGGACCTGGGTTCGATCCCGGCCCCGCCTGTGTGGGGTTTGCATGTTCTCCATGTGCCTGTGTGGGTTTTCTAATACAGGTAAGACAGATTTTAAGAATTTAGTTGGAAGCAGGTAGCACGGTGTATGAGTGGTTAGGACATCTGCCTCACAGTTCTTGGGACCTGGTTTCAAACCCAGCCTTGCCTGTGTGGACTTTGCATGATCTCCCCATACTTGCGCAAGTTCTCATTGGGTACTCCATTTTCATCCCATGTTCCAAAAAGATGCATGGTAGGTTAATTGGAGACTCTGTGATTGTGTGTGTGTGTTAATGGCGAACATTTGAGAGTGTACCCTGTCTCTTGCCCAAAGATTGCTGCCATAGGCTCCAGCACATCCGTGACCCGAGTGAGGATAATCAGAAAATTGATGGATGGATAGTTGGGAGCAGATCACATGACCTGGGGAGTGGAGGGGATGAGGATGGAAGGGGGGGGGGGCGCATTCAGGCTACTGTGGTAAGATCCACTGAAGGGTAATCGGAGAAAATCCTGTCAATAGGGCAGGACGACTGGAGGGAACAGAGGGTGATGCAGAGGGTGCGAGCTCTGATCTGAGCAGCTCATATTTGCAAAGAAACTAAGAAAGATAGGAAGCTATCACAATCGGTAGAACAGTAGAAAGTGAAATGGGAATAGCAGTAGGGAGATTTATATGATGATTGAGCATGTTAAAGAGGAACCTCTGATTATTATGATTAATATTGATTAATATAGAAAAGTAAGTTGTTTGTGCATCATTTATAGATTGAATTTAAGCAGTAAATCTTTCATATGCAGATAATGTTCCAATCCAAAAAGCCAATCACAGGGCTCATGGAGACAGACAACACTCTAACCAACTCATAATCACAACTAGGGGCAATTTTAGAGTCTCTAATTAATGTTGCATGTTTTTGTTGTGTGGGAGGAAACCGGAGTGCCCGGAGAAAACCCACACAGGCAACGGGGAGAACATGCAAACTTCAATGGCTGGCAACCAGTTCAGGGTGTACCCCATCTCCTGCCTGAGGAAAGCTGGGATAGGTGCCAGCACTCCCGTGACCCTAGTGGTGATAAGTGGCTCAGTAAATGGATGGATGGACGGATATATAGTAAACACACATACAGCTCTTATAAATACATCAAATATTTTAAGTTTATGCAAGTGCTCCGAACCATATTATACTTGAACTGATCGAACCTTGCCCTTGGCTCTTCACCATCAGTGTTTAGTGACGTCAATCTCAGCGCAGGCTTTTCAAGTGCTGTTACTCATGTTGTCACTGTGTCCAATAACTGCAATCAACTGACCAGATTTGGACTGTGTTTGTGTGCGCTCGTGTACACACACGCACACACACACAAATGCACACACGTGTACGAAGTCTGGTATGTTTGCACAGTTAATTTGTGCCTGGCTTGGAATGAAAAGGTCTGAGAGAACTTGTCGAGACTCCGGCAGCTCCAGTGACGTCAATTACATTATAAGCATGGCGAGCAATTCAAAATAAACCTTCCATGCAATCACTCATGTCAAAATCCCACCGCTGCCTTACTATTTAAATCAACCATTGACACTTTACATTCTTAGAACTAATATGCATTCCTTTGACACGGTGCTAATTTATCTATGAATTTTTTTTCTTTTTGTTGCATGCAGTGCACCTTGCCTTTGTTTCCAACTAATGAGAAGCTGATCATTTGTTCCATCTTACACATGCTTGTGTTGCCTGCCATAAAATATACATATTAAAACCTTACAACTACCTTTGTTCTTTTATTGGCTAGGAGTAAGGACATTATTCCACGGGTTTGAGTGAGTCATTCTTTTTAATTAAAGGTGTTTTTTCATCTTTAAAATAAGTTTTTGTCATGTTAAAACCCTGTATAACCTGACAGTAGATTTTTAAAATGAGCTTTTGAAAATTCACCTCTCTCTGGCCCAATATAATGTCTCAAATTTTATTTTAATTATTATTTTATAACTTTGCACAGCCTGACAAAAATAGCTAATTAAAGAGTAGAATGTCAGGAAGCGTGACCAAATAGTTTGTCATTCACATGCACACACATGCTTGCATGGATATGCGGCCGAGTTTGCAACATATAAGTTGAAAACCACCGCACGTCAGCTGAGTGGTCAGCTACGTTGATGACCCTTCTCATGTCAGGAAGTGCTTGAAAAGAAGCTAGCTATCAGGAGGACTGAGTTGAGGACACAGGAATACAATGAGTTGAAACATAATGCAAAGATAAAACAAGACATTAATATCTGTCAGTTAAGTGTTGCATGTAAATCATCTACGCCTTTTAATGACTGACCGATTATAATATTTCAGTACATAGTCATATGACTTCTACAGAAGGAGAGAAGTGCCACACGTCAGTAACTATACCTGGTGGGTGTCACGACCCATCGGAACGGAGGTAGGACCCAAATTTAGGAGTCGGGAGACGCAGGTGTAATTCTGGAAAAACGTTTATTATTCCAACTTTGGGGATCGGGCAGTCAGTCAGGTGCAGCAGCGGTAATCGGGACGTCGGTGGGCCGGCAAGAGTCGGTACACGGGAGAACGTTCAAAGCAGGCAGCAGTATCAAGGGAGTCAGGCTTACGGGGTCGGTCGGAGAATGGGCGGTGGTCAGTACACATGGGTTGTCGATCACAGATATGGGAGTGCAGGAACGGGGCATGAACTGCGATGATCTGGGACCGGACCAGCCGTCCCCATGGTCCTATATACACTGGGGCCAATCAGCCAAATGAGGCGCAGGTGTGCGCCTCCCAATGAGCGCGGCCACCCGCACAGCCAGGGCTGGACCGGCAGGACCATGACAGTGGGTAAAAACAATTTGCATGTCAATCAGACTCGTAAAGCTACATTTCGTTTTCTTCCGTGGACCAAAGTCAAGACTCTTGACATGCACATTTGGGGATTTCTATTGACCTGTGGGAATATTTTTGTGAAAAATGTTACCTTGACAACACCAACCATGTGACTATTGTCACAATCACGATGGGCAAACAAAATATTGTTAAGGTGGTCTGTCTCCAATGTACACTGTGACTGACAGCTGACAAGTCCTGAACCAGTAAACACACGGAATACAATATATATCTTCTGATGAAATATTTAGTTGGCACCCAATCACAAACAAATGTTTCCAGTTAATTGAAACATACCAAAGCATGAACTTCTATAATTTTACAGGAAACAGAACTGGAATTTATTAATAACATGCAATGCCAGAGCTTGCTGTTTTACATTAAGAGTTTGGACAAATATACAATACTTGAAAAAAAGGGTTACATTCATTTTCTTTCCCCTCACGGTGGTGTTCTTAGTGTATTATTAAAGAAATGATTGTATTTTCATAGTGCATTTAGATGCGCTCATGGTGAAGAAGAGGAATCAATGTGCTAATAAGAACATTCTTATTCCTCATCTTTCTTGAAATCTATTCAATTCATTTCCATTGGAGTACTAAAAGGAGAAGAAATAACATACCAGTAAGGCGTGACAAGAATTTACATGTATTCTTCTGGGATGACTCGTTCATGACGTATATATCCCAGCAAGGGTTCACCCATCAGCTAAAACGAACAGCTCGACCTTTTCATCCATGACACTTTTTTTTCACATTTTGATGACGAGGCGCTGAGGAATAGTGAAGTTTTTGTATTATGGACTGGAGCCAGGTGGGCACATTCAAATGCAATTTATAGACGATCGAGAGGTCTGAAATGAATAATGGTGACATTTGGTGCTTCTTTTCTTTAACAGCCTTATAGAAGCCAAAATGAATAAAACAAAATAAGTAGGGTAAGAAAAAAGGCAACAGCACACCCCTGGGCTTGCGTAGTTTAAGCAACACTGTGCTAAAGTGAGATTGCTAGTTTGTACCTCACACGAGGTACTATTACAGTATATTGAGGCTTTACACAAGAGCCTCTAATTGGCAAGTAGTAAAATTCTTAATACTGGTCTCAGAATGTTGGTACTATGATTACTTTACAAATGGTTCCTGGTAATAAAGCCTTCTTGATGACATAGGAGCAAAAGAAATGACAAACAGCTAAATGGAGTATACAATGAGACACTGTCAGAGCATGATTACTTGTGTATTGTGGCAGCAAACGCATCTCGGCTCACATTACGACAAGCAGCAGTTGGAAGATCAGACAATTATTCATGAAGAGGCTTCAAGATGTTTATAGCTACTCCAAGTTGAAGTTTGCTGTCAAAAAAAAAGAAACAAAAACAAAACAGAGCAGCATGGTGGAGCAGCTGGTAAAGCGTTGGCCTCACAGTTCAGAGGACCCGGGTTCGATCCTCGCCCCGCCTGTGTGGAGTTTGTATGTTGTCCCCTGCCTGCATGGGTTTTTTCCGGGCACTCCGGTTTCCTCCCACATCCCAAAAACATGCAACATTTATTGGGCAGTCTAAATTGCCCCTAGATGTGATTGTGAGGGCGGGTGTTTGTCTCCATGTGCCCTGCGATTGGCTGGTAACCAGTTCAGACTGTACTTCGCCTCCTGCCCTTTCACAACTGGGATAGCCTCCAGCACTCCCCGCGACCCTTGTGAGGATAAGCGGTGAAGAAAATGGATGGATGGATGGATAAAAACAAAACAGATAATGCACAATGAAAACGACATTAACAGGATAACCAATAACCGTAACGACCCGCTGAGCAATGGATGTCTGAACAACAGTGCGGCAACATATGTAGAAAGACAATATGAATATATCTGTATGTCTGAATTATACCAACCACTGGTAGCCAAGGTGTGTACACCAGAAGGGGTTTTGATTCAAAATGCCCTTGTGGAATAATCCTTGAACTGACGTCTCACAAGACTTGCGGTCTTGCATGATGTTGAACTTTTCCTTTGAGTCAGAACTGTATGACTTCATTAGAAGTAATACACAAAAAAAAATGTCTCATTATTTATGCACCCATTTTGTGCGGCGAACGGACACAATAGCTGTCATTTGAGTATAATTTTCCAAATACTGGGTTTATTTCAGCTTTTTGGTCGAACCTTTAAATCAAAAAAGACTTTATTTTTTTGGGTCTAATGTGAAATGGAAATACATCAGCTCCAAAAAGAAACTTCTGCTTTGACAAGAGAAGGGAGCTTGCAGGCGAGTAAACCAACTTAAATGCCCCCCCAGGTAGCTGAAGTTTGAGAGAAATCACACGTACAATACACACAGTGATAAAAATGATGCCTAAGGCAGGTCAGAGGGAACAAAAGTTGCAACTGAGCGTGTGCGTCACAATGGAAACAACATATCCTGTGATATTTTGCCTTGACATCATGCTGCACCTTGTTGACAAGACACATATCCTCATTTTTTTGATGCCTAACCCAATTCTAGGATAAAAGAATGAACATATATTCCTGGACAAAGTAAAACAAAACAACATAATTGCGGACATGCTGATTAGCGTATTCGCCACCTGCACACAAGGAACTCTTCTTCGACGTGAAACATTACCATGGCAACTGAATTTGACATATGGAGGCCTCCTGAGCTTCTGCAAGCTTTGTTGCTGTGGTGATGGATTTATACTGCATAAATTACTATGGTCTCGCAGAAAAAGTGCAAGCTGAAATTGCTTAATTTTTAACAATGCATTCGCAATACTAAATGTGCCTCTAAAAAGTTTCACTGTACCCAAATATTTCCTTGCTTGACGGCAAAATGCATACAGCGACAAGGTTTAACTTGGCACAAAGCGCAATTATATCATTTGAATCTACAATTAAGATCAATTAAACAAAATGGCGAAATGCTGAAAAGAGTTTATGAGCCGTGTATTGACATCGTCTGTAATTACTATGACCTCCATTGGCCGTTATTGTGTGGCAAAGCCTTTGCTTCCGGCTGCAGCTCAATGGTGAATACTAATGTCATAATTATCGTAACCCAGCAACAGGAAGTGGGCTGCCCCTGATAGGGAGCGGGGAGAGGGAATTAAGTCGTGCACATCACTCAAGACACGGAAGTGACTCTTGCACTCAGACCTTATGAAAGGATTGAACAGGATGGATATTGTGTGCGGGGATGCATTGATCAGAGTAAGGTGAAACTATGTCTGAAAGTTTCCAACTATCAATTTTGACACTGTATCGTGCATCGGAAACAAAATGCACCTCAACGACAACATCTCCACAAATTCTCATTTCACAGCTGAAGTGAAAAGAACTTACACAGCTCCTTCAAAAATATATTCAAGTTACTACAGGTGTTCAACTGGTTGCATACTTTATGTAGAGTGAAGAAATAACCACCAAAACTTTAGCCAGCATCCCGAAAGAAAGAAAGCGCTGGTGAGCTAACTTTAACTTGAACACCAGAAAATCTTTTAATTGTTCCCTAAATTGTCATTAAAATGAGGCCCCACCTGGTACATTTAAGTCAGAAAACGCAGCAGTCTGTTGTGTTTCTGAAATTCAAGCGCTTCTTTGAATCTTCATTTATAAATATATCAAATTCTATACATACATAAAGTGTCACATCGCAACTAAAATCATCATACCATAGCATTAAAACAAATAAAAGCATGACTCAAAAACAATTGACACAAAACATGCACTTTAAAAGCTATTTGCCTCCTCCCGGCATGCTTTGCGGTACTGCTGGCACTAAGAGCGACGCAAAGCATGCTGGGAAGAGATAAACAGCCTTTAAAGTGCATGTTTGTATGAGCAAAATACACAAAGACGTGGGGCCGCAAACGTTGAATACTGTATACTGGAACAAACAGACAAAGTGAAAAAAAAAACTGTAAGCAGTATTTAACCCAATGAAGTAATTTTCTCATATATGTGTGAAAGGAGGTAGGACGAAGTACAGTGCTGTGAAAAAGTATTTTGGATTTCTGTTTGAAGGTGGCGGAACGGTAGTTCAGCTGGAAACCATTGGCCTCACTGTTCAGAGGTCGTGGGTTCGATCCTGGCCCCACCTGTGTGGAGTTTGCATGTTCTCCCCGTGCCTGTGTGGCTTTTCTCCGGGCACTCCGGTTTCCTCCCACATCCCCAATACATGCAAAATTCATTCGACACTCTAAATTGCCCCCAGGTGTGATTGTGAGTGCGGCTGTTTGTCTCCATGTGCCCTGCAATTTCCTGGTGACCAGTTCTGGGTGTACCCTGCTTCCTGCTCGTTGACTTCTGGGATAGGTCCAGCACTCCCCGTGACCCTTGTGAGGATAAGCGGCTAAGAAAATGGATGGATGGATGTTTGAAGGCACAAAATGATGGCTGGATGTTCTCCTTTAGGATTTTCAATTCTAGATTACTTTTTCACAGAAGGTCATAAAGGTTTGGATTTTTTTTTCTTCCTTAACAAATTCAATTGTCATTTAAAAACAGTTTTTTATTTTTTTTTATTTCCTTGGGTTGTGAAAGAATAGTAAGTAAGTAAGTTTATTTCAGCTTGTCCCGTTAGGGGTCGCCACAGCGTGACATCTCCGATGAACGCTAATATTTGTTTGGCACAATTTTTACGCCAGATGCGCTTCCTGACGCAACCGCTCTTGGGGAGTAGAGGCCCCAATGAGACACGAACTCATGACCCCTGGTTTACTAAACCAATGCTCTAACCACTGAGATATGTGGCCACCGTTGGGTTGTCTAAGAATAATATTAAAATTTGGTTGATGATTTGAAACCTTTGTGTGAGCTAGATATGCAAAAAAAAAAAAAAAAATGAAATCAGGACAGGGCAAAATACCTTTTCATGGCACTCAGTCTATAGAGATTGTGCACCTACGTCATCAAGTCATGTCACCGGCTGGAAGTGTCGGTCAAACAAACCATTCTTCAATGCTAAGTCGGTTGGAGACGATGCGAAAATATGTCTTATAGCACGTCGCCCAGAGTTTTGTCCGATACCGTTTTCCGTTCCGATACATTTAAATAAACTCTGTGTTTTCGCCGATAAGAAATTTGACTATTAACCAGCTTTTGCTTGGTTTGGACAAGTGGATCTCCACATGTATCTTGTGAGTAAATTGTCGAGATTTACACAGAAGAGTTTGAAAGTGTAGAAAAGTCTGGACGCATACAAATACATCATTGCTGGATCTGTTCTCAATCAAGAATAAATCCCACATAGTGATGGAGCCACTCAGATTTTTTCAATACTTTTTTACCTTTCAGCTTGTCCCGTTAGGGGTTACCACAGCGTGTCATCTTTTTCCTCACAACGTCCATCAACCTTTTCTTTGGTCTTCCTCTCGTTCTTTTGCCTGGCAGCTCCATCCTCAGCACCCTTCTACCAATATACACACTATCTCGCCTCTGAACATGTCCAAACCATCTAAGTCTGCTCTCTCTATGCTTGTCTCCAAAACATCCAACTTTGGCTGTCCCTCTAATGAGCTCATTTGTAATCCTATCCAACCTGTTCACTCCAACCGAGAACCTCAGTATCTTCATTTCTGCTCCATCCAGTTCTCCTTCCTGTTGTTTCTTCAGTGCCACCGTCTCTAATCCGTACATCATGGCCGCCCTCACCACTGTTTTTTTAACTTTGCCCTGTCCTACCTCTACCTTAAATTCTTCCGAAACACCAACGGCACATCTCAACGCTGTTCTGCTGCCCTCATACATGTCCTGTACTATTCTAACATATTTCTCCGCCACACCAAACTTGCGCATGCAGTACCACAGTTCCTCTCTTGGTACTCTGTCATAGACTTTCTTTAGGTCTACAAAGATACAATGTAGCTCCTTCTGACCTTCTCTGTACTTTTCCATGAACATCCTCAAGGCAAATAATACATCTGTGGTACTCTTTCTAGGCATGAAACAATACTGTTGCTCGCAGATAATCACAGTGAGGAATAATAAGTATTTGAACACCCTGCTACATTTATAGTATATACTTCTATCCTGAGACTAGCTTCCACTTCTCCTTCCCATAACTTCATTGTGTGGCTCATCATCTTTATTCCTGTATAGTTTCCACAGTTCTGGACATCGCCTTTGTTCTTAAAAATGGGACTAGCACATTTTTCCTCCATTCTTCTGGCATCTTCTCTCCCGCTAGTATTCTATTGAACAAGTTGCTCAAAAACTCCACAGCCACCTCTCCAAATTGCTTCCATACCTCCACTGGTATGTCATCAGGACCAACTGTCTTTCCACTTTCTGTTCAGTGCCTTTCTAACTTCCCCCTTACTAATCATTGCCACTTCCTGCTCATTCACGCTTGCCTCTTCTACTCTTCCTTCTCTCTCATTTTCTTCATTCATCAACTTCTCAAAGTATTCTTTCCATCTCCTTAACACACTACTGGCACCAGTCAACATATTTCCATCGCTATCCTTAATCACCTTTACTTGCTGCACATCCTTCCCATCTCTATCGCGCTGTCTGACCAACATGTAGAGATCCTTTTCTCCTTTTTTCTTATCCAACCTGGTGTACGTCGTCATATGCCTCTTGTTTAGCGTTCGCTAAGGGTTAGTCGGGGAGACCTTTACCGAAGATTATTGTGTGGCTGCAACACGCTTCGTGTAGTTGGAGATGACTCCCTGTCGTTTATTTTTTTTTTTAAACCCATTGTTCTCAAATGAGCCAAATTGACATTATAAATACTTGGGAATTTGAGATTGAGACAAATAATTCCAACCAGAAATGAAGTGATCGTTACACAGTCATGTGTATTTGGTTGGGCACCATCCATCCCATTTAATTGCCAAAATGCATCGATCTTTTCTCCTCTTTTCCTCTTGGTATTCCATAGAATGTTCTCTTTGAATATCTGTCATGTCTGTTGTAACAACCAACAGCACAACAAGTCTCCGGCATTGTGTATATTCTGCTCCGTTTCAATGTCCCCCACACTGTCGAGCACCTCTTTTGCAATATGGCGCCATGAAAATGGTGACATCACGTGGACGAGCTCTATATTCCATTTCATTCATCCATCCATTTTCTTAGCCGTTTATCCTCACGAGGGTCACGGGAAGTGCTGGACCCTATCCCAGCTGTCAACGGGCAGGAGGCGGGTAACACCCTGAACTGGTTGCCAGCCGATTGCAGGGCACATGGAGACAAACAGCCGCACTCACAATCACACCTAAGGGCAATTTAGAGTGTCCAATTAATGTTGCATGTTTTTTTGGGATGTGGGAGGAAACCGGAGTGCCCGGAAAAACCCCACGCAGGCACGGGGACAACATCCAAACTCCACACAGGCGGTGCCAGGATCAAACCTGGGTCCTCTGAACTGTGAGGCCAACGCTTTACCAGCTGAACCACTGTGCTGCCTTATTCCATTTCAATATTGCAAAATTAATTCATTCATTTCATATACTACTGCCATAAAACAGTTTCATATATCAATTATACTATATGCAATTGAATGTCTTACTTATCAACCACACTTATACAGTAGAAATTATTCCCAGTATACTATAGACTGGATGTTAGAGTACATACAGGATGTTATATAGAAAGACACACAGTTTATATATTGTTGGAATGTACACAGATTTACAAAAGAGCTATTTCCTGCCCTTTGCCATTACATCATTTATTAAGTATGTTGTAAAAATCGAACAATTTTGTACACTCCATAGCATTGTTTTTTTAATGCACGGGTTAGTGACCGAAACTACTAATTTCAGCGCACAAAGCCATTTTTAGCGTGTCTCGCAAGATGTTCATGTCTCAATGGCGCATGTCCGATGCTTGCTGAGGACTCTATTCAAGGTCTGCAAGGGGCCATTAGGAGGTGACCAGAAATAGCACATTGTTGTATTACTCTGACATGTAGCACATGAATTCGTAATGGGCTCTTTGCCGAGATGTGGCTTGGGGTCGTCCTGCCTTTGATGCAATCTAATAACCTAATGCAAGAAGATGCAGAACTCAAAATAACATTGCAGTGGAGGAAATGTTACCCTCCCATCCTCCTCTCAGTCATTATCACTTCAATTTAAAACGGCGGTGGGAGGGATTTCTCCCATCCAGTTATGTGCAATTGACCTTGTCTAATTTGAACATCTCTTTTTCTTTGCCTCGCAAGCAAAGGCTGATTCTTTATAAAAGGTTGAGTCACGCTTATTTTCTGACAAGCTTCATTCATTTTTATTTTATATATTGAAATTCATATATGGAAAAAAACCCACTTAAATTGCCAGAAATGCTTTCATTTGTTGATGAGTCATTAAAAATTGACACGTATGAATGAAGAAATGTCATAGAGCTTAATAGACAATCTGGGTATAGATTTTGTACTTATGCGTGGAAACATATTAAACACGCCAAATGGGATTGCAGTTTCCTGCTAGGACGGGATGACTTTCTGACTCAAAAATAATGTCATTACATGTGTGATTACCTGGGTTTGTGTGAAAAGTAGATTCAAGAGTTAAGTTGTAGAACTTTTTGAGGTTTAAATGGCATCCAAAGTTTGTACTTTTCAAAGTAAAAACATTGGGAGTCACAATACATATAGAGTGCAATATTGTACTCGAAATGGCGTACAAAAAGGAATTCACAGAAATTCAGGGAGACATACTATTTAGTGTATTCACAATTTTGGAGCGAGATTTTCATGCACCCCCACCCCACAATTCCCAGTGTTTGAATAAAATCAACAAAAACAGACTTGTAGTTTATGAAGTAAAAATATGAAATAAAGTCAAGCACCCCCTTAATGGATGCATACCGCCACCTAGTGGCAAATAAGGATCCACCAAGCAAGTGAATTATGAATTATGAATGGCAGGCAGTGGTACAATTTACGTAGGTGTTGCAGCATCACAATTGCGTCAAAACAATCCAAATTCAATATGAATCCACGTTTGAATGTTTTCTGTAAATAAAAATAATCCTTATGGGAATTTCAACAAATACTGTACAAAGAAATAATGGTGAAAGTCTTTCGAATAAAATAATAAAAGCAGATATTTGATCATCAACATCAGCAAAGACTCCTTTTTGCGTTGTGGTCCATGTATAAAAGTATTTGAAAAACTTAAGTCATGAGCCCCACACTGCACTTATATTATAGTAATTGCGAGGGTTAATTTCTGTTCATTTGTTCCAATAAAACTCACAATAAGCAGCATTAGTTTTTGAATAAAAGTGTAAGAGTGTGATGTTTATACAAGAAGATTTTAACAATTTACTGTTCTACTCACTAGCCAGTATTCCATGAGGTGGTGACTTCATGGCAGGTGTAACAAAACGAAATTACAGTGAAGGACGTCAGTGTGTTACGGCAGTTCATCACTGTCTCAGTGAGAGGTCTTTTCAATCACAGGAAGAAATGAATAATTCCATCAATCCAGGTCTGTCTCCCACTGCAAATGTTTGGCGCATTATCAATGTCAAAATACGACAACTCAGCCTCTGGACTCTTGAGAAAGAAATTGCACATCAAACAATAATGAGATAGAATTCCACCTACAAAGCAACAGTTAGTCTCCTCTGTTCACAAATGCTTGTTGAGTGTATAGTAAATGGAAAGCTGATGTAACACAATGGTAAATACTGCAGGTCTTCTTTTCCTTTCGGCTTGTCCCGTTAGGGGTCGCCACAGCGTGTCATCTTTTGCCATCTTAGCCTGTCTTCTGCATCTTCCTCTCTAACCCCAACTGCCCTCATGTCTTCCCTCATCACATCCATAAACCTTCTCTTTGGTCTTCCTCTCGCTCTTTTGCCTGGGAGCTCCATCCTCAGCATCCTTCTACCAATATACTCACTCTCTCGCCTCTGAACATATCCAAACCATGGTAAATACTGCAGGTATAAAATTAAAATGAGCAAATATTTGAAAAACAAACCAAAAAAAAAAAAAACAAAAAAAAAACAAACAAAACAGTTTATTAGTTTGGACATTAAATATTTTTGTCTTTGTGGTGTATTGAATTGAATATAGTTTGAAAAGGCTTTTTGAAATCATTGTGTTCTGCTTTTATCTAATGTCCTAAACTTAATTGGAAATGTGGATTGCAAAAAGTGAACAATACTTTCTTATGTCAATGATACAGAATACGCGAGTGCTTGTACTGAGAGATGAAGTGATGTTGCATTCAAAACAATGTGTTGCCATAGCTTTGCTACCACTCTGAACAGACTGAGAAAAAACAGTGCAATAACTCACAGTAACAGAAAAGTTAGGCTTTACCTTTTTTTAAAAAATTGGATTGAGTATTATTAATGCCAGATACCTTTTTAAATTCTAGCACAAGGCATTACATTTGACACAAATTACAGAAGACGACAAGATTAGGTCATGGATAGGGAATATTTTGCATCTCTGAATCTCTTACAATTATATGATGCTTCCTGGTTCATGTTCCTCCATGTTCGAACCCCAAGCTGTAGGTCAATAAATTGGAATTTACATCAATGTGTTTACATGTTATTTTTACATTCTGTCGTTGTCCCCATGGCTAGAAAAAGTAATAAGCATATGTTGACAAAGTAAGCAGTAGCAAGAAAAGATATGCATTTAAATGGTGCACGTAAAACTTAAAAAGTCACCAGAAAATTAAATACTTAAGTGTAGTATAGATGCCAGAAAACCGATTGAGTAGTTCGTTACTTCCCACTGCTGTTTATGTTACATGGTGTTCAGATTATGTTAAAAAAGAAAAGTAAAAAAAAAAAAAAAAAAAAAAAAAATCGTGAGAATCCAGAACACTAGGAGGCACTATGTATCTTTGAAGAGCCTTTCAAAAGGTTGTTTCAGCTGTTTAGCAGACGAGGAAGACCACAGCTGGGATTGGCCGGCTCGGCGTAAACACGCAAGGTAAACCCAATTCACCACGATGTTGTATCAAACTACCCGTTTTATCGTCCTCTCGTTTAGCTTTTGAAATGCGTCTGGCAATTATTCCCCCCCCCTTGTTTTCAACGCGAGCAAAACCACAAAGCCGCTTAAAATCTCGAGGGGCTAATGTTAGCTCAGCCAGTTACGTCAACAGTCTACATTGAACTCCCAAACCAATGCATTGTTTTTCCAGCGATAACGACGCATTAACCAGTTTCGCAACGTACTAAGGTATACTTCCCTGCTTTGTTGTTGACATTTTGTAATATCCTGAAATGTCGGGACTGTCTCAGCAAGATCATGCTAAAAGGGGTGTAAATGAACTGTAAACTGTAAATGAACATTGTTCTGTCTGTGTTCCCCTGACAGCCAGAAATGAACCCCACGTAACGTTCAAGTTCCTCTGGTGTTGCCAAATAGGCCACGGAAGCTTCACAGCTAAGCCGAACTCGTTTTGCGTTACAAGACAAATGCTTGAGAATGATGGCTCAAGCTGTCATGGACGGTCCGGTTACACTTGTCATCAGGGCGCCCAACCAAAAGTATGATGACCAGACTATTAATTGCTACCAGAACTGGACTGTGGAGAAACTTAAAGCCCATCTGTCTGACGTGTACCCAAGTAAACCTGTGAGTATTGCCCGGCATGACATTTCTCATCACAAGCTGTTTTGCATCATATATTGCAGAACTTAGCAATAACAGTGAAGCATTGATAGACATTTGAAAGCCAGGTCATGAAGTCAAGTTGTGTGTACGTGTTACTATTTTGGTACCGTTTATTTAACTCCTCAAGTCAAATTAAGAGATTAGATTATCTGTGTTGTGTATGAACTTTCAGCCCTTTTCATTGAGACTTACATGGCAACATTATATACCTTCAACTTAAATGAGTCGAGAACATTTCCTTAAAGTGTCCAAATATGAGGGAAAAATAACATAAAATGGATGGATTTAAAAATGTCCATACTTACTATGTGAGTGAACCCCATTCTGTTGATGAAAAAAAATACCTGAAGTTTACATCAAACTCTCAATTGGAAGCCCACAAAACTGACTGTGCAGGACGGTCTTCTAATTTGACAGTACCTCCCTTATGAATCTTGCAATTTAATACCTGACATACTTTTATCAACATATCAGAAGGCCACATATAGGAGATCTTATAGACACTATGATTTTAGGGGAATGGTGTGGAATCTGAAGTCATTATTGATACAACTTGAACTACGGAAAGATGACAATTATGTCCTTCTTTGGCCAACATTTGAGCCTCCAACAGCGATTGTATTGTTAAACACAAGGGGCAAATTTTGTTGGTTGATTGTATTGCTGTATCATACTTTGTCAATATATAACAAGAAAACAAAAACTGTTGAACCCATTCTAATGTGTTTTTAGAGCTCCAAAGACCAGAGACTGGTGTATTCTGGCAAGCTGCTTTTGGATCACTTTACTTTGAAAGATGTGCTCAGAAAGGTAGCTATCCACTTTCCTACTCATTTTAAATCCTGCTATAATCTTTTAAAACGGAAACATAAAGGTGGATCAGGACCCATTCTAGGACCCTCTTTGCCAAACAAGTATTTCTGCAGTAAATATTGGAAGTAGAATCAATACGTGATTGGGAGCATGGGTTCTAAAATATTTGACAAATGTCAAAAGTTACATTGCAGCCCGGAGGTGTGTCTCACGCATATTTTGATAACATACACTTTCATGTGTAACTAAGTGTAGTATAACTAAAATAGGTGAACTCAAGGAGGAATAAACCATTTTGCATTTGCATTTTTCCACTGTGGCTCTAGGTTGTCTCAGATTCGATTAACACAACCTTATTAATGAGCTTTCACAAATGTATTTTATCTTAATTGTTTTTAAAACTGTCATACATAATTAAATTTAAAAAAATCCCAGAGCCCCTGTGTCCTGATACACCAGCCCAATTTTTCCTGAGCCCGAGATTGAAGTAAGTATAGTACACATTTTTACTGAGAAAAATGACAGAAATGGTAAAGCAGAGATAAATAACTTCAATCTGAAACATAAAAGTGTTAAATTACTATTTCCTCAGAATATTAATCATATTAAAAGATGTATTACTGGCATCACTGAACATAACACATTTTCAGAATTAGGCAGACAACAAAAGATTTGTTTAATTGTTTGATTTTGCACTTGATGGGTGGGCCGGGACTCCTGAGATTTCTACAAGTAATTAAAAAGTATATTTTCATAAAATGTCCTGTTTAAATTACAACAGACATGACTGTCACAGCAACATTTGATTTTCCGTGATAATTTTGAACTTTTTTTTTCCAGAGGTAGAATGATCAATCCATCTATTATCTGAGCCGCTTATCATCACAAGGATCGCGGGAACGATTAATACGGGTTTTCCAAAAGACCTAACTAGTTGTATTGGCTTTTATAGCAAGACGAGTACCACATGCTCCATCTGGTTTGCCCCTCACCAACTCCTCCCAGCTCCCCAAGCTCCACCCGCAAGCCTCGGGAGACCACAGCAGAACCCACAGTGAGTCCGACGATGACACGCTCCTCGCTCCTATTTCATCAGCCACTTTGATGCCACAAATAGTCCCAAGTGGATGTTAACATCAAGCCATAAGAACATGCCATGAACCATAAGCGGATGCTCTCGTTGACAGGTCACTCAAACTGCTAGTCCTCCCTTCCCTGCTCAACACAGCCAATCAGACGAGATCAGTGATGGACTCAGACAACGGGGTGTAGCTTACGACCAGTTGCATCAACAATTTATGCATAGGTAATTTGTGATTCAGTATAATCACAATTTATTACAATAAAGGTTTAAAAAATGGCGATCATCAATTAAGATACTCCAAGATACAGTGGACCCACGTTATTCGCAGGGGATGGGGATTGGCCTCAACTGTGAACGGCAAAAATGAATAAACCATCAATAAGTGTTTCCACATACAACGTCCAAAAATCCCGCTTTTTTTTTTTTTTTGGTTAGTTTTCATGTGGTGGCAATACAATATATCTTAACGCCTTTTCATTAATCATAATCAGCTAAAGTGTTGCCTGTGGTCAAGTGCGTGGAGCATCCTACCGCCATACAGCACCAATTTTTCAAGTTTCAAAAGCAGAAAAAGTCAGCCAATCCGAAAGCTTGTATCTCAAAAATCTTGTAAATTAGGTCACTCGTATTTCCAGGGGTCACTGTATTTGAAGCAATTGAGTGTCCTGCTGTACTTTTATGGAAACGTCCGATCACAATCACTGCTAGTTTGCAGTCTATTAAAACATCAAAAGCACTAGGAAATGTAAGTACATCTGGATTTAAATGTCTTCATGTATTAACCATTAATGTTAACATTGTGGTGGTCTCTTTTCTAGCTGGAGTAATTTCTCTGCAATGTCGACCCCTCCCACAAATGTGACCCCCTATTACAACCCTATGACGCTCATGTGGTGGCAGCAGTTATATGCTCGACAATACTACATGCACTAGTGAGCCCCTTTATGTTACTACTGAACATTTCCAGCACTGTGATCTTCTCAGCTTTAAACCTCGACTCGTCTCCATCCTTCTCTCACCAGTAATTTGCTAGCAGCATCCTCCCAAAACCTCAGGCACGAACTGCCAAGGACTCACCCCCTCCCCCAGGCAGATCCCCTGCACCAGCGTCCACGCGTAGATCGCCATGGCAACCCTGAAGTGGAGATGAACGCCCAAGGAGGGGAGATCCTAAACGAGGAGGAGCTCAACCGGGATTGGCTGGACTGGGTGTACACGTTTTCCCGGGCCGCTGTCTTACTTAGCATCGTGTACTTTTACTCGTCCTTCAGCCGGTTTCTCATGGTGATGACGGCCATGCTGGTGCTTTATCTGTGAGTGTCCCCCCCCCCCAATTTACTAATCCAGAGGTGTCCCAACTATGGCCCGTTGTCCATGTCTAGCAGCCTGTGGCATATTCTAAAAGTGTCTATAAGGCTTGTTCATTGATTGGTTTAAGGAAAAAGGGACTGGACTGAAAAGCAGCAACAAAAGCCCCACTTTTTGGGCGATACAAATCTATTGCACTAATAAAAGCAAGAGGAAAATTGGGCTCATTAATTACCTTTTGACTGCATTTATACTGTATATAAAAACTAAATATCATTTCTGCACATATCTTTATCGTCACTGCAGAGTTGGTTTTCTTTCTGAGCTGTTTATCCCCCCTTCAAAAATGTCTTTCATATGTAATGTCAATTTTGTTTCACAGTCACCAGGCCGGCTGGTTCCCCTTCAACCTAGAAAATGAATTGCAGCTTCCTGGAGAGAATCAAGAGGAGATAGAGGTGGAACTACAGAATAATGACCTCCATGGAATGGTATGTATGTATATTTGTGTCCACTAATCCATGTTTTCTACTACTTAGTGACCCGCCGGCTGCCGCACCATTTAACCTTATAATAATATAAAATAACAGACTACAATAAGCATTTTACCCTTACAAGGTATAAATTAATTTTACTATTTGTCATGGCTGCACGTCATCGCAACCTAAAATGTCAACCTGTGATCGGCAGCTTTGCTTTTTAATGAGGCGCAAAATGTGAAGTGAGACTGCTTAATTCAAGCCTCGTGGCTTTGTACGTGCTGCCACGGTGCAACGGCAATGCCAAGGTTAGCAATACCGGCGATGACTTTGCGCATCCAGTAAGAGATGGTTGCGGAGTGATTATACTATCATACTATCTCGTGCTATCTTGACTATCATACTATCTAGTCAAGTGTTATATTAGTTACTCCAACAACTCAAACTTAATTCTGTAAAGGCAGAATATTCAGGTACTGCTGGTATAGTTGTGGCCAGTTTGTGTATATCGTTGCACTCATGAACATACAGTCTATTGTCTACTGTCTTTTTGTATTTGTATATTTGTCTATTTTGACCCACCTTTACCATAAGAACACTTTCTTCTTGGCATATATTCAGTAAATACAGCTCTGATTTACAACACTTGAAGCCATTTTGAACAAAAGAGCTCTTTGTGACACGACTATATTCCCCCCATCATGAGCTGGTTAGCCCAGGTCATAAAGGAATCACAGTGTTAATAAAGGTATGCTGCGATGCTACTCATTTAATGTCAGCAGTTTTCAAAGCAGAGTTCCCAATATTGCCTGCCATCTTCAAGCATTTTGACCAATGTTTGAAGATCCACAGAATAGGGTTCTCTTTGAAAACATAAGTGACAAGCTTTTTGTGGGGGAGAGTCAAGCAGAACTGGAACTTTGATGCTAATATATATATATTCTTCTTTTCCTTTCAGCTTGTCCCGTTAGGTGTCGCCACAGCGTGTCATCTTTTGCCATCTTAGCCTATCTCCTGCATCTTCCTCTCTAACCCCAACTGCCCTCATGTCTTCCCTCACCACATCCATAAACCTTCTCTTTGGTCTTCCTCTCGCTCTTTTGCCTGGGAGCTCCATCCTCAGCATCCTTCTACCAATATACTCACTCTCTCGCCTCTGAACATGTCCAAACCATCGAAGTCTGCTCTCTCGAATCTTGTCTCCAAAACATCCACCTTTGGCTGTCCCTCTAATGAGCTCATTTCTAATCCTATGCAACCTGGTCACTCCGAGCGAGAACCTCAACATCTTCATTTCTGCAACTTCCAGTTCTGCTTCCTGTTGTTTCTTTAGTGCCATCGTCTCTAATCCGTACATCATGGCCGGCCTCACCACTGTTTTGTAAACTTTGCTCTTCATCCTAGCAGAGACTCTTCTGTCACATAACACACCAGACACCTTTCGCCAGCTGTTCCAACCTGCTTGGACCCGTTTCTTCACTTCCTGACCACAGTCTCCATTGCTCTGGATTGTTGACCCTAAATATTTGAAGTCGTCCACCCTCGCTATCACTTCTCCCCGTATCCCCACTCTTCCCCCTCCACTTTTCTCATTCACGCACATATACTCTGTTTTACTTTGGCTAATCTTCATTCCTCTCCTTTCCAGTGCATGTCTCCATCTTTCTAATTTTTCCTCTGCATGCTCCCTGCTTTCACTGCATATCACAATACCTTCTGCGAACATGCCCTTCCTGACGCAACCCTCTGCATTTATCCGGGCTTGGGACCGGCCTACAGATTGCACTGGTTTGTGCCCCCATAGGGCTGCTTTGCTAGACTGTACATGTGTACTCTATAATAGTACTACTCGGGAACGGCATGTACTCTACGTGCAAACATTTAAACATAATGCGGTATAGATAAAAACAGAGTTCAGAGAACAATAAACCGATCCCATGATATGAATTATATATATATATATATATATATATCAAGCTTGAGAGGCTTTTGATGGCAAATTTGACAGATATAAAACTATGAATGCATCATGAACGATGCTAACTCACCACATGGCTTGAAGTGAACATCATTTGTTTTTTTGCACGGTTTATCACATTGTTATGGCATGTTACTTTTGCACATGATTGCGACACATTGTTGATACCACACAATCCAGTCAAGTGTGAAGTGCCTAAACCTGTCCGAGTTCCATCATGTTGGCATGGCGAGATTCATCCCCTAAGCTTTACCTTTTTGGATTTTTATTTCAGTGATTCTTTCAGATACCACTAGAGGGAGCCCATGCTCAAGTATTCCAACTTGTCCCAAAATGCACATTGTTTTAAATCCATTGTTGCAATGTTTCAAGGGAATTTACTGAAGCTTGCACTGTCCCAAAAGCTCTGGACTGAAATGTATGTCCTATGTTTGTATCATTCCTACTCACACGTAATGGTCCTTTACCAGGAACAACTGGCGGATGACAGCTCCGATGATGATGAAGAAGGGGAAACCGGAGAGGAAGGAGCAGAGGATCCTAACCGAGTCATCCCCCAAACTGGCATCCTGTCGTCCATGTGGTCATTTATCATCACCTTTTTCATGTCGCTCATTCCTGAGGGACCGCAGAATGCTGCCAACTGAGCCAAACTTCTTGAGCTGTTTCAAAGTTTTTGTCTCACCGCAAATGACTTCAGGACAAAGTGGCAGTGTTCTCTGCTCATTTTTGTTCAGCGTTGTTAACTGAAGAATGGACATTGAATTGCTATAATCAAAGTTTGATGGTAGTGCCATGTTAACTTAGTCAGACAACACGATGTCTCAGTCAACAGTGTATGAAAAAGCATCAGCTGACACAAAGATAAACACTAACATAACTTGACAAGTTCAATAGATGCTACCGCTTCTTTGGGGGATATGATGACTTATTCAAATAGTGCGTTCAGTAGAGTGATGGAAATGTGATGTTCTGTCAGGCTGTTTAAAGTAATTGATGGAATATAAAAGGGCTGTTGTAAAACTGCCTGTTGGCACAGTGCTCAGTTCAGATAATACAGCAGCTGCTGTTACATTTAAAATGTACTATATAAGGTATTGATTGGTTTTTGGATGTGCTGTGTTGTTTTTTGGGGGTTCCAGATTTTCAACCGTGAGCAACACGATCACAAATAATGACCTTAATCATGTTGATTGTTTGCTCCTTCCTGAGGAAACCTTGGAAGTAAAAATTCCAATTCACACAAAATGTGTTTGAGACTGAATGCGTGATTCATTAAAGCCAATGTTATTTCCAGGAAAAGTTTATTTGCCAAAAATAAAACACTGCCAAAGGACTGGCAGTTTAAATGACACCCTTGTAAATTTGACTGTGCATATAATTTCCTTGCTTTAGATTATAATTACAAACCACAATTACAATAAGTTTGGACATTGTGAAAACAAATCCTTTTTAACCCCTGTTCAATTGAATACGCTACAAAGAAAATGTTAAAATTGATAACGTATTATTTTGTTTTTCCAAATATTTTTAATTGGATGCCTTTAACACATGCCAAACAAGCTGGCATGGGCAACAAAAGACTGGTTAAGTTGTGGAATGGTAAACAAAATGGGGTTGGGACAGGGGAGTAGGTTATGAGATAGACAAATTATGGAAAAGAGTAGTGAAGGCTCGACTCAGGACTTAAGTATGGATTTGCGAGCAACAGTATGGTTTCATGCCTAGAAAGAGTACCACAGATGCATTATTTGCCTTGAGAATGCTCATGGAAAAGTACAGAGAAAGTAAGAAGGGGCTACATTGTACCTTTGGGGATCTAAAGAATATGACAGAGTACTAAGAGATGAACTGTGGTAAAGCATAAGTCTGGTACAGGAAATGTACAAGGGCAGCAGAAGAGCGGTGAGGTGTGCCGTAGGTGCGACAGAAGAATATAAGGTGGAGGTGGGACTGCATCAGAGCTCAGCTCTGAGCTCCTTACTGTTAGCTGTGGTAATGGGTGGGCTGACAGATGAGGTTAGACTGGAATCCCCTTGGACCATGATGTTCGCAGATATCGTGATATGCAGTGACAGCAGGGATCAGGTGGAGAAACAATTAGAAAGATTGGAACATGTACTGGAAAGGTGAGGAATGAAGATTAGGTGAAGTAAAACAGTATGTATGTGCGTAAATGAGAGGGTTGGAGAGGGAAGAGTGAAGCTCCAGGGAGATGAGATAGCGAGGGTGGACGACTTCAAATACTTGGGGTCAACAATACTATCCAATGGAGAGTGTGGTAAGGACGTGAAGAAACGTGTCCAAGCGGGGTGGAACAGCTGGCGGAAGGTGTCTGGTGTGTTATGTGACAGAAGAGTCTCTGCTAGGATTAAGGGAAAAGTTTATAAAACAGTGGTGAGAATGGCTATGATGTACAGATTAGAGACGGTGGCTCTGAAGAACCAACAGGAAGCAGAACTTGAGGTAGCAGAAATGAAGATGCTGAGGTTCTTGCTTGGTGTGAACAGATTGGATTGGATTACAAATTAGCTCATTAGAGGGACAGCCAAAATTTGATGTTTTGGAGACAAGGTTAGAGGGACCACATTTCGATGGTTTGGACAAATCCAGAGGCGGGAGAGTCAGTATAGTGGTAGAAAGCTGATGATGATGGAGCTGCCAAGCAAAAGAGCGAGAGGAAGACCAAAGAAAAGGTTGATGGATGTTGTGAGGGAAGACATGAGAGCAGTTTGCGAGAGAGAAGAAGATGGAGGAGAGGCTTACAGGGAAAAAGATGACGCGCTATGGCGACCCCTAACGGGACAAGCCGAAAGGAAAATTAGAAGGGAAGTGTTATTGGATATTGCCGTCAGTGTGAAGTTCCAAATTTAGTATCTGCAATTGGACATCTTTCAAGGCATCACTAATGCTGAAATGTGCATTAAGATTTTGGAGCAACATCACTGTTGCCATCCAAGCAACGCCTTTTTCAAAAAGACAAGGCCAAACTACATGTTACAACGGCATGGCTTTGCGGTAAAACAGTAGGAATTGTAGACTTGTCCCCCATTGAAAATGTGTTGCATATTATAAAGCTCAAAATTCAACAACTGAGTCCAGGACCTTTGAGCAACTTAAGATGTGCATCAAGAATGAACAACAATTCCATCTTCAAAGATTCAACAATTAGTGGCCTCAGTTCCCAAACGTTTGAGTGTTGTTAAATGGCAAGTTGATCTAATACAGTGGTAACCGCCCCTGTCCCAGCTTTGGAACATGTTACAGGCATCAAATTCAAAATGAGTGAATTGTTGCAAAAAGACCATTTATCAGTGTCAACATTAAACGGAAATTCTGGTAGTTTGGATCAACAATTTATCCAATAGGTCATGTAAGATGTACTGTATCTTGACAAAGTGATGTTAAATCCTCTCTCATTTAATGGTGGTTTGAGAATATTTTTATAAAAAATTAAAAATTTTCAGGGGCGCCGCCATTTCGGCATGTCACATGACCTACGTGCACGGATGTGACGTACAAGGTGCCGCACCAAAGGCTCGATTACATGAGACACCATTATGCCCAGCGCTGATTTCGTTGTTGAATATTCGGATGGTTCTTCGGGCGGAATGACGCGGAGTCTGAAAAGCGAGCTCCGCTATTGCTAGCGCTCATGGCCCCGCCGCTCTGCGGAGTTCGCTCGTCAGACTCCGCATCATTCCCATCCGAAGAACCATCCGAACATTCAACATTATTTACAGCTACAGGTTCAAATCTGTATGGAAGTATTCCTCCGTCTTCCTGATCAACCGATACTGCTATTTCTTCACGAAGATATGCCCTAAATTTGATTTTGAATACACGTCTCGTATAAATGAATGAGACGTTCTCCGCTAGCATAACACCGCTACGTGTGAACGATTGACACACTTATTCTTTGTTGAGCGATATTTAGCGATGATCGGACTGCACAAACGTATCGATTTCTTGCTGGCTCGCGGCCGAAGCTTAACCAGACTGTGTTTGCACGAAGATATGCCCTAAATTTGACTTTTAATACACGTCTCGTATAAATGAATGAGACGTTCTCCGCTAGCAGAACATTGCTACATGTGAATGATTGAATGAAATCAGAAGCATGGCGTCTCTCTCAGTTAAGAATGTATTGTATTTAGAATCTATAATATATCGTTGATTTGAATGAAATCAGAAGCATGGAGTCTGTCTCAGTTCAGAATGTATTGTATTCTATTTGCCATTTTTACTGTTTGTCTTACGTCAGCGCACGTGGCGTGACGTCACTTCAGGAGGCGTGGTTAAGTGCCCTGTACGGAGGGGTCAATTGAGCCATTGGTACGGCACCTCATACGTCACATCCGCACACGTAGGCGGGGCCGCGAGCGAGCTACAGCTGTAAATGTTGAATATTTGGATGGTTCTTCAGGTGGAATGACGCGGAGTCTGACGAGCGAGCTCCGCCGTGCGGCGGGACCGTGAGAGAGCTCTCCGAGTGAGCTGCGCCGAGCAGTGGGGCCATGAGCGCTAGCGTCAGTTACATGGCAAAGTTTACGAAACAGTGGTGAGGCCGGCCATGATGTACGGATTAGAGACGGTGGCACTGAAGAAACAACAGGAAGCTGAACTGGAGTTGGCAGAAAGGAAGATGTTGAGGTTCTCGGTCGGAGTGACCAGGTTGGATAGGATTAGAAAAGAGCTCATTAGAGGGACAGCCAAAGTTGGATGTTTTGGAGACAAGATTGGAGAGAGCAGACTCCGATGGTTTGGACATGTTCAGAGGCGAGAGAGTGAGTATATTAGTGGTAGGGTGCTGAGGATGGAGCTGCCAGGCAAAAGAGTGAGAGGAAGACCAAAGAGGTTTATGGATGTGGTGAGGGAAGACATGAGGGCAGTTGGGGTTAGAGAGGAAGATGCAGGAGATAGGCTAAGATGACAAAAGATGATACACTGTGGCGACCCCTAACGGGACAAGCCGAAAGGAAAAGAAGAAGAAGTTGTAATAAAATTTTGATACAGCAGCTGTAAATGAGAAGAAATGATCACGACCAAATTCCTAAAAGAATAGAGAAACATCAGTTCATATTAATTTTGTTTATTGCTTTCCAACTTGACATCCAGTAAGTCATCATTCTTGCTAACAACAAGATTCCGTCTTTTTCACTTGAATACATCTCTGCTTTGATTCTGTATGCTGTTTTTTTTTTATTTATAGGCTTGTACAACACCAGATTCAACAAGAACTTAAAGTATCAAATACCAATTGGTGAGTGTGCACTTTTAGTTTGAAAGCTGATTTGTGTGGCAGGACCCAATTTAAATTTGGGTTTATGGAAAGTCGAGATCCAGACTAGACACCACTTATTTCATCGATGTTGCGCGGAAACATTCACGAATGTTACAACAGAACAAGTATACAAACATGAATTCAGTTTGCAATCAGGGGCATAATCTAATCCCAAACTGGAGTTGGTAGCTACGACTTGAACACAGGCATGGCTGAATAATACACCAGTAAATAAATAGTGCTCTGGGTCCGCTCCTAACCGACGCCGCTTCGTCTTTGGGATTCATTTATCGTATGCCGCCGTGTAGATATGTTTACATGTATCTATGTATTCTGAACACTTAATTAGGAGTACAACACTTGCACATAAAGAGCTCTTACAAGGCACATAGTCACTACAGCTACACAGATAGAGCGACAATTATTCCTCACCTGGATTTTCGCTAGTGTCATGGATCCATACATATGGAACATTTATTGCTAAAACTAGACTGCACTTAGCAAAAATTAGAACGGCTTTGTATAATATTATAAATGTCACATTTACAGTAGAAATATTTCCTTTGCATAAAATGTTTAGCATCACTAAAATACATTTTTTTTTTGTCCACCACACACAGGATAAAGTAATACAGACGGTATAAAAATAGGTGCAACTAACTGGGGTCACATATTCTTTTTACCCTCTGCAACAGCATTAGGCTGGTGGTGTTTTGTGTGGAAGAGTGTGCTGTGCGTGTTGTCGGCGTCAGCTAAACACAGCAGGAACTGCCATCGGGTACAGTGGAACACTCAAAGTTGTACAAAATAGCGCATCAATTCAGTAAAATATGCTCTGACAAAAACTGAAAGGGCAGAACTGTAATGCCCGTTTAGCGAGCGTCAAATAATTACCGCACAATGCACTTTTACTCCATTTTTTTTTGCTTTTTTAAGTGTTCCCTCACATTCATGGATTGTTTTGGGGAACTAATCCTGTTAGTTGATGAAAAAAAGTCCTTTCTAATATAAAAGTTGCACTTCAGGAGCATTTTGTGGCAATGAGGTGCCAAATAACAGATTAACTCCTCGCTATTCATCCAGCGCAAGGGGCCGGCATGTTTGGCAATATTCCCCTACGCTGTCAACTAAAACTAGCGCAACAACTTGTGGTTACAAACATCATGTGACCACACCCAAAAAACATGTCTGCAGACTCACCGTATATGCCGGGATAACTAACATAACTACGAGTAGATGACAGGATGGTTTGAACAACATTAACAAATTTGGCTTCATTTGTGACATTAAAATGTCTACAGCAGAGGGTGAAATTACAAAACATGGCAGCTTCCTCAAAAACGGGTTTCATTCTCCTTTAAAAGGTTAGAGGGTCTTTATGTAGTCCTATGCCGCCGTCTTGTGTCTCTAAATCCTTTTTCTTTGTGGTGGAGGTTAGTCCCGATCTCTCGCTAACATTGTATTATGAAATGAAGTACTACTTCATTCATGGCTGTTAAAAGAAATCGAATGCCCAAAGAAAGCAAGACGGCTGCTAACATTAGCTGCTAGCACTAGCAACATGTCGGCTAGCTGCAATATACTTTGTCACCCACAAGTAGAGTGTGGTATTGTTTTGAATTATATTGGAGTTTAACATCAATTGTGTGACAACGTTCAAGATTCATAGCGTATGTTACACACCCAGTTACTTGTCTCGTGGTTCACTGTGCGGGGTTATATGCTAATATGCTCCCTTTAAGGTTCCACTGTACTTTGGCAGATGCTTTATTCATCCATGATAGCGTCACAGTGAAGTAAAATCATTAATTTTTTCATTTTAATTAGTTAGTCCTCATTTGTCGAACTAAGAGATGTCGACTGTCGTAGCGCTTGTGATGCTATCCGTTGAGTAAACATAATAATAATTCAAATCAGTGATTAAAACTGTTGTGGTAATGATGATGGAGTCTAAAAATAATAATAATAAAGCAGACATTCTCACTGCCCTTTGAGAGAAATTCTGTGACCGCAGTCAGAAATCTTTAAGATTTCTGAGTAATGTACGTAATTGAAATTTCTGAACTTTTAACATATTGTAAAGAGAAGCAACATTTAACAACAACAATAATAATAATAATAATAATAACAACAACAACAACACACTAGGATTCATATAAGGTAAGAAATTATACTGGCAAAGTGCTTACTGTACAGTACAGACTTCATATGGCCTCTGAAGTAATTTTTATAGAGCACTATGAATGAAAAGATCACAGATATACCTGCGTTCATATTCCACCTATATTTATATGAAAACAAGTGATGACATTTAAGCAACAATGTTCTCTTTAAAGAGGATGACCCAACAAGATGATTGTTTGACCTGCGATGACGTAGCAGCATGTGTTGTGTAATTCTTTCGGAGTACCTCCGTTTTGGTTTTTCTCCAGTGACATATCGGTAATGAGACATTTTTCACTGGCATGTATTTTTCCTGAATGGCCTTCATTGAATGGCGGCTGGTGTAGTCTTAATATGACCTTCAAACACTGCTGGTCTGCTCACTAGCGGTAAACATAAAGACTAAAATGGTGACCACAATAAAATTGAAAACAAACAATGACTCAGTCAAAGATCCCCACCGGTGAGGCCCGTTCCTTTGGCATCAGAGGTGCAAATGGTCCCCCCCCCCCAAAAAAAAAAAAAAAAAAAAAAAATGACATCACTACTTGGGGTACAATATTGTCATCAACAGTAAATCATGGCACTTCACCATGGCAACTCGCACAGTCCTAGTGGAGCTCACCTGCTGTGCTGGAGATTCGGTGGCAGATTAAGCTGCGTGTACAGTATATGTTGGGGTGTCATGCGGTCGGAGATGCTTTCACAAGAACGTCTCTGTGGTGGAACTCTCTCCCGGTGTGTGGGGGCTGATGTCCACTCTAACGCAGGCTGCCTTGTCCCGGCTGTCAACATGGAGACAAGGTAAGACCGTGTGCAGGCTTAGGAGAGAGTAACATGTGAAAATAATGTGGAAAATACAGTGGAACCTCCAAACTAAGCTTCATTGCAATACAATGAAAATTTAGAGAGGAGGAAAAAAAAAAAAAAAAGAGGCTCCAACGCCAGCTAAAAACTACAAAGTCAGACGGCCATCATGCATGACACACGTGTAGTTCACTAAGTTCAGTTCCAGTGGATTAGCTCTTTCTTTTACTTTAGTGCAGGAAAAACTCCATAAGAAGGACCTGTTTTAACAAGGGGCATTTAAAGTACAAGTAATTCTTTTTTCTTGTAAGCATAGATTTTATGTGGTACCGTTAGTTATTGCGTTTGTGGAATAAGAATTCATCACATTAATTTAAATGTTTTCATGTTTTTTGGGCAAAATCGCCCTCCCGAAATTAACATCGGTTGTGACATTAATTTCGATCAACTTCAGAGGGCAATCTTGCCAAAGATGGCAACCCCCTTATATAAGACACACACAATGTATTTTTGCAAAGAAAAAAAAAATATTTGAGGTTCACTTCAAGAGATAAACATGCAAGTATAAGATGACCGCAGCATCTCAACACTTTTGGCTACTATTACCGAGACGTGGCTTGGTTGAGTTAACCACAGTCTATACCCAGGGAGTTAGGAGGAGCAGCAAACAGACGCAAAGTCCAGGCAGCAGGATGCACTGCTAGCTGCTGACTAGGTAGCGGTTATCTTACACAGGGGGTCATTGCTTTACCCCTGAGTTCCTCTCCAATGATGGCAATCGAACTCGAATTTGTATTTAAGTAAAGTGCTGTTGTCTATTACTAATGTATGCTAATGCAGTAATTAACTCCCAATTACAGTACAGTGGAAAAACAAGATCAGCAAAGTGCATCTCTGACATCACTTGTCACCTTATTTATTTGAAGGAGCAAATGGGATTTGAGAAAATGTATGGAAAAATTTATGTATGGGGAAAATGTATTTCTTAGTCCCGTCATATTAAGAACGCGTAACTGGATTGGCTGGGTGTTGGGTTTTGACCTGAAGTAACCCTGCCTTCTTAACACTGAATTTAGATGGTGAATTTCAAACAGCGAATTCTAGCCAGTTGAATCTCAGGAGACTGAAAATATTGCGTTTGAATTTAAAGGTTGAATTTTTGTATATGGTGAATTTGTTAACAATGAAAAGTTAAACTGAAATACAGCTATTGAAAATGTGATCACTTTGAAATTACAATGTGAATTTTACAACATAAAATTTTCAGTGGCATTTTTAATTCAAATCCTTGTGGCACATATTTATTTCCACAAAATGTAATTGATTGACTGACATTGAAGTGATTCTCATGGAAATTTACCAAAACAGAACACGATCAGACTATTTGTTACTATTACTGTAATTTCTCAAAAATAATGCGCAAATATTTTCAAAAAGTCAATAGAGCACATTATATTTCGGTATGGATGAAAAATCAAAAATACAATCACATTGTATAGTTGTATACAGGTATACAGAGTGGTAAAAAAAAGGTATACATATACATTTCGATATGATATTCGATGTCTTGTGTTACACATTCATATTTATTACCTGAACTCTAAGACCTCCTCGGGGAGTTTGCATTTTACGATCGTTAACGTAGCATGTTTGTTGCTACTGCACCAAAGATCAGAAATGACTGCCCGTGAGTTTCTTTTTAACTTAAACTAAGACACAAAATATTGACTACAACAGCTAGTTGTGCAGTTGCTTTTAAAAGAAGTGTGTCATCACTTGTGCCGATGACGCCGCAGTCCGAAACAACAATAGCTCACCTCAATGGCATCAGGTGGGTATAAAAACAACGTGAGCTGAAACTACATCATATGAGCGTCATGGGCCTCATTAAAAAAACAAAAAGAAGAAAAAAACAGGAGCGCGCAGACAATTGAAATGGTTGTTTTTTTTTTTTTTTTTTTTTTTTTTAATGTGCCCATTACCCTCGTTTCCATGTAGTTTGTGCTCACGTTGTTTTGATAGCCACCTGACACCATAGGAAAGCTATGGCGTCTGGTGAGCGAGAGGCTGCGCTGCGGAACCAAAACTCTTGGGATTCAAAAAATGTTTCCCCACAAACGCCATGGATGGCATAGAGGATGACATGCTGTGGGAGCAAAATAGGATCACTGTTCATGAATTCAGGAGGTAACAGAACCGAACTGAGTCACCAAAGGGAGCTACGATTTATATTTTTCAGATTGGAGATGAGCCAGATGTTGCTTTTGAAGTCTTGGCCAAGGATGTGTAATGTAGAGGATAGACTGCACCATTAACATTTTATGCACAAATATCTAATGCAAAAAATGTTTAAGTCAAACAGTGTTAAATATTTAAGACTGTAATATGTGTTATCAAGAAAATGTTATGCCATCAGTGAGCATTTATTTTAGTTGGTTGAGGGATTCTGTTCTGACACTTACAGTCTTACTTACAGGAGGTCCCAAGATTATGTTACGGCTACATCAACACGTGCACAATGGTTATTATTAATGATTGTTGCACAGACAGTTTAAAAAAAAAAAAAAAAACAATACATGTAAAAACCTAACAAAATATAAATACAAATAATTGCCAATATTTTGAGCATATGGTATTTTCCAACGACTAACTAGGTTTCTCACTAGCTCAGTGAGTGGCATGGTAAATGTTCTCACACTTGTGTATTCTCCATCCTATTTTGTCCACAATGGCCTGACACATGATTGCCGTGGTCAGCCTATGAGGTTCCATTGGAAACAGTGACAGCATGCGATACTTTCGCTTGCACTGAAATGAGTTGGACTGTTCTAAGACGGGTAGGGTGATGATTACAGAGGTGATGGGCGGATAGGTGCAGAACATACTCTATTTGGGGCTCTACTAGGGGCTTTGCATAGCTACCTTCCACTATGTCTCACAGGTTGGCTATGAGAGTCGCCGCTCAAGTTCACTGCTCTCCATGCTGCACTTTTGGCCATTTCATCAGAGATATTTACAACCAAGGGGTCAGACTCAGAACTACATGCCGCAATGGAGACACACAAACACGAACACAGAGAAGACAAGCAGGTAGACGCATTAAATCAGCAGAAGTGCAGAACATATCAAACACAGAAACATGCACATTTGTCAGTGACACAAATACACAGCACAGCAAAAGCTATGTTAAGTTTCCAAGAATGAGCGTTATAGTTATGTTAGTTGAACATACAAACACAGTTAGTTATTATTGTTGAACATAAAGAAAAACAAAAAAAAACAATGTATATAAAGTCTGTGTGCTTGTGACAGTTTAGGTCATGCGCTATCATCTCTTCAGTGTGAAAGGTTAGGACGCAGCAAAGTGCATCAAATGTTTTCCAGACACAGTCTTGCTACCTCTGCTTCCTGTGGGAGGCTGTGGTCTGTCACTACTCCTATTCTGTACGATCTGTTCAAGATGGACATAAAGTAAGAAGGTTCTGACCTCTGTTTGCTCATTCCAGACGAGAAAGTATTAGGGTTCATTTTTGGCGCTCTATTTACCTTCAATGCTGTATTATGCAAGACATTTTAGAAATCGCACTGAGGAAGGTGCAATACAAAAACAGGTAAAATAACTTTATTACAATCAAGTGTATTTTATCTCAGGTGTGACTCACCTCCCTGAGAGGGTCTTTTCTGGGATGTTGAGCAGGTTGGAGCCCTCGTAGCTGACCTGCAGTCCCAGCTCTTCTTCGTCTTGCATTCGAGACTCAGCTTCCTGAAACAAAAAGAATCAAAAGCTAAGTGAGCCTCCACCTGGTTCAACACTAGTATGGTTACATATACAGAGGTCTGGCGTAGAAGACTAATTTCAGTCACTTTGAACAGTGACGTTGTTCTTTCAGTCACTACCCACAGCTTGTGTCCACATATGTGGGAAGGAGCATAGATCGACCGGTAAATTCCATAACACAGCAGACGCTGCTTCTTAATATCCCTGCTCAATTTTGTTTCCCCCAACTCATGAACAAGACTCCAAGATACTTTAATTACTCCACTTTTTATAGGATTTATTAAAAAAAACATGATCTCATCTACCAAATTCTTCCCAACCCTGAGAGGGTACTGTGACTCCACCCGTTTCCAACTGAAGACGATGGTCTCATATTTGGAAGTGCTGATCATCCCATCTGCTTCACACTCTGCTGCAAATCACTCTAGTTAAGAGTTGAAGATGGTAGCTTGATGAAGCCAACATAACTACATTATCTGCAAAAGCCAGAAATGTAATAGTGACGGCCATGTTTCTGGAACCCAACAACAACTTGATAGCAGCTACAATTTCTGTCCATGAAGGTGATGAAAGAATCAGTGACAAAGGGCAGCTATGACAACATACTACCTTCACCAGAAACAAATGCAATTTCAGTAGCAGGACAGAACACACCAAAATCAGGGTGTTCGATGCACCCCTCAGGACATCATAGAATACCTCCAAGTCCACAAAACACATGGAGAATTGAGGAAAAAAGCACTGTGGAGGACTCTGCTATGGTTGTAGAGCTTTTCTTATTTTTCTCATTCAGGATGATAAACTCACTGATCCTCCTGAATCTGAGATCAGAGAGGCTGAGAAGTGTGATACTCCTGTCATTGGAACACACCCTTTAGCTGATCTACCACTTTTCTCTAACAATCAAGTGACACTGACCCCAATTTTCACGCAACATTGCAGTGGTATGTCAACCAACACAGCCCCACAACACCCAGGGGGCTTTTGGAAATCTGGATGGACCTCAACCAAACGGTGCCCTCCCTTTTTTACCACTTCGGCAACCTTAACCCTAAAGGTTTGAGAGCCCAATGTAGAGTCCCCAGACGCTACTTCCTCAACAGAAGGCGTGTCGAAACACCCCGGGTCGAACTCAGTAGAATACCTGGGATCCCAGAACCTGGGTGGCCGACCTGATCAGTGGGTCTGTCTCAAATGGGTGAGACCAAATCCACCCATCCTCATTGCGCCTACACAGCAACTCCGGACACCTAAAATGACTAGCATACATGCTTGATTGTGTCTCTGTAGATGCACGCCTATGGGAGCCACAGTAGTTGCTTGGGGTGGGGCCCCTCTCCACCCCTCCCATATCGCTGTACACAGAATAATTCTCTCGTTCACAGAATTTTTTTCACGTTACAGCACTGCATAGCCACACACACCAGTACCGCTAGCTTGCTAACTCTGTCCTGCCCTGCTATGTCTTGTCACGCTCACTAATCATTGTACTCTTTCCTCATTGCTTTCTGAGTCCACATAAAATAAAAGCACAAACTGTCAGCAAATTTGTTTTTGGTAGACTATTGGAAAATCTGTTTATGACCGATTTAAATGGTGCCAAATTTGTAAGAAACACGAGATTAGAAGAAGCAATGTACGTTGCACCCATGAAAATATTTGCAAATTATTTTTTGCCAATGCCAAACATGTTTTAGTGTAGACATTGGCTCTCGTTTTGTGGATTATCAGATTGAAGTTTGAAGAAAGAAGACAGATGCAATTTAACAAGTGATTAATTTAACTATCAGCAGTGTCTGCAAGAACTATACACAACCAAAACAGCCTCGTAGATCTTCACGTCGGTCACCATCCTGGCCACACACTACTGTGGGATGGCTTCCCATTCTTCAATCAACATTTGTCACAAGTCAGACAACGTGGTTATAATGGTCACTCCGAGACGAACAGCAGATGCCACAAGTGTTCAATAGGGTTGAGGTTAGGAATGGTGACAGGCTATTCCATCCCACAGGCCATTGCCTGTTCTGTGGTGGTGGGAATTGTCATCTTGGAGGATAGTCATTTGACTATCTCTCTGCATTGAGATTCTCTCCAATGATGTCAAACCTAGTTTTCCAGTGAGCATGATGCCTCCGTCAAAAAATGTTATGCTGTCAGTCAGCATGGCATTCTTCGCATCTTCTCCACGTATTGACCCTACGATCCAACTGCCACAGACAGACATCGATGTATCACTCAACAAACTGTAACATTTCAGTGCAACCTCCAGAAGTTCAAAACATGATTTAAATGCAACAACAATATGCACTGTTTGGCCTTGGCAGAGATTTGAAAAATTTAATGGCTCAAACCATATACTCAGATGAGCTTCTCAGCCCAGAAATGTGGGAGCATTTAAAGTAAAATAAACAGGCTTTCCACTGCTATAAGATTTACCGCTGAGAAGCATTTCAACAACAATGAAATAATCTACCACACAAAATGTTCCTTACTTTTTGTATGTCACTGTTGTCATTGGTTTTGATCTTTTCTCTCAATCTGGTCCCTCTCAAACTTCGTTCACCCAGAGAGGATTTGTGATAAATGTTCATCACAATAAAAATAACAGAGGGAGTACACCAAACTCCCCTGTTGCGCAGCAAAACTGTTCTGCCATAAAAGGGCATACAGATCAACAAGATACTATTTCTGGTGACTTGCTGTGGCGACCCTCCCTTGATGGGAGGTGTCCATGTCAAAAGTTACATCAGTTCAAAGTTCACATTTCCCATTACATGACTCAGGCACAGAGATTCAGTGTAACTTTGGGCAGCATGGTATCTGTATCTGTCAAGATTTGTGACTTGGATGCTGGGTGCTATTGGTTCTAAATTCAGGAGTTCCAGTGTGACACTGCGGACAAAATAAACAAATAAATAAATACATAGATAAAACTGAAAAAGTAAAAGCAGTCTCCAGAGAGTCCAAATTACTGATGAGGTGCTCGAGAGCACTCAAGATCACCTTTCACACTGACATCTCTCCTTGGATGCTTGCATGGTTATTATTTGGCTCTGTGTGGTGTGCAACAAAAATATACTGCAGAATGTGACTCTGATCTCTCCTTAAGGGATCATAATGGATAGAAAAGTGTTTGACTTGAATTAAAATTAAAATTCCTGTATGAAAAGGCTGAAAATAAGATTCTTTTTAATACAGCGCTTTTTTTTCTTCTCTACTTGATAATATGAACAAATGTGAACAAAATGGAGTGTACCAGCTTTGCACGCGCTTTCTTTTTCTTGTCATCTTCTTTTTTCTTCTTGCTCTCTGGCATCAAATCGTCAAGCCAGCTCAACTCTCTCTTAGTGAAGAAGAAGTCGAGAAGCTTTCGGATGAAGACCAGAGCAAGAACCTGTAAAGAATTGAAAATGTTATAAGGAAACTATTAAACCAGTGCTTGTTCTAAATAATTAGATACCAGTAGCCGGGATAGTCTCCCACACTCTCGTGACCCTTGTGAGGATAAGTGGTTTTTGAAAAATGGATGGATAGTTAATTATAATTGTGATAATGGCGATGGTTAATGCCACTGGAAAGAGCCTCATTCTAGAAATACACCAGAGGGATCTGAGTTGAACTCCCAGGATGATGCGGCCATTTTTCATTCACATAAAAGCAGACAGCAAATCAAATTATTTCTGAGATATTTATGAATTTTGCTTGTTCTTCCTGTGCCCCTTGGGGTTTTTGCTGGTTTCCTCCCACAATCCAAAAATATGTATGGAGGGTGAATTGAAAATTGCCCATAAATGTAAATGTGAGAGCGGACAGTTTTTTTTCCATGTGCCGTGCGATTGGGTGGCGACCGGTTCAGGGTGTACCAGCCTCTCACCCAAAGATGTGAGAATAAGCGTTACGTAATATGGTTGGATGAATAAGGATGAGTCTTATTTAAAAAAATTGCTTAACATTTCACAGTGTATTTCTTGAGTTAAATTTCACTTTACTACCATCATGGGGAAGACCACAGCTGCAGCAGAGGCCTTGATGACCCAGAGGAGTACCAGACAGGTGAGCTGTACCAGGGTGAAAATATGGACTTTCCACAGTGGCACATACCGCAAGTAAATAAGATCAGGCTGGTGCTTCGCAGGCATGCCAAACAGCTTGATTCTGTCAAAGAACTGTGAAAGAAATAAAAGGAATGAATCAGAAAATTACTTATAAACATTTCTAATTAGGTCAACCTGACAGAAATCTAAAGTCATGCTGTTCAGGAAACGCAGAGAATAGTGTAGAAGAAGAATTACCTGAATTCCTTTGAGAGATGAGGCACCCATGTAGAGGAAGACTCCATACAGCACTGGCATGGGAATGAACTGTAAAGAGCAGAAGTTATCTAACATTGCGCAAAGGTAATAAAGGTTCTTTTTGTCTCACCTTGAGCGCAGACGTCATGAAAACGGAACAACCCATGAGGACAAAGATCATGAATCCAGTGACTCGCTGCTCCCGGATACCTAGAAACTTTGGCTGTTCACCAGGAGCAGAGCAACCAGATTCCACCTTTAGGCTGTTAACATGGGAAATGGAGAGGACAGTTGCTGCCACGAACCATGGCAGGCCCATAATTGAGCACACGCCAAGCATTACTGCCACCACCAGTAAGTCCAGGTGATAGCCACAGCCTTTCTGTAGGTTGGTGAAGGACACAGAAGTACCAGAGACATTAGAAAAACAATTTGGTAGAAGACGCAAGGCACTATGAGGTTGATGCTTTCATTCTCTCCTGCTTTGCGAAGGACCGGTTGTGGCGGCAGCATCTTAAGCAGGGACGCCCAAGACTTCCCTCTACCCAGCCAATTTATTTAGCTCTTTTTGTGGGGATCCTGAGGCATTCCCAGGCCAGCTTGGAGACATAGCAGCTTCAGCATGTCCTGGTTTGTCAACCTTTGGCCCTCTCCCAATAGAATATGTGCAGAAAACTTCAACAGAGTGGCGTTACTCCCGCGATGAATGGGGAATCACTGCACCGTAATTCCCAGCCTACAGAGCACACCTGTTTACAACCTCACCAAGTACATTTGTAAAGGAAATATCATTTAGTACATACATACACCACAGCTGTGTAAAAGCCGCAAGTGCCCACATTGAAACGCAAGATATTTACAAAGAAAGACGGTACACAGAAAGTTTAACACTAGCGCCGCGCTAAAGCTAGTGCTAATATTAGCACCGCACTAGCGCCAACGCTAAAATAAAACTCACCAGTAAATATCACTGAGACACAGCAGCCACACGCTAGCACAGCGTTAATACTAGCACAGCACTAACAGGTCCGGTAAAAGTCACTTCCTCGGCACATATATTCCACCAGTCTCATTCTTACCTTTTTCGCTCAAATGCCCCCTTGCGGCCGTTAGGAAAAAATTCACAAATTAACCACGTCGCCGCATAAACCGCAGAGTTGAAAGCGTGTGAAAAAAGTCGCGGCTTGTAGGCCGGAAATTACGGTAATTGTGTCACTATGGAGCAGGGACTCGCAACCACTGTGCAGGAAATTATCCAATACCACTTAACAGATGCAAGTTTATTTTTTTAAGATTTCTGTGTATCTTATTTCAATTACTGTGAGTATGTCTACTTTATGTTCAACTAAATAGGCCCAGATGATACGGTGAGGACATTTTTAAGTAAATTGTAATGAGATCATTATTTAAATATCTACGTTCACACATTTTTTGACATTTTTGTTTGATGTAGAGGCATTACATTTTTTAATTTTGCTTTAGCAAGATGGATTTTTTACCTCGTGTTACGTAACTACTGCCCTCCAACCAAGTATTTTCCAGTTATGACTTGCGAGCTAAGCTGGACAAATATCTGTCATATTCAAGCGATGGCCCAATTTAAACCGTCAGGCTATACAGGAGCACCGGCATGTCAAAACCAAAAGCTAAGCATAACTACAATGTTAGCACAGATAAGTGTTGGCAAACCATGTTACCATGGGAAGATGAAAATGTTATCAGTGTTGTGCAGTAGTGGTATACAAGTACAAGTGTTACTTGTTTTAACTACGTTTTCAGTAGCATGGTCGTGACATCCTTGTTTTCATCATAAAATTAATCGTCTTGAATGTAATCATGCACTATTGTAATAATGCAGCCGAATGGAATGGAGACCACACAGCTGGATACACTGGAATTTTTTCAGCAATAAAAGTAAAACTGTGTGTGCGTGCATGAGTGAAGGAATGTAAAACAGAAACCAGTAGGAAAAAGACAGATGCGGCTAAAAAGTGTAAACTTGATTTATACTAAGAATTATTTTTTTCTTCAAAAAAAGCTTTAATGTATTCTTTACATTTGGCAATTTATTGTAGCTCAGCCTGCTAGATTTCGCTCATGGGTAGTTTCAGTCATTTAGCTCCGTATATTTTCATTTAGCTCACTATATTTTTACTTTACCAAGATTGCATGTATATAGTGTTCTGATTCCCAGCACATACTATATTCTACTTTACACGAGCACAATTCATCTTTAGTTTGGACACGAGGGTGGCTCTGTGTTACAGAGTCTCTAGATGTTTCTGGTAACAACAAAAAAAGAGATTTGATGCGATTTTCTAAAGCAAAAAACAGTGATTTTTGTTTGAAATGGTGTTGAAAACTCCTTGTCGGTTGTCATGGTAAGGAAAGCCAGACTCATCATTTGTATGACAGAACTGACCCTCCCAAACTGAGTGATTTTCAACTAGAGTGGGACAAGTGTGAACAGTATTCATTTTTTATTTTTTTTATCCAAAATGTGTTTTAATTGAAGAACATCTGCGACCTTTCAAGTCAGCACAGACATTTTGGATGCTTTACTTAAGGATGCAAGACCTCCAGTTTACTAATTATGACATCATCTGGTAAAACAATATTTAAAGACATTTACCTATATCATGTAGTGCATTAAATTAAAAGAATTAGATTTGAAAAAAAACAAGAGTATTTTATTAAATCCTTTGTTTGTACAGTAAAAAAAAATATTTATGAGTGACTGCAGTCAAGTAACCTAAATCTTAAAATTAATCAGCGCACAATGGAGGCAAATGTGTGTGGTATTGCAGTAAGTTTAGTGCTGTTCAATCTTTTTTTTCTTTTCCTTTCGGCTTGTAGTGCATGAAACCGAGGAATGGACAGTGCAACTCCATTTCTATTACATGTGGTTGTTTGAAATATTATTATGTTGCTCACTCAGCATTTAAATGAAAAATACTATACGTTATGTTTTTTTCCCAATTACGTTTAAACTTACCCTTTGACAAACCTGTAGAATTGCTTTCCATATTTCCCATTGACTTACCAGATTCTCATTAATTTTACTGGAAAGCTTATTACTTTGAAAATTCCAGAACTGACCTTGAGCTTGTGTTCTTTTCGGTTGATGATGACAGCAGTGATCTGTTGATCCATAAAGATGAGGATGGTGCACAGCAGGGCAGGAAGCGCTGCCACCAACAGCGTCCACCAGGGGTTTTCTCCTAATGGATCCATCAGCCAGCCTCTGTTCTTTGAAGTAGGCTTTAAAGGAAAGAGGCGGAAGTGTGCCAAATTTAGGTTGGACAGGCTGGAAAAGTGTTATACTCCTACTCAGAATAAGATCAATGTTTACTTGTGAGCAATTTGAGCATCCATGCATTCAAATCAACAGACACAAAAAGGATACCTACCTCAAACCGATCAGGGACATTTAGCTTTGGAGAAGGGATCCCCATTAAGTAGTCCACCAAAACCATGATCATGATTGTTATAAAGACAGCAAAATCACTGATTGTGGATCGCACCTTGAAAAAAAACAAAAAACAAAACAAAACAAAATTTATCTTTGCCTAAATTTGACTCAGAAATCTAAGTTATTGTGAATCTTAAGCATCGGTTAATGTTTATAATCATTTTCTACTTTACTTAAAGTATGCTTCCAATGATATGAGGTGTGGAAAAGGAAATTCAGACAAACCCAACTTTAGCCTACACAGAATATGAAGTGAAGATTAACTGGTAGTGGGAGGCAGCATGTAACATTTTATATTTTGGTGATTTTAATATGACAGAATCTAATCAAATGAAGACAATTTTTACGAGCCAAGTTTAATAATTGTTAAGTATCAGTATTGCTTTGAAGTATAACATTTTTCAGTGCAAATAAAACCAACCTTAGTAGGGAAATAGCGCTCTGTTTTGAACTGCTTGAGGAAAGAGGACAAGAAAAAGGTGGCAAAAAAGAGGATTATGGACCAAAAGAGAACATCTGGGATGTAGGGTCCATGGTTACTGCACGCTGTGCCTACAAACTCCCCATTCAGCAATTTACACATCTAGACAAAAACATAGTACAGTACGGTAAGTCTCATTCTAATAGTATTAGACATGTTTATGTACACATTCTTGAAGACATTGATGATCATTATTTGACTGTGTCCACCGTTGTTATGAAATGCCTTAGAGACTGGAGGTCACTGTGTGGCAGCCTTACCGAAACATTGAGGCTGCTCCATGGTATGGAGTCTGGACTGTATCCTGTCTGGTTCCACTTTTTCAGGAGCTGAGCTGAGGCATTAGCTGGCTCAGAGCACTGACACCTGGGTGCAAGATAATTTAAGGATGAAAAAGGATCTATATTTTTGTTCATCCCACACAGTCAAAAGTTGTTGAATGCGAACTCTATGGGAAGCAACTACAACAATCAAGCATCAACAGCAAATAATATTTTTAAATTATATAAAAAAAATTAACAAATGACTTTGCTGATTTAAATGCATAGTTCATAATTGGCAAGAAATGTCAACCTAACAGCTTCCAGTCTTTTCTTTTGTTTGTCCTGTTTAGTCAAGCAGAAAGGAGGATCTGTATCTTCTATGCCCGACAGTGTAGCTTTAAGGCTGACACTGTGGTTATTTGTATTCTGATGGATATTTATTGAAAATTTTATGACAGAAAAGTTTTAAAGGGAAGTGAAAGTTTAAAAAATGAACAGAAGGGAGAGTCACTGAAAATAACTAAAGGGAAAGAAGACAAATGATGGGACACTAGCTGTAAGAATGATAAGAAAAGTGAATCATTAAATGTCGACTACAATGACTGTTGTGTGAAGGAAGGACGGGATAATATAAGACAAGACTGGACAGGACAAGGACAAGGACAGAAAGGGAAGCATGCAGGACAGAGTTTGTGGCCCCAGCTGTACAGCTGAAGTGTGGTGAGAGTGTCTATTAAAATTCTAAACATCTATAGAAAGAGTGTAATTGAGAGGATACCTTGGAAGTTTGGTTCCAGGGAGTTAAGAGTTATCGCAATAAGTGTGAGAAAGGCTTAGATGGAAAAAGATGACATGCTGTGGCGACCCATAATGGGACAAGTCGAAAGGAAAAGAAGAAGAAGTGTGACCTTACAACAAGTGAACAAGTGGGTGTAGGGTGTATTACTGTGGGCACATGCAAGTGAAATGACAAAGTCTTGGATGCATGATTATCTTCAGAAGTGTCACGTAATTGCTGCGCCTCCACTGCGTGGACTGAGGACCTAAACCCACGAAAGGCGGAGTCGGGCTGAGAAACCTACCCGGGACACCACCCAAGCTGTGGGATCCAGGGTGGTCTATCAATAACACTAAGATGTCCCAAAATTGGCCACCCAGAGGCGGGAGCAGCGACCCAAAGGTTGATTGTTCAGTCACTCTACCACATGATGCAAAACAGTAACGTTCACTTATCAGATCACAATGCTACTGCAGCTCAAGCTTGAGGGCTTTACAGTATATCAATTCATTCATTTGCTGCCCTTAGTGATATAGTGATACTACATTGACAGTTCAAGTAAACTTTTAATAAACTTCTGGAACAATAATATTTATAGTATTTTGCAATTTTCAACGGTTCTTTGCCAGGAATTCTTTGTGTTGATATGCAGGCTGCATTCTTTCCAGTCTGTGAGAGTGCCGTTCTGTTTACTTTTTGAGTCAGTGAGGATAAATTGACAATTGACAATAGCAAATGAGGACTTGTTAAATGACAAAGACATAGACGGAAGCTAGAAAAGCCAAGTGTTGGAAAAAATATGTATGCAACAATGTGTATTCTATGTATGTAAATTATATTCAATGCATCCAATCGTGTGATGGCATCGCCCCATCCTGCAATTTTTCATCCTGCAAGTCCTCTCAAATCTCATTAATGTTGTGGTTTAACTGGAGCCTATCCTAGCTGACTCGAGGCCAGAGGCAGGTTACTAATGTTGAACATCCATCTATCCTTCGGTCTCAAACGCCATCAGTTCTGTTAATTTTTGAAAGTGTACATGTACAAATACACAGCTTTAAAAGTGCCTTATTTTACCAAGTCAACTTTTCTAGTATTTGGGATGTGATATTGGCTCTGTGGTGCATTTGTAAACATGAAATATAAATTAAAATTGTCAATGCATTACTGAGTTTAAGACGTTTTTCCAGCAAGAGGCCTGAAATTAGGTCATTCAAATTTCCCACACTAATCTATCTTACCAGTCACTCATATTTGAAAAATGTACGTGTGTGGTCAGTAATGCCCGCAGATATAAAGTTACGGGTGTGATTGGGGATGGAGTACCAGTAAATTACTAAATTAGGAAAAAAAAACCATCATTTTAAAACTTCTTGTTAACAGATTAATCTAACATAACATAAAATAAACACATACATAACTAAAATAGAAAACAAAAATTTCAAACTCAGAAATGATCATTTCCAATTTGTACTGATATTAGTAGTACATGATGTAAAACAGTATTTAAAAATTTTCATCAATTAAAATTCTTGATCTGACAAACTTAATCTGAAGAAAAGTTAAATGCACTGGCCTGTCAAGGAATAAACAGAAATGGTCTATACCCGCAATGTTTTGAAAATGCTGAAAGTTTAGTTCAACATATTCGGCATTAGTGGCAACAAACTAGCGATACATTGTAACAAACATTCCTGTCGGCAATCATGATGTATTGTTATAATCTAGCGTAATTTGTCAATCCATTGATGAAAGATAGTAGTAGATGATCTATATCTTCCTAAAACATGTAGAGGGGAAAAGTTTTCAACTTCAAGATAACGCGTACCACAGAGGAAAATGACCATTCGCACTAGATCAAGTCAAAGTAAATCACAATCTCATACTTATTATAGTCAGATACTGAAACATTACCTGTGTTATATCCCAAAAATGTTTTCAGTGTAACTGAATTTCCTTTGACATGGCTCATGATGTTGATGACTTTCAATGTAAATGCGCACGGAACATGTGCTTTTGACATAACTTTCAAACATGCTCAGTACGGTTAACTTGCATTTCCTGTTTCCGGGTGAATACTGTTTAGGATCAGGCTTCTTTTGTTACCAATGTTTATGAAATAAACACGTAAAATAATGTCACGACTACACAAAATAAGCGATGTCTTTCAATGTCTATGTATTTCTACTCGTAAAAAATTTTACTAGCGTGACTTTTCGTGCTCGACTGTGCAAATTTGCGAGTGCGATGGTGTGCAGGCGCATATGCACCCGTCAAATCAGTGACTGATGTTACTATCGAATATTTCCATCTACCACTCTGCTCATGAGCCAGAGGTGTGAACATAAAAAACACATGTGCTCTCACAAGTGGATCTGCTTCATAGAGGCAACCAATCAGAGGAAAGGGGGTGGACAAATTTGGGCAAAAGCAGATACAAAACTACTGGGACAAACATAAGTAGCTGACAGAGGGGCTTTTTTTTTAGATTTGTATGATTAAAAACAAGGTGCTTTTCGAAATGAAATTCACACTTTTATATTTAACCCATCTTAGTGAGTCAGTCTATGGAGGTCTAAATGGCAAAGATATGGGACCTTTAAAACAATAATGATAGTGAACTCGGAGTGTTATTACATGACATGTCCCAGCCAAACTGTCATCATAAAAAATACATACTCAAAAATGAATAAATGCAAATACTTACGAATAAGATGTGAGGTTATCCAAAATGTTGTGGTTGTTGACAGGATAATGTTCTCCAAGGTGGAAGAGCTTCTCAAGAGCCTCATAGATGAAGATGATGCAGATTAGCGCTGCAAAAGCTTCTTCTGTGAAGCGAGTGATATAGCAGACCAGGGAACTAGCATCCGTGGCAACCAGGACCAGACATAGGAAGGCGGTCCACAGACCAATGCTTGTTCGCAGGGACAGGTAGGACAGCCCATAGTCACTGAGGTGTGCAAAAAACAAACAAACAAACAAACAAAAAAAAAAGGATTGTTATGGATATAATCCTATGGATATTTAAAATGTCACTAGGAAAGAACTTAAACTTACGCGCAGAACTTGAAGAGGATCTTCTCAAACACTAAAACAGGTCCTGTGCTGCCAAGAATTGTTAGGGGTTGGCCCGCAAAGAGTGAATACGCTACTCCAGTCAAGGAGGCCCCAAAAAGAGACTCAATGGCACTCTGTAGAAACAAAGGAGAGGCAGTGAGTAATGAGAGAGAAGGGTGGCGGGGGTTGCAAGGAGAGGGAAAGAAGAAAAGAACCCCCCCAGAAAAGTTCAGAATAAACTGACCATGTCAAAGTATTTAGATAAGGTGTCTAAATGTTTCCATCCTGCTGGCCTGTCACTTGTCATATCTCTGGGCAGCACTGTTTATTTTAAGAGTTTACACCAGGGGACTGAACTGAACAATCGTGAACCCGATACAGCCAGCAACTCCCGAGGACACACCAACTGATGCAAAAAAATAAATTGAAAAATTGCAACTTCTTGCGTTCTTATCGGTAAACAATGTTTTGTGGCTCCACATAATTTACTGAAGCATAAACTACATGAAATGATTGTAGCTATACTGTAATGACTCAAAGAAAAGAAAAGGGTGAGAAGTAAAAATCTCAAACAAATATGAATAGCTCAGAGGTAGTTGGCTCCTTTCAGTGATTGCATTTATGTATTTCACTGGCAGAAACTCTCCATTTGCACTGACGCAATGCAAAAATCGGGGTCTACATATGCTTGACTGGATGAGTTTCATGAGGAAGAACATCAAAATTTAAATTTCTTCCAAAAAATGACAATGAATAGAGATTGCTAACCAGGTTGTCTCATCAAATATCAATTAATGAAAATTTTAACGGCGAGGTGTGCAAAACTTTGTGTAATCTGGCCGAATTTAACGACTGTTTATCTCCTTTTCAGTGGTCAAAACATAACACAGATGAGATAAAAAGTCAACTAAATGCACAAATATTGTCAATTCAGGAACCATTTGTCAAGCTCACTATGTTGCCTTTGGTTGCCTCCCCAAGCAGACCTCCAAATGTAATGACAGGAGACATACAGGCACAATAGAGGAAAAGAATAGAGGCGAGACACTGCAGGCTCAAGGAGTCTCTGATGTCACTCCAGTAAAAGGGGGCCTTCCGCTTGATGTCCAGGATCAGACCACCAAATATCCTACCAAAGAAGAAGGATATGAATAAATAAAAAAAACAAATTAGTTTGATGGGAGTGGTCCAATTTTAGACATTCATTTTCAGGATAAAGGATCAATTGTGAAAGAAAAGGCTTAAACGAGACTTTTTGAACGACAAGAATTCCTAAAGACCTTTATTGGCATTTCAAATCTGGACCGAGCTATTCCTGTTTAAAAATGAATGTCTCCTGGGCTGTGTATTTCTCCTGCCTCTACCACCTGTCCATAAATTCTGCTGGAGCGAATTCATTCATTTAATTTTTTTCCCCCACCTGCTGCCAGCCACTTTAAAACCATTGCTCCTTTCACACTGCTCCACTTTCTGTGCATCAAGTTCCCTTGCATTTACTGTAAGTACACACAGGGGCCACTGGCTTGCTCTTGCTGTGTGCTTTTTTTTTTAATGGTGAAAAGGAGAGTGAACGTGTAAATAAATCAGTGTGTGCAGAATGTGTGTGCCATTGACTTTATATAATGCTCCACTGTACGACTGGCTCCCACTCTAGAGTACAAAATATCAGCAATACTGGTTACTTCTGACTTTTTAAAAAATTGCTTTATGCCTGCATTATTTTATTTTTTTTAAACTCAAGTCACAGGTTTTGTTGACCGTTTTAAAGAACATCAAATACAAAACAATCCAATTGTGTAAAAACTTCTAATTTAAATATCAAAGTAAGTGTTTTACCCATAAACAAGTGAACATAAAATATGGAATAGCTTCTTAAGATCTTTGTCTTGAAGTTTTGGTGAAGAACTTAATGTCGTCTTTAGTTTATTTATTTATTTTTAATTTAAATAACCTGCTTTAATCTTGGTGAATCAGTGCAAATACCACTTAAGTTACATTTGGTATATCACAGCTGCTTCTTTATGACGCATTTGCTGTGCTTGTGTTGACACACACTGAAATGATCTGGGATTGTGTATTTCAATTTCATATTATAAAGCGGATGATTTTGATCATGTTTATCTTGTGAATTTGTTAGCAATTTTAGTTGGTTGGTAAATTGTTTCTCACTGACCACATTTTATTAACCACATTGGTTTAAAAGTACTACATTTCATACTTAAAAAGTGTTGCAGAAGCTAATGAACAGAACAAACTTCTGGTTGTTGAAATCTTAATTTGCTCCAGAACTCCTGAACTGTGCTTTACTTGCCTTCCAGTCCTCTGCAGCTCTGGTCCCACATGGTGGTCGTCTTCCTTTTCCAGTTCTCCCGCTGGGGATGCGGTGCCATTAGGATGGGATGGCCTCTTCCTCTTTAACTGCATGTTGGGGAAAATTCACAACCATACATCCACATGAAGACAGATATGATCATATAAGTAAAAACAAGTATTTTTAAAAATGAAGTCTCTACACCCCAGTTAAAATGCCTTTTTTGGTGAGTATGAAAATGTATGAAAGATGAACACACTACCCTCTTCAAACAAAAGTCAATGTAAAAACCACCATGCCCCCCCCCATATACATATATATATATATATATATATATATATATATATATATATATATATATATATATATATATATATACATATATACACACACACGGGAGTAGATGTAAACCTGCCACCATTTAAAGTGCTTCCGCAATCAGTCTTGATAAATCTGTAACTGTGCAACTGTAAATACTAAAAATATCTATTTGGACTTTGTCCTAGCAATTATTTTGCATATCTGGGGAGAATTGCCCGCTATAGCACAATCAATGGCAAACACGTGAAAATGAATTGGGTGGCTAGCTTCCAAACTTGGAACACAGTCCTTGGTGCAGCAGTTAGCAAATCAGCTTCCACATCTGTTTGCGTGCACAGTCAAGATTGTGTCTGTTTATGGAGATGCTAACCTTTAATAAAATCAAAATAATAATAAAAAATAATAAAATAAGAAAGCTTATCAGAAACCAAGACGGAATCCAACCTGGGATGGGACATTTTTAGGTGGTTCAATCCGGATCGTGGGGTCCCACTCTCCAGGAGGGAGGACCGTCACCTGATCAAGGAACTCATCAATCCCAGAGAGGAGATCTGTTCGGTCTTTGGCCTTGTACGCCACATCGTGGAAAATCTATACAATGGAAATTGCATGTGGTTACTGACTGACAGAAATAGCTAATATGTTGACTTCTTTCTATTAAAATGCATCAAACATCCTGCATTGAAGCCAATTTACATATATAAATAACCATAAAAACTGGTTATGCACAATATGATAAAATACAAAATGATGAATGGTTTTGGTGAGAGCTTTGTGTATGGCACCTCGTCTGTCATCAGAGTGGCCATTGATCTGCCTATCTCATGGTACTGAGGACCCTTTCCATGAGGACCCAAAAGCAGGAACAGAAACCTTTAAACGAGACATGCATGAAAAAAAAAAAACTTCATTTATATGCATAGTATAGGTTTCCATGATGAAGTACAGTATATTTTTTGCATACAAATAATCTGTGAACAGCAACTAATACCGAAGATAATCAAAAAACAACTACACAAAACTCAATGAGCCAGTATGGATTCATATGCAATTAAAAAGAATAAGAAGCTTTTCCAGGAAGCACATTTATATTGAAAACCCCCAGAGAAGCTAAATATGTGTTGGACATAAGAGGCTTAGGTTTTCTTTCAACATACTGTATATCTCTGTATCTCAACCTTTTCCAATGCATTATTCTGGAAATAAACACAGTACCTTGTGGGCACCGGAACCTCAGTGAGGCCGGTGATGAGAACTGCAGGGGACAGTCGAACAAAGGCAATAATAGGTTTCTCCAAAAAATCAACTTCCCCCACCAAAACATTGGAAGCTTCAGCACCGGGGGGAATCTTCTTCATGAAATTCATATCCACCTAAAACCAAGAGTACAAGCAAATAAAAATACAGATAAAACACTGTCCATTTGAACTATAGTAAAACATGAAGACAGTGAGGTAATGGGGAAGTTATGGGAATGTTAGGGAGGCAAGAATGTTATTAGAAGCCTTTTAATAGCAAAAGCAAGATAAGGAGAGTTTGCATCTACAACCCTATATTCAGAAGTTGGGATCAGATTTCAAATCAGGATTAGAGCTACAGATACTAATAGTTTATTGTAGATGTTTTGACTGTGAAGACATTACTTAACATTACTTTGCATTTGATGTGTTCTTTTCTGATTACGGCCAAGATGGACCCCATATGTACTGTATTTCCTCATCATGGCCATATCTTGGTTTATGTACTGTACTACTAATAAACAAAGTTGAGGTCAGATGTTTATGGTGGATGTCTAAAAATGTATATATATATATATATATATATATATATATATATATATATATAATATGCATTGATAAAGAACAGCAAGCTCCATCAGATATTTGAGGAAAGTCAAAATTTTACTATAAATAAAGTTGATGTATCTTATTACATTTGAAGCTACAGCATAGCAAAGTAAATATTGTTTTGAAACCCAACTTTTTTTCTGATAGAGTTGTAGATTGACACTTACAGAGTACTGAGCAAAGATTGTCCAAAGCTGTGATGCATTTCCTGCCATGGCACTGAACATCTCGTGTGTGCAATGGCAGTCTGTGCCTCCGTCCATCTTTGTACACCGTGACTCATAAACAGTGCACCTTATTTTTAGAAGACATAATGGGTGGTTTTATAATCCATTTATGGCAGCTTGCATTCACGCTTGCCAGCATAGTGCAGGAGGAACAGATATGGTGAAAATGGAGACCATGCAAAGCAAAACACTTTCAGAATGTGATTTATTGAGCCTAAAAGGAAATTGTGATGTTCCCTCTTATTAAGGGAATTGCCAACACAATTTCTGTGGACGGTCAGACATGTGGTCATGGCCCCAACCACCATGATAGACTGTCTGTGCTCAGCACTATGGTTAGGTTACCTTGCTGAAGTCGACACTGCTGCTTTCTCTACTGACCCCTACTTTAGAAGGCCGCCTCTCCACTGCCTTTTCACTGTCCAGGTAGTTCGGGACGGAGTTTGGATGAACCAGTGGTCCTGGTAGAGAAGAAGTGGGGTGGACAGGTAAGAGATACCGTGTGAGAACTAAGACTCATAGCTGTGACCTATCAGTAGATCTTCAAATTTACGCTAATAATTTCAATGTAATTCACATTATACTTTGCTTATTTGCTCATTTTAGGAGCACACCACACTGAGAAGTAGCCCACACGCATGCAGGTGCACAAGGAGAGAATTAATGCTTCTTTCTCTCAGAACTTTTTTAAGCCTTGTTCAGACCCGCCATTAACTATCGTTTGCAGATTCCAAGTGGACAGTTCTAAGATCTGCATGGTGAACAGACACTGTAGGAGACAAGTTGATTCAACGTCTTAACTTACTGCCTTACCAGTAATTAAACAAAAGTAAAATTAAAAGTAATAAAACACCCTATGGGAGACATTCCTTAGCACATGCGTCTCACAGTTCTGAGGACAGGGGTTGAAATCTGGCCCCGTCTGCAAGGCATTTGCATGTTCTCCCCGTGCCGGCCTGGGTTTTCTCCAGTTCCTACCACATGGTATGTTGCATGCATGATAGGTTAATTGAAGACTTTAAATTCCTCTTAACGTGCATGTGAGTGTGAATGGTCTGCTGTTCCTATGTGTCTTGCGATTGGCTGGCGAGCAGTTCAGGGTGTCCACAAATGCTTGCCAAGGGTCAGCGGCTATAGGTTACAGCAGACCATCCAACCTAGTGAGGATAAGTGGTACGGAAAATGGATGGCTAAAACATCCAGGCTTCTATTCTACCTCCATGTGAATCATGATTTAACAAATATTACTATTACTTGAAATGTATACAAATATAACGTGTCAACAACAGAACAAGTCATTTCCTTCCACAATGGATGCTTGAAGGTGGAACATCCTATTTGTTCCCAAAACAAGCTTCCATACAAAATAATAATGGGGTCAAAATGGAAATGTTTCATGAGATGATGTCTCTCACGACCTTGAATGTTTCTGCGGCTACAGACTGTTTTGTTCAGTTTCCTGATAGCATAATTTTACTTTCAAAAGTTCAAATATAGGTCAGCTATACATATGAGTGACTATATTGCCGTGTAACAGCATACATTGATCAGATAACCACAACCTGAAACAACAGGATATATACTTTTCACAGGAAAAAAAAGAAAAAGAAATTGTTTGAAAGTTACAAAATAGAGACAAATATTTAAATCAATGAGTATTTCGTCTGTTTCACAAAAGAAAGTCTGGAACAGACTATTTGGAATCAGGAAGGCAAGATGTGATATAGTTGAGCAACTCATATCGGCTATGATATCTGTGTGAGCGTAATACTATACAGTACTTCAATGCTTTTGTGATGAGACTGACACAGGAAACGCTAGCACTTCGGTTAACATGCGGCTACTTATGAATTGTGAAATGTAATGTCCACAGAGAATGAAGGTAATGTACTATACACACAGAATGTGTTATACTGTTCTGTGTATACTTGAGTAACCAACTTGAGTAACCATTTCTTTTACCCATTATTCCCCTCTATTTCCAAGAACTACATAACACATATTGGTCATAAAAATTAACACCAAAGCCACCCACAGCTAATTCCAACTGCTTATGTGTGAATGTGTCATTTTATCAAGCAGGCTGTTTATATCCTCAAAGGAAAGCTAGAAAAATTGCTGATACCCTTACGTTAAAGAACGGAAAAACACCCACTGGTCACTGACTTAATAACTTGAAAATGATGAGTGGAATAGCAAAATACTTATTGACAAGCCCCAAAGCTTTTAGGAAAACGTCTGAGAAGAAATCTGGAGCTTTCTGGCAAGTCACATGAGCACTATTCATGATTACAAATACAAAAAGATGCTAAAAAATAAATTAAGAAAGAGTCGCATACAAGCTATATAACATGAAGGAAATGAATTTCTACATCCTGCACACGGTGTCTTGGATCTGTGCCGTTGTACAATGAGAGCTCGAGTCCAATGCCAGAATGCATGACCTCAGGTCATGGATCCTCCAATTGGATTAGCAACCCAAATTTAAGAATGACCAAAAAAGAAAACGCTGCACGATTCTGAAGTGGCCTTCGATGAACCCTGTTCTATATCTTGTTAAACATCTTTAGAAGGAGCTGAAACATGCAATCTAAAGAAGGCACCTTTCAAACCGGCGACAGCTGGAGGAGTTTGCACATGAGGAGTGTACCAAAATTATCTGTCAACAGGTGCAAAAGTCCCTTTGAGTTATACAAATCATTTTATAACAGTGATAGCTCAGTTTTGTAGGCCCACAAAAGAAGAAAAAGCAATGTCTGAATTTCATCAATTAATTTCATTATTTTTCTATGTATAATACTTTTGTCTAGTAATTTTAGTGACCAACGTGTTTTTCTTTCCCAACAGAAGGATGCCAAAAACTTTGTCTGTGTTTGTTGATACTGGGTAGCTGTGACCGGTGAATAGGAGCCTGATTGCTCACATACCCGACAAAGCCTCTTGGAATAAGACAGGGATTAGCCTAGGTTGCATCCGGTAAAAATTCTTCATTCAGGAAGGCTAAACAGCGGAATGTTCACCCACAGCCAACATTTTCAAAAGTGATGACTCAGCAGATCTATGCAAAACATTAAAATACATCACCAAAATTGTCAGACTACACTGGCGGAACTGTGAAAAATGATTTGAGTGTGTCTTATATGCGGTCACTGTAATGAGCTTTGAGAGGATACAAACTGTATCAATAGTAGTACTCCAGCAGCAAAAACAATCCAATGCCAATTCAGTGCCAATAATCCACAGGTGAATGTAAAAAAAAAAAAGAACAAAAAAATCATAATCATCGATGTTGGGTACGATTTCTTTTAACGTGTGGTCAAACATTGTCATTCAGACTAATTACTGTGAATGGCAGAAAAAAAGTATTTACTGTCCATTCGGCACTCACTATACAGTAATTCAACAAGCTATTTAAAGCCTTGAACTTTCACCAAGGCACACTAATTAGACTAATGATTACAGCGTGATAATCTCATTCCAGTAAGGCAACCCCGACACAGAAATCAAGACACTTCCCTCTTGGGGAAAAAAGTATCCATCCTCTTTGAAGAGGGTACAATTACAAAAGCTTAGCAGCTAAAATAAGAACACCCTTTCACACAACCGCTCAGAGTCAACAAGCGACAGCGAGTACCAATGTTCCATACTTTGGATATGGAGTCAAACACAGGCTTACATACAAACACATCTCATAATAAAACAATAAAGCAAAACTAAGTTTATCATCCCAATCGTAACTGCTCATATTGAACCACTTCAGGCAGTCTGCTCTCAAGTTTAATCCAAAACTATTTTGTTTACACAAATTAAACCAGCTTCATGTTGACTGGGTAAAAGAATACTTAAAAAAAAGGTGGAGGAGAAGGGGCTGATGAAGACAAAAGTGTACACATGCAAAATCAGTGTTTAACCATGATTGCACTGGAAAGGTTGAGAGATTTGGTGTCACTCCATACATTAAAAAAATGAAAACAAGCAGTGCTGTGAAAAATTATTTTACTCAATTTCTTATTTTCTTGCATGGTTTTGCTGCTAATGTTTAGATCATCAACCAGATGTAAATATCTGACAAAGAAAACCCAAGTGAACATAAATTGCAGTTTTTAAATTCTACTTAAGGGGAAAAAAAATATGATAAGCTACCTGGTCCTTTGTGAAAAATTATTGTCCCCTAAACCCAATACATGTTTGGGCTACCATCAGCAGCAGCAACTGAAATCAATCAAATCAACTGGCAGTCTTGCACATCTCAATGAAGATATTTTGGCCAACTCTTCCTAAGCATGGACGCCCTTAAGAAGTTTGCATATTGCCGTGTATTGGATCATTTCCTGCTGCTGAACCCAAGTGTGCTCCAGTTTATGGCAAAATAACATTCTCCTTGAGAGGTTTCTGGTAAAAAGTAGAATGGTTCCATCAACCACAGCACGATCACAATTGTAAAAAGATAATTTCATGTTTACTTGGGCTATCGCTATCTGCTATTTACATTTGTTTGATAACTGTAAACAAAGTGGGGTAACTATGAAAACAAGAATTTGATAAGGATCCACATACTTTTTCACAGCAAGAACACCTCCATAATGAACTATATATCAAGTTTACTGATTGGAAACACAATTACAGCCCTGCGCTCAGACAGGCCACAGTGGTCTCGTCTAACCAGAATAATATTTTCAAAATCCAGGGTAGCAATAAACCAAGCAAACAACAGGAAGTTTTTTTGAATTACTGATAATGAACCACAGGCAAGCTCCTTTGTTTACTTTGCTGCACACGGTATGGTACAATAACTGCAAGAGGAAAAAAAAACTCAGAAAAAAAAAAGAGGAAATAATTTTTTTGAACCTTGTTAATCTTTGGAGATAACCAATATTCAGTTCAGATCAAAAATTCCTCCGTTGCGCTACCAGTAGAATTACTTTTTAATTACTCTAAAATGCAACACCTTGTCTTAAAATCTGTAGCATAGGCCAAATAACTATACAAGAAGGAGAAGGATGAAGAGCAATCAAGTCACAAAGCCTTCTCCACGTACAGCCATGACACCTCAACCAAAACGGCATTAACAAACTTGATCAAGCAAGACAGTAGGGATGCTTAGAAAATGTGGAGGGGTTCATTAAGGTTTAGGTGGCAGAAATTAGTCAAAGATTTATGAGACAGATAGAAAGAAACAAAGAGAATAGGGAATCATAACATTTACACTACTGTGCAATTTTCCCCCATTTTTGGGCTGTTGGTTTAATGGCCATTTCAACATTCATTTTGTAAGAAAAATTTAAAAAAGTATGAAATTTTTTGTCCATGTACGCAGAAACACAATGACACAGTCTGTCGTGTGTAAAAAATTCTGGCTTAGCAAAGGTCTAGGAAAAGAACAAATTTAATGAAGCCCTACTGCAACTGACTGGCAGCAAGTCCAGGGTGTAGGCCGTTTTAGCCAAAAGTCAGCCAGGATAGGTGTCACAACCCTATAAGGACATGCGCTATATGAAATAGATGTTGGTTGTCTAAGAATGCTGCACAGTACTGCAAATGAATGAGATTAAGGAGCAGGAATGCTTCAGAAATTGAGCTTTGTCGTGGGTAATTCATGAGATGGCCGCAAAGTTAACTAGATGCAGAGCTTTCATGCTAGTGCTAGTGTTTTCTGATCAAGCTGTGACTCACACTGGCAGGCTACACAGATATTTGCCTTCTAAGGGCAGCTGCTCAGATCCCTGGGATGCACAGGATGATTGCCGGCTGAACTGGGGCCAAGATGCCTCTTCCTCTGTTGAGTTTGGTGGGTCATCATCCTTGGGCGGTGACACCACCACTTCTGGGATGCTATAAGGGCCAAAGCCAGCTCCATGGGCACGTGGGGGACTCGGGAAGGCACGGCGAAAGGAGGTAGGGGTACTTTGAGGGGTGGTGTGGGAAGAGGGACCTGGGAGCCGCCCCATGTTGGAGGAAGAGGAGGGTAGGAGATGGTTGAGTAGAATGGAAACTCGGGATTCCTGTCTCTGAGGCAGGTTGGAGGCAGAAGAAGCCGCTCCTGGCTTGTGGAGGGAGAGACGCGAAGAGGAAAGGCCCTCTCCTAAAAGAGGAGACAATGGCAAAAAGTAGAAAGAAGGCAGGGAAAGGAGAAAGAGGGAAAAAGGGATGGAGGCAGATAGGAAAAACGTGAAGTCAAAATATATTGAAGTGATGGTATCTGAAGGCACAAGTCACAAAGGGTGAGGAGCAGGGACATCGCCGGTGTTATTAGAGATTCATTCATGCATCAAGACTGCAAATAAAATGGTTCAGTGCAGAACACACTGAGAATGATTCGGTGAGGAAGGGAGGGCGTGTCCACAAGGCTCAAAAACCTGTCTCATCCAAGTTCAAACAATCATGTGACTGGTTAGGCAAAGCTTCAAATTGCATGCCAGATATGACAATATCAGTGCAATTAACTGGAGGCAAATTCCCATAGCAAAACAGTCCAGAACACCTACAGAATAACACATTGCGCTAAACAGCATTCAACTTTGCCACTACAGTTAATGACCATCACCAACAGTGAATAAGAAACCTAATTTTAATCAGAATCTTGAAAGTTTACTCAAATGTACACTCCTGCAGCCATGCACTTGTTCAAAAAGAACTCAAGATCAGTATTTCATACCAAGCCATACAGACAATATTTAGCACCCAGATTTCTCTTTTGCTTATAGGGGAGCTATTGCTTCACTATTGTTTGATCCCTAGATGGTACTCACTTTTACCATCCACCTTCTATGCACGCGTTGAAAGATATAAACATTGTATTTTTAGAAATATTTTCATAATATTGGATCGTATGCAGAAAAAAGAAAAGTGAGTGCACTGGAGAATCTCACCGTTTCGTTCTAGCAAGAGAGGGTCAGAATGTTTCTTGCCTATGTCAGCAATGGAGCGCACCAAAGGGATGCGATTACTGAGCTTTCGCTCATTCTGATGGTGGTGCTTCTTCAGCATTGCCTCACGCACTTTCGCCCGCAGGTCCTCCTTGAGCTGGCCTGACGCCACCATGCTATCTATCACCATGTCTGAATCAACAAACAGCAAATTACAACAAATGTAATTAAACCCATAGTATCTCCTCAAATAGTTGCCAAATGTGCTTAATCAACTGCGGAGATTACAAAGTATTCATTTGAAATAAAGCCTTGGTTTGCCCTTGATAAGATGACTAGTGCTGTCAATATCGAACCTTATAACAATAGAAAAACATCCTATCGATTATTCCCTCAGAAAATCGAGCAATGGCTTTGCTTAGCGGACCGAGAATCATTACTTTCTTATTACAAGAATGACAACACACATACTGAGGTTGTCAGACAGCTTTACTTTCAACAGGAATTATAAGATGTAAAAACAGTTTGGATGCAGCGTAATTGAGTCAAGGTGTCCATTACACCACCAGGTCACGATTCTGGTGGGAGACGTAGGTAAGCTTGACAGTTCAGTATATTACTTAAAAAATACGTATGGCCACCATCTAATAGTTATTTTCATTACAATTCCACATTTTAGTGAGGCCCCGTAGCTCAGTGGTTAGAGCACTGGTTTGGTAAACCAGGGGTTTGTGGGTTCGTATCCCACTGGGGCCTCCACTCCCTGAGAAGGGTTGCGTCAGGAAGGGCATCCGGCGTAGAAATTGTGCCAAATATATATATGCGTTCATCTGAGATGATACGCTGTGGCGACCCCGAATGGGACAAGCTGAAAGGAAAACAACGTTACAATTCCACATTTAAAACACAAATATAAATACATTGGGGGAGAGAAAACAAAACAGTCTACCAGCAATTTCCTCTATACTGTTGGCCCTCATATCCAGCATGACCGTGCCATTGAGGATGCAGCTACGCAGTTCAAATAAACTATGCAGTGACAACGTAGCCACGTAAGGCTTGCTCCATCTTTCCCCGCCGTCTTCCACATCCTCTTCAAACTTAAGCCACCTGTAGATGAGTCCCAAAAAGAATACAGGCATCAAGGAATACACAGTTCCAATTATAATTTGAATTGATGAATATTTTAATGTGTGTTTGCATTGCTAAGAGAACGAATATATCTTTGGCAGAGTACTGTGGAGAGTCTCTTTCAATCGCACTCAGATATTGCCAAACAAATCCTAGTCAATTATACAAAAAGGAAAATAAAACACTCCGAATAAAGACATAATGTAGTCATTCTCAGGGGGCCGTAAGATAATTGTTCCTAAAATGTGGGAAGCGAGAATCGTGATGTGGTTATATTTCATAAATGTTGAACTCCTGTGTGGCTAAGCAGCACACAGGTCATGTAATATGTATACAATATACTCTCTGCATTTTCAACAGCTTTGTATTTTATTGCCAGCCAACACCACAGAATACTTCCCAAAGACTTGAGAAATTCCATCAAGTAAAATTGGATGTAAAGAGCAACGGAAAATTGTTACTACTGAGCATTAAGCAAGGTGATGGTCTAACTTTATTAATGCAGTTGGATTGCCCTGTTTAAGAATTAATTTTAGGTCCCATGTACTCACAAAAACAAGTGGTAGAAGTGGAATACACTTAGGTCATTTATGCATGCGTGAAAAATAAATTACAAACTATACAAACACATCTTAGTGATCAAGAGGGAGTGTTCACTTAATGATACATTAGATGTCATTCCATAAGTCATTTTTCTGTTAGTGGTCTAAAAAAAATTTTATTCATGACATGGTTACGCAACATTATGGTATATCATCTACAGAAAAATAACCATGCTTTAGGAATTCCCAGAAGACTGAGCAGAACTTGTTACAGTTGTACAGTTGCTTGTGCCATACATTTAGTATGAAAGAGTGTCCGAATATTTATGATGTGTACTTTGTGGTGTCGTCTAACCTGAAGGAGAAAAGAAAGACAAGATCCTCCTGTACCCTATATAGAAAATAGCATGTCTTTTGAACATGTAGAAATCTCACACCTTTGATTTGCAATATCCCTCAAAGGTTGATATAGCTGCCCAAGTTTACGTGGGAAACATTTGTCATGTATAAGAACATATTTTATTCTATATCAGTTAAACATTCTTGGGGACACATTTCCATTTTAAGAAAAAAATGCACTGTTATGTGTGTATGTTTCATGTTGTCTGTTTCCCCATAACTTCCAAGCAAGAGAGTGTGCATCATGTTTTAAACTGCAATGTGGGAATGAGGTCTCTGTAATTTAGAGGATTACTGTGATATAATATTACGTAGGAGGCCCCGTAGCTCAGTGGTTAGAGCACTGGTTTGGTAAACCAGGGGTTGTGGGTTCATATCCCACTGGGGCCTCCACTCCCTGAGAAGGGTTGCGTCAGGAAGGGCATCCGGCGTAAAAATTGTGCCAAACATATATGTGTGTTCATCTGAGATGACACGCTGTGGCAACCCCGAAAGGGACAAGCTGAAAGAAAAAAAAAAAAAAAAAAGTGATATAATATTACAACGTTTTCTTCATAGCTTTAGTCTGACCTGGCAGTTTCCCTCCATTCAGTGGCACTGCCATCTCGGAAGGATAGCTCATCCAACTCGGTGAAGAGGTCATGGGGAACATGCTCCAAGTCATCGTCCTCCGTCCCCAGAATGAACTGGACCCGCTGGGATGGCGTGTCTATTAAAATAGTGGCAAAAGGAATAAAATCCATATTAAAAACTTTTCTTTTTCCTCATGCACTTTATAGTAATTCCACTTTTCAGTGATGTCTCTTGTACTAAAAGCAGTTTTAATCACACGTTTAATTTTGAAATGTTTTTATTTTTCCATTTTAATGCTGTAAATAATCCTGTAAAGCGCACTGAGATACCTGGTGTATGAAATGCGCAATACAAATAAATTTACTTTGCGTCTTATTAGTTCAACAAGAAATATAAATGGTTGTCACTTTTCCACTGTGCATCTACAGTACATATTGCGTGAGGGAACAATTACGATATTTCTGGAAATGTTCCTGTCATGCCTGACTGAATCCAGCAAAGACGTTTTCTTACAGTCCCATTTGTGATTTACACTTGTCAAAATGCTTAGTCTGCCTGTAATAGTCACTTAAACCTGAGTAAAATACACCAAGTGTTTAGAAAATGGGATGGTGGGTTCCGATGTAATATCACCTACAGAACATCTGGTACGAAAAAAATATATGTATATTTTAAATTACAGAAAAAAACAGTTTAACGCCATCATTTCACAAAATATCACTTATTGTATCACAACGAATCAATGCTTTCTACTCAGGGATTTCCTTGTCTGAAGGGCTGATGAGTTACAGTTAAATATATCCAAAAGTAAGTTTGAACGGGCCAAAATATTGATGGGTTGGCATAGTCAACACGTCAAATATACCATTGTGTTTTAGATGACGTTACTTGCTTTAAGATTTCAACTTAAATGGTGCAAAAGTAACACGAATCATTAACACTAAATAGAATAGGTCATGCAATTTTGTCATTTTTTTTTTTTTATTTATTGATGGAGGATTTCCAATGGCTTTGAAGTGCTCATTCCACGTTTTTGAGATTATTCCACACAGATTGAGACGACTGTACTTTTCTTCTTACTACTTAATAAAGTTTTTATTAAAAGTAAAGAGAATAATTTTTGATGATTAAAGTTATTCACTGTAGTTAGCTTTCTGAGATTTTGCACTACTTTCATGGAGACAACAAAAAGCAGTGGAAGCCGTATAAAAGTGTGATCCTGGGAACAAGTTACAGTGTAGAGCGGTTGAAATAAATATTTAACACTTCACTGTTTTTCATCACTAAATATATTTCAAAGGTGGTATTGACATGAGCTTTTTCCCCAGGTGTCGGGAACAGCCAAATTAATTCATATATACAAAGAAAACACAGGTACAAAGTATTGCGTACACTAACTGGTAATATGTAATAGTACAAAAGCCAATGACGGCTCCAAGATGCCTACTGCATGGAGAAACTAGTTGCATGCGTTGCTCTGGTGTGATTTTGGTCCATTCCTCCACACAAGGAGTCTTCAAATCTTGAATCCATCCTGGGCTTCTTTTATGGACCTTGAGTTTCAGTTCTTTCCATAGATTTTTGATTCGATTCACCTCACATGGTTTTTGTAAGAATGTCTCGTTTCATTTCTCCATTCATCTTCAATATTGTGAAGTTCACCAGGACCATTTGTTCAAAATCAGCCCCACATCAGCATGTTTCCACTTCTGAACTTCACTGTTGGTATGGTGTTTTTAGGGTGATGTGCAGTGCCTTCTCTCCCAATTTTGATCTTATCAGACCAGACAATATTCTTCGCGGTTTTCCTTGTGACAACAGTACCTGCTAATTTTAGGTCTTTTTTAAGTGTTCCACAGGTCGTTATAGGCTCTTGAACAACTCTTCTGATTATTCTTTGCACTCATTTTTCAGGAATCTTCCGAGGAACACCCAATCGAGGAAAATTTATGGTATGATTGCTTTCCACTTACGTATTATGGCCCCAACTGTGCTAAGTGGAACATTCAGGAACTGGGTTATATGCCTATAAACAATGTCATTGTTGTGTTTTGTAACAATTAGCTTGTAATGGTCTTGAGACAGCTCTTTGTTCTTACCCATCACAATATGTTTCTTGACTCAGACCTTAACAATGGAGCATGTTTGTAGGCTACCAAATACGACTGACATTCATTAGTAGTGCAAAGGTGATGGATTGCTGATGATTATTGACACGTTTAAGGTGTTGTCTTGGCTAAGCCTTTTTGCACCTCACCTCAAGTGCTCAATACTTTTTCTCTGCATTAGTAAACAACTTAAATTCTGAGTTTATCTGTTCTTATTTCTTTATATATATGGGTTACCTGGGTTGTTCCCAACAGCTAATGAAATGTTCATGTAAATAGCATCTTCAAAAGTATATACAGTGAGAAAAACATATGTGTTAAATACTTATTTCAGCCGGTGTATATTAAACCTGCTCACCTGAATCGTCTGCTCAATTCATGTGGAATTAATAGATCAGAAAGGCATTTGGGACATAAGCCTTTTGGTTATTAGTGTATAAAGAGTTAATCATTTGAAGTTAATTCAATTAAGTGATCTGAGAACTTACATTTGCTCAAACTCTTTTCACGAATCAAATCTACTATAAACCAATATAAGTAGAAAGTTGCTCGATATTAGTCAGTATTCTCAAAAAATGAGCATTAAAAATTGACCTCTATTGAGTTGATGTGGTTATAGATGTGTGAATTAATAACTCAATGTTTCCAATATTGTTGAATGAGAGATTTTTCATGTGAGCAATATTTAACACATAAATAAGACAACCCAGTTAAAATGTGTTTATCTCTACATTGGGGTAATGCGGGCAATGGCAACAGAGAAGGAAGGACTTTCAGAACAAAGTGTTGTTTGGAGGGCAGCAAAAATTTAATTAACTGAATTGAAATGGTTTGTGTTCTAACCATAAGGGGGAGAGTCTCTGTCATCCTCCTTCCCATCTTCACAATCTTTATCCCTTCTCTTTCTGTGGTGCCTGTGTCCTCTGTGACGATGCCTCCGCTTGCTTTCTCTTCCAATAGGAACATGAACGCCTACGTACACTGCTCTGTGGCCTACAAAAACAATTATAAAATATTAAGACAATCTGTGAAAACAAAGGAAAATTCTTATAAATATAACAGATAGAGCAACTAGCCATTTGACACTAATTTCAAATTTAAAATGATTAATAACTCATGGGATCTGACTGTTGATTTTGAAAGTTCATGTTATCATACTTGTTACCAAGCACAAATTAAAAATAAAACAAGAGACTAAATATCCTACACAACAGATGACAAAAATACCAGATAAATTGAGCACAAAATTCAACACGCTTCTCACTTTTTCCAAAATTATTGTTACTACCACACTTAAATGTGAGAGGCAAATTACTTCCCAAACATGACAGAATTTACAGCGATTTTATCTTTAATTTTTAAAAGGAACTAAGGAACAAAAAAAAGATGAAACGCCATACTTTGACAGAAACCAATATTATATAAACATCCTGATGACCGAAAAATTAAAGTCCTTAGATACTTAGCTGCCATAATATAGCTATATAGCAAGACTAGCTTAAAATATGCGGAAACATGCATGCACACTATTTAAAAAAAACACCTGGAGGAAAACTGAGTTCGGTTGTACTTTATCGAAGTATTTAACGATGTAAACAGTGCGTTAAGTTGTACTTTATTGAAGTATTTAAATAGTGTGCATGCATGCTATTGTAGGTTTTAAGCTAATGTCGCTATATAATTATATTGCATAGCTATATTGTTAAATACTTAAAGTACAACTGAACTCACTGTTTACATTGTTAAATACTTCAATGAAGTACAACCTAAATCAGTTTTCCTCCCTCTGCCTTTTTAAATAGAGTGCATGCATGTTATCGTATGTTGTGAGATGGTGTTGCTTTATAGCCATATAGTTATATGCGTAACAGCACAATGTATGTAAATCGCGTTTGAAGTGCATGTTTTGTGTCAATTATTTCCCCGCTCATCATTTTGGTTGTTTTGTTTTTTGCTGATTGTGCTGTTCTGTTTTCTGTTGTGTAATGATTTTGGTTTGGTTCATTGCATGTTGACTTATGACTTGCTTCCACCGGTCGTAGTGGAAAAAAAAAAAAGTGTATGCTTGTTCTTCTGCTTGCAAAAATAAAAGTACAATTGTGCCTCACTGTCACGTGAGCGCCACCATGCCTGCAGCTAAAAATACAGTGCGCCTTATGGTCGCAAAAATACGGTAGTCAGGAAACTATGAGAAACACAGTCAGAAATTAAATTCTGTCATGCGGCTTGGTTTATGACTTACTTTCTAAGTCATCCTTTTCGTAGTTTGTTTGAATAGTGAAGCTGCTCTTTCCATGGTCAACTATCGCCTCCTCATCTAGACCCTCGAAGAGACAAAAGGATACAGAGGTACATTTTAAGGATTATTCAAAACTTACATATCCAAACTGCACCAAACCAAAGTATGAACACACTTTTAGCCTCAAGATTTATCCAGAGGTCAGTCTGGGACAAGGGATCCACTTATGGATGACTCAACAAGTAATGTATAAGCATTCATTAATTTTCCAACTTGAAAGTTGTTATTGATGATCGGAGATTTATGCAAAGCATGAAGAAACACATTGAGTGACAGCAACATAAGTAGCCATATGCATTGCAAAATTATTCACATTTGCACTTCCTATGAGGGAAGCTTAAGCTATTCACACGGGTAATTTTGGCCAACGCTGTGGAGAATAGATGTTACAGGGATCTGATAGACTTTATCGATATAACCCAAAATCAGCTTCAATATCATAATTTGGGGATCTGATCAATTAAGTCATTGATCAGCTCCACAAAAGACACTTACTCCGCATCGTGCAGTATACTTGAATCCAAAAGCAATTTCAATTTATTTCTTGTCCCATGTGCAGAAAAACAGCTTGATGCTACCATCCCCATGCTTCACAGTAGGGATGGTGTTCTTGGGATGGAACTCATCATTCGTCTTCCTCCAAACACGGTTATTGGAATTATGACCTAAAAGTTCTATTTTGGTCTCATCTGACCACAAAACTTTCTCTAATGACTTCTCTGTATCATCCAAATGGTCATAGGCAAACTTAAGACTGGACTTGACATGTGCTGGTTTAAACAGAGGAACCTTCCGTGCCATGCATGATTTTAAACCATGACGTCTTAGTGTATTACCAACAGTCACTTTGGAAACGGCATTGTTCCAGCATTAGCAGTGATGTGCACTTTACAAGTTTTTTTCTGTGATGAGAAAGGAGCACAGCCAAGAGCTGATGCTCTCAATTTACCAGTCGATCTACGTTCCCTAACTGTAAACCTAATGTTCTGAGGTGTGGGTTGTGATGAAGATTAAGGGTACAAGTGGTGAAAAGTGGCAAAAGGTTGTCCGACCCTTCCCTTACGCCTGCTACAAGCATGAATGCAAAAGAAGAGATGAACTTTAAGTTCTCAAAATAACCAAATACATACAAATTCAAAACAATATACTTCTTTCACCCAAGACATGGTTAGTCATATTACAAAATATGTTATTAGTGTTCTCTGGACTCCATGCCCTTAAGTGTTGGAACATTCAGACAGCTGCAGAGAAATTGTATTTAGTTACTGCAGTGTGTGTGGTGAAAGTGGGTGGACGACCAGTTAACAGATGTCACATGGATGTCATAACATGCTATAAACACAGAAATGATGGTGTAACCAGATTATAACCTCACACTGACCCAAGTGTCAGAATATCCACCAAATTACTTTAAAAGAATAAAATAGATTATATTCTAAGATAAACAAAATGATATGGAATATTGATTTGGACTTGTACACTATTGACAACCCTCAGTCATAGATTTGATAAGGCAAACAATGATGTACAGTACTGTATCAAGACCACAGAGGGAAAAAAAAGTCTGTTTAAGACAGCGTCACATGGGTTTATAAATACCACAGGGTGACAGTGACCTAATGTTGGCATGGGCGGGTGGTTGATAAGAATGGACTGAATTAAGGATACACAAAAGGAAGAGTTTATCGAAGGGTCATTCAAGAGGACAATTCCTTACAAAAGTTTTAGTTTAAATGTGTAAAGCAAACATTATCTAACACTAAATATCTTTTGGATTTAGTGATACACTATACACTTTCTTTACATTTTAGACAACAGCATTTTCCAACAAAGGAATCCAATGTGCAATTCCCTGGTCAGAGAATTAGAGTAATCACAGGGGGTGGATCTTTTCCATTTCCCACAGTCAATGTGCCACTTGTGCCAAGTGGGAAGGAACGGAAAACAAAAAGGTGATGAAGGCACATACTGAAACGATACATGATACATTGATGATATCACTGCCTCATGTCATGGCCTCAATGTGTGACTTGACTCGCTACAGCAGACCAGGTAAAGTATTGTAATGGAAAGCATTCACAATATGCCACTACTTGGTTTTCATGTTATATTCCTGATCATGAGCCTGACTTAAATGACGATTCCCACATGTATTTCTATAATCACTCTATTGTTAGAAACAAGGCCATCTGGGACTCCATTTATGTGTGCACTACAAAGTGTGTGTCTTGTGTTTGCATTCCTCTGATATAAGTGGATGTGCATGATAATGTGTAGTGCCCCAGTCTTATACCACCACAAGAAATGGAGGTCTTACTTTCCTGGGCCAGTTAAGTCAATCTGTAAGGGAGCTAAAGTTGATTGATATAATCCTCACTAACCACACAGCATTGGGAGATCAGATTATTTTTGGATTAAAGTGTAAATTCACAAATATAGTAGATGCAACCAAATGAATGCACACCAGAGTTTTCTGGAATGATATTAGTAATAGAAGACTGACCTAACTGGACCAAATACCGATGATTGCAAGTACCTGTATTAGTGTCAATCTTAAATCATGGTTTACATGTAAAGACTAAAGATGGTTAAAAATAATGAAAAAATAATAATCTTATTCTCCCTAAGTTTCTTAAAATGTATTTGCTGAAATGTGTTACTTTTTACTAACACCTGTTTATGTACTGTTGTTGGTATGTACTGTTGTTAATTAAATCTTCAAATACTACGCTAGGAACCCTCTGTTCTAAGTACAATGTAAGAACACAATGCTCATATTTTTGGGAAAAAAAACATATAGTACAGCAATATCTAAAGTGTAATCGTGTATTTCTCTGAAGTTCCAATAAACGTTTTGTAATCAACTGTGTAAATGGGGAAAATGTCACAGTGAGGTCTATTAAAATTACACCTACAGCACACTGGTTGTAAATGCCGTCATCTATTTTTTTCAATTGTCAACCAAAATTTGAGGTCTTATTCACTCTTTGAGGATGTGGCAACATATTTCAAGTGAGAAATGTCTTCACTGTAGATCCAAAACGATACCTATATCGATGATATTTGTTTGATTTCATTTAGAGCATTTTATAAAACGTGTAGCACAGTATTGAAATAGTCAGTTTTATTCATTGTGAACTAAACTCTCAAAATGATAGGGCAGTATGTTGAAAAAGATACGACAATAAAGGAGCTTATGATTGCAATATCTGTGCCTCGCAAATCTATTTCTATTTGACAGCATCCCAACAAAAATAAATGTTTCTCATTGGATGTGGATAAATACAAGTCTTTCATCAGTGCTCATAACTAGACTGAACAGTTTACCCTTGTCAGAAAACGACATCTGTTCAAACAGCATGCACCACCTTTGTGTTGGCAAACCTATTTTAACCCACCTCTCCCAAACAACCTCCTTTTATTGTCTCCTCTCTCCTTGTCCTGCTATTTCAAGCAGCCATAACAGTCTCTTCACAGTTTCTTCGCTCCACATCATCACTCAAGATTAGAAAGCAAATGTCCCCATTTCAGAAAGCATGTCGAATGAATGAATGAATGAATGAATGAATAAGACAACAGCCTTTCATCATCCCCTCTTTTCACCTTGAACTTGACTAAAATCTCATATTTGTCTACCTACTACACAGTGAACTCAGCACATGCCCTGTTTAATAACGGTCTGCTCTAGAAGGCCAAAAAAACTCATGAACAATGCATGCACCATTACTGGAGAGTGCAGATGCAAACACAGGACGACCTACCGTTAGCACATGCTTTTCTTGGCTCTGTTTGTCCATTGAGATTCTACCAAAGCCAGCAAGGACGTTAGCTCATTCCTCTTTTCTGACAGTTATCTTGTCGAGACTGCACTCAGTAGGGACACAATCAGATTTTTCTTTTCCCGATTTCTCTACTTGTGTCTTTATACAGCAAGGAAGAGTGAAAGAGCGAAAGAGAGAACGAGAGAGAATGAGAGAGAGAGAGAGAGAGAGAGAGAGAGAGAGAGAGAGAGAGAGAGAGAGAGAGAGAGAGAGAGAGAGAGAGAGCGAGAGAGAAAGGGTCCAAACTGCTTCATAACACAGTGGTCTGCTCTACTCTGCCCGCTCTTTGCTCGGCAGCCAATCCTACCGTGGCACCATTAATATTTTATTCGCCCCGGCCAAGAGCTAAAAAAACGCACACACACAGCAACACATGGACGACATACGGACACGTTCGGAGGGCATACAAATGTTTACCCGCAGAGGTATTCAGGTCACAAATGAAAACCAATCTCCCCACACAGATAAAAGGAAACAGGCACACATTTTGGCAATCTGGAAGCTAGGAGTGTATTCATTAAGATTCCAAAAAAACAATATTGACATTTCACTGATAATTAAAAAGTTGTCTTTGTTTGAGGTTAGAATATTTTCTTCTTTTTGGGGAGAAGGAGGGGAACAATGTGGACATGACAAGCAATGATAATAGAGGATTCTCTGGAGATCATTATGGATGCTTTAATGAAAACACCATATGGATATGCAGTGTTCCCTCACTTCAACAGGGTTCAATTTATGCAGCCTCATTATTACACGGATTGCCATCATCCTTCGTTTTTCCCGATTTTTTGGCACCAGACCCATGCGCAAAAAGTGAAAAACTGTGAAGTAGAGGTCAATGGCTTTTTTTTTTTTTTTTTTTTTTTTTCCTGCTTCATAGTTCCTTGTCGTCTTGCTGGGGTTGGCACATTACACCCTATCAATGCGGCTTCCCGCTTCAGGACTGTACTAATGTACGATGCCGTTTTTTTTTTTTTTTGCTTCACTGGTTCATGTTGTCGTGCTGGGGCTGGTGCATTAGTACATAGTGATTTGGATTTTTTTTTTTTTTGGGGGGGGGGCAGAAATCCGCGATGCACTGATGCACACCACGATGATGTAGGCACATTTTGGACTGAAGTCTAATGAATGCAGCTGAATAAGCTAAGTCAAATTTGTTTGAAGTCGCAAAAAGACAACACCACTTACAACCTCAACGTGACAAAATTCATTTTAAACACAATCATCCCACTCAAGTTCTTCAGTGTCACAAACAGGGCAAGAGGTAGGACCCAAATGCAAGACTCCAAGGCAAGGACGTGGTTTAAACGGAGGATTAGTACCAGGCTTCGGTCAGTATGCATAAAGTAGCTTCAAAAGGAGACAATACAGAAACGCGTGGCGAAAAGGCAACGGCCAAAAAACATGAATCAAGGTCGGATTACGTCAGGCAAAAAACATGGAACATGGAAACAAGACATGACTATAGTGGCACAGGAACGCTGGGATGTGACAACGAGGCACATCAAACACACACAACAAGCTTGTGTACTCATGCAACGAACTGGCAAACTAAGACATGACACACAAGGCTTAAACAAGGCGCATGTGGAGAGGCTGCTGCCAGGAGCGCCAGGCATTGGCATGACCACGCCCCCGACAAGCTGGGAACAAAAAACACGGTGGGAAATTTCCCATTTCATGTCAGCTGGCAATTATGGAACTCGTTGCTCAACAATGCAAATACAAGTGACAGCGTACAATAGAAGATACATGTGCTCAAATGACATAAAGTATAGAGTTACTTACTATTGGAATAGATGTAGCCCTTGAACATATTGACAAAGGCTGCAGACTTTGGAAACGTAGTACAAATATTGAATCATAGGTTGTTTTGATCTACCGTACCTATTGTAGCCTGGTCACTCTAAATACCGGGGCAGCTGGCGGGCCCCACGGAGTTTCGGCGCACCATACACAAAGTGCGTGGCTTCAGTTCTCAGACATAATTGAAGGTGGCATGTTTGTTTATAAGAATATTCTCGCACAGAAGAATAAAAGAGCACCAACGACCCATAGCTATGTCTTTTACTAGGAAGACACCTGCACCAAGGACGCTACACCAGAGTTCCAATTAATAATTTCATGTGTGTCTAACCTCATAGATTGATCATTGAAAATTACATTTGTTATTTCTAAAAAGTAATATTTTTCATTTCATAGGAAAATGCTAGTACCCGGTGTTGGATAAAGCGGAAGAAAATGGATGGAGGGATGTTTATATATTTATTTCTCAAATAAATGGTTTGGCCCCAAAGAGGTTTTGATCTTTGGTTTAATTCTGGAAAATAGTTGTGTACTTATTGTTAAATCTATGAAGTTTTGAACTTTGAGACTGTTTAAACAAGATAAATGTGAAAAAATGCTAACGCCTGTCTTAGAAAAGTTTATAATGTATGTAGTTATAGAAAGCCTTAAAACATAGAAGTAAAGCCCCAAAAACTGTATAAGAAAAAATATATTCTAAATGAAAAAAATTGTAAATTAAAAAAAAAAACTCACCTGTACATAAAAAACATGCACTGTAGATGAAAAAGCATCCTGTCAATAATATATATATATATATATATATATATATATATATATATATATATAAAATGAAACTTTTTTTTTTTTTTTTTTTTTAAATGGGGGGAATCAACTTCTATGCGGATATCACTTAACGCGGGTATTTTTTTTTTTTTTAAAAGAAACCCCACATTAAATGAGGGAACTCTGTAATAGATTTAGCTGTTATATTTAGTTCTATAACTAGTTTAAAGAGATTACCTATAGTTTATGTGCATTGCTCTGTACCGTTTAATAGTGCACCGTACAGTTCTTACGTTTACTACTGCGCAGTATTAGTCTTGTGCCACAGTGAGGGCACATGCCATCATCGCACCCTTTATGTTTGCATTCTTCCTGTCTATCAGCAGTTTTTTTAATGGCCGTTTGGCTCTGTGAAACTGAGGGCACAGATCCTTCATAAATACAAAACATTAAGCTACCACAACTTAACAACTGGTTAGAAAGCAATGAACAGGTAAAGCCAAACTAGAAACAGCACTACCTGCCACGCAAAATCGTGAATGTATGAACAGATACTGCAGCCTGACTGTTGCCATCAGAAAAACTGAACTATATGGTGGCGTTTTAGGTCACATTAACATTTCATTAACTTAACTTTCATACAATTGTAAAAAAAAATCATTTTGTAATAAGCCTGTCGAGAGAGAAGGTAGAAGGATGCCAGTCACCTCATTTAAAGACTAAATACTACATCTACCTCGTGTTACAGTCCATTCTTCCCTTATTAATAACTAATCCATACAAGAAAGTTGTTTTTTCTTTAATTGTATGGATATGGCGGTTGGCCAGGTCCTTAGAGATGTAAAGAGAGCATATTGTGAAAAATTTACTTTGTATTCTGTTTACAAATAGTTGTGCCTCTGGGGGGCATTCCATTTGAAATTAAACAAGTAAAGTAATTAACATAACAACCCACACACTAAGTCTCATAGCCAATCACTTGGCAGCTTGCCTGGTAGGAGTTTCAGATTGAAAGAACTACTTGGAAGTCAAAGCAACTCAAGAGAGCTACAGTGTTTAACAGCATTACTTTTTCATGTTATCACAATTTACTCAGGTGTCTATGTACATCTACATCATTAAATTGAATGACAAGTGTAATTTGGCATCTTGGTGAAAACAAGCTGCCACCATAAGTGACAAAGCAATATAATCTCTATTAAGGCTGTTTGCTGCTTTAAGTGTGGTCAGATAGTGTTCTCACAGGATTACCTTCTGTGAAACAACATTTTTAGTACTTGATTACTCCATGAAGAATTGCAGTAGTAGGTGAATATGTCATACACAAAATGAACTCAAAGGTCACTCATCTGTTTTCCATATTATTGACTCTGCCTCCACCAGTAGAAAACAAAAAAAAATATCAGCAATGGCAGGTGACGGTTATATGAGGCACAGTTTTTTTTATTCTAATGAAACTCATGCTGGCCATATAGTACCAAGTAGACAGAACATAGATAAATATATTTCCATGCTACTGCTATGAGGCAATAATTTTCCTCTCTACCACCCGACACTTGTCTGGGGGCTTCACAAAAAAGCTATTCAATTTCAAATGTTGTGGAGTTAATCCCTGAGTCAAGAAGGACAAATCTCACCCAATATGTTCACATCTCATATTGCATTATGTAAAAAAAATTATGACAGTCAGACCTCTAGATTTTTGGATGATCTTTTTTTTTTAAGGCAGATTTTTCATGAGCATGTTTACACAAAGCATTAAACAGGTTATCAATTTACTCCACCATACCCAAACAAACCAATAAGGTAGCAGAGAACAAATATGAGGGCCGGTTGTCTACCATGGACAAAAGACATAAAATAAATGTACTTTCTTATACTTCTTTAAAAGTGGAGTCAAAAATTATTACAGGTTCAGAACCACTGCTGTTCATTATTTCACTTTATAGGACTTTTCTACCTTCAAGCCAAGTACTCAAAGGACTTACAGTCTCCAAATCAAAACAAGACATTTCGTGCAATTAGTTCACAATTTAAATTGGGTGGTGAAGTGAACAGCTCCAAAGATAATACCACAAATTACTCATCAAAGGAAGCAATACTTCGTACTCAACACTCAGTTGTGCTTCCTCTTACAAAGCTTAAACATTTGTTTCATGCATAACATGTTTCAGATGTCATTGTTTTTGCCATAAATTAGCCCTCAGTATGGCTCCCATGAAAGGCTCAAGTGATCCTGAACATGTGATGGGTAGAGAAACTCGGTGTGTAGCGGAAGTGTGAAATTGCTTGCTCAAAGCCAGATTTTCAGAAATAGATTAGTTAAAAGATTTATTTGATTGTTTCTCTTCACACTTGATGGTTGGACATCCTCTCGAAATACCCAACTATTTGCATACAACCAATAAAAAGCAAAATTTCCATCGTGGATATGTTGATTAAATAGCTTAAACATGTAACAGCGAGACCACAGATGTCAAACTCAAGGCCCAGGGACCAGAATTGGCCCACCACATGACTTTATGTGGCCCGCGGAACCAAATCTAGAGTGAAAATTTTCATTATTCCTGCCAAATCTGTACCAAAATTTAAAGAAAGGCATTATCATAAATGATGAAGTTGAGATATTACAAGCATTTTTGTTCTTCTTTTCCTTTCGGCTTGTCCCGTGAGGGGTTGCCACAGTGTGTCATCTTTTTCCATCCAAGCCTATCTCATGCATCTTCTTCTCTAACACCCACTCTCCTCATGTCCTCCCTCACAACATCCATCAACCTTTTGTTTGGTCTTCCTCTCGCTCTTTTGCCTGCCAGCTCCATCCTCAGCACCCTTCTACCAATATACTCACTCTCTCGCCTCTGAACATGTCCAAACCATCTAAGTCTGCTCTCTTTAATCTTTTCTCCAAAATATCCAATTTTGGCTGTTCCTCTAATGAGCTAATTTTTAATCCTATCCAACCTGTTCACTCCAAGTGAGAACCTCAGCATCTTCATTTCTGCTACCTCCAGTTCTGCTTCCCTTTATCCCAGTGGAGATTCTTCTGTTGCATAGAACACCAGACACCTTCCGCCAACTGTTTCACCCCACTTGGATTAGAAGCATTTTTGTTACCAATTGAAAAACAATTGCCCTTGATTTCTGATTCCAAAACTAGTACATAAATTGATGTAAATATAATGAGACGATTAAATATTTTTATTGTTTCACAGTCACAACAGCCCTCTGAGGGAAGCCGGAACTACAATGCGGCCCGCGAGAAAAATTAGTTTGACACTCCTGAGCTAGACCATGGTGTATTTAAGACGTAAATTTTCTTGTCTTAATTCAGCCAGAGAATTTTCCGCAGCATAACATTAACTATTATTATTATAGTATTGACTCTGTACACAACAACAAAACCACTGACTTGACTTCTGTAACTGCGGAAAGACGTAGGCAGTGATCAAGCAAGTGTTTTTCAATGAGCAGCTAAGGGGTCATGTTTCCTCACCAGTAAACTCATGCTTATACATGTACAAGGAAGTACCTCAACCAACAGACAGACTAGCATACACAAACATAGCAGTAGGGAACCTTACACCAACATTTATATCTGTCAGTTAGGCATTGTAAACTTAGCACTGCAACCGATTTCTTTTTAGGATTTGTTCGGACAGCTCTGGAGTTTGACAGTCATGATCCCACCTGTCACTAATGCTTTACTCCTGGCTGGGACAGGTTTCTGGGATTCTGTTCCCATACAGTCTGCCCACATGAAGTGATGTTGACTATATTTTTCGAATTCTATTTCAGTGCTGATTGCTTGAATCAAGCAAGTCAAAATCTAACTACAATTAAGTATTTCATACATGAAATGTGGTCCACCACAGAAATATTGTCTTTGTAAAATTGCATTTTTAAGCCAATCAGAAGCTTGTCAATTGCTACTAACTGTGTTGTTAACGAGAACACAGAATTTGTTTTTCATGTTAGAAGATCGATTCCCATTTTATTAAACGTAGAGTACATTTACCTTAACAAATGATTCAACCAAACGCTTGAACAAGTTTTTAAAAGGTTAATATCAAACCTGGACGAGCTCATGCCCACCTAGCCCATTAGCTAGGAAGTTGTAACAAAACCTCCTTAAAACAACAACAAAACTCCAATAAAAAGCATTTCCTCAGAACGCGTTCTTCTGAAAAGCACGCACTCGCACACCAAGTCAAATTACTTCTTAACGCCGTGCCACGTGTCAGAATAAGAAAGCCGGCCGGCTAACAATAGCAGCTGCCGGAGTGAGTCCCGTTGAAGCATCTCTTGTGCTTCGCTGGGTGCCTGGCAAACACAACGTAAAGACGGACAAAGACACAAACGGGCGAAATGGCTAGTGAGCGTTTTTCGGTGGGGTGCGGGTACATACTGTTCTCATGAAGGGCCGCGTTTGTTCCGATGATTCATCCATCGTACTCCCCGCTAGACCTTTGGATTTTTTTTTCTTTTGCCGGTCGCGTAGCGTAGAGGAAACCGGCGAGACTGACACTTGAGTGAACACTATCGCACTGGCTGGGCGGTGTGCGATTGTCGATGACGTAGAAAGGCCGCGCCTCCGCAATGCTTGACAACAAAGGTTGGCCAATAACATTTCGGCATACAGATTTCAAACTAATCAAACTGCAAGACGTCACTCCGTAGTTGGATTTTGGTTCGCTGCACAACGGCGAAGCGGGCTATTTGTGTTAAACTTACGTAAACCAAACTAATCATGATTAATAGATGTTATTTCAATTCAATCTCAGTTAGCATGCACTATCTCAGACAGGGGCGTGCATAGATAGACCCTTAGTGGTGTTCCAGCACCACGCACTTTAAACCAGGAGAAAAACTTTGAAGCCCCTTTGATTTCTTCATTGATGAAACAATGCTACCTCGGTATTAACTTTGAGTTCTTGTCAGAATTGTGCCCTTTGATGATCCACACAGGCCTTTCTAAGTAGGTTTGACTGTGTTTACAAAAATTAATCTTCTTTTCCTTTCGGCTTGTCCCGTTAGGGCTCGCCACAGCGTGTCATCTTTTGCCATCTTAGCCTATCTCCTGCATCACCCGGGCCACGACCGATCCGGTAAGGGATTCTTTAGATGAACGCTCATATTTGTTTGGCACAGTTTTTACGCCGGATGCCCTTGCTGACGCAACCCTCTGCATTTATCCAGGCTTGGGACCGGCCTACAGATTGCACTGGTTTGTGGCCCCATAGGGCTGCATTGTTTACAGAAATTAATACATAAAGACAATAAATGATAAAAGTTAGCGGCTGTCTATCTCCATGTCTGGCAACCAGTTCAGGGTGTACCCTGCCTCCTGCCCGTTGACAACTGGGATAGGCTCCAGCACTCCCCGTGACCCTCGTGAGGATAAGGGGCAAAAGAAAACGGATGGATGGAGTAAGAGGCGGCATGGAGGAACAACTGGTTAGAGTGTTGGGCAAATGGTTCAAATCCTGATCCCGCCTGTGTGAAGTTTGCATGTTTTCTCTGAGCCTGCTTGGGTTTTCTTCAGGCACCCCGATTTCCTCCCACAACCTAAAAACATGTTAATTGGAGACTCTAAATTGCCGCTAGGTGTGATTGAGAGTACTGACCCTAACCCTAACTGTTGTCTGTCTGCATGTGTCCTGGATTGGCTGGCAACCAGCTCTGAGAGTACCCTGCTTCCTGCCCGATGACAGCTGGGATTGGCTTCAGCACTCCTGTGACCCTCGTGAGGATAAGCAGCTCAAAAAATGGATGGATCAAAGTAAGTAAATAATTTAAAAAGGGAAATAAATCTACTGGGGTTTTTTTTTGTTAATTGTGTGACTCATTTTGGGGAGGGGGGAGCTTTAACACCTGGCCCCAAAATGTTTGCACGTGCCTGAGGTAAGCTATATTATTTCACAATAAGTATTTGAATTCCCCCAATGTACATGCATGGTAAATCTGTTAACTCACCCTTTGCATTTCTTCAAAATCTACAGGATTGGTAGAAGGGTGCTGAGGATAGGGCTGCCAGGCAAAAGAGCGAGAGAAGATTGATGGCTGTTATGAGTAAAGACATGAGGGTGTTCGAGAGCAAGATTCAGGAGAAAGGCTTAAATGGAAATAGGTGACACGGTGTAGCGACCCTGAACGGGACAAATAATATATATATATATATATATATATCGATAGATCTTCTTCTTCTTTTCCTTTCGGCTTGTCCCGTGAGGGGTCGCCACAGCATGTCATCTTTTGCCATCTTAGCCTATCTCCTGCATCTTCCTCTCTAACCCCAACTGCCCTCATGTCTTCCCTCACCACATCCATAAACCTTCTCTTTGGTCTTCCTCTCGCTCTTTTGCCTGGCAGCTCCATCCTCAGCACCCTACCACCAATATACTCACTCTCTCGCCTCTGAACATGTCCAAACCATCGAAGTCTGCTCTCTCGAATCTTGTCTCCAAAACATCCAGCTTTGGCTGTCCCTCTAATGAGCTCTTTTCTAATCCTATCCAAACTGGCCACTCCGAGCGAGAACCTCAACATCTTCATTTCTGGTACCTCCAGTTCTGCTTCCTGTTGTTTCTTCAGTGCCACCGTCTCTAATCCGTACATCATGGCCGGCCTCACCACTGTTTTGTAAACTTTGCCCTTCATCCTAGCAGAGACTCTTCTGTCACACAACACACCAGACACCTTTCGCCAGCTGTTCCAACCTGCTTGGACCTGTTTCTTCACTTCCTTACCACACTCACCATTGCTCTCGATTGTTGACCCTAAATATTTCAAGTTGTCCACCCGTGCTATCTCTTCTCCCTGTAGCCTCACTCTTCCCCCTCCACCTTTCTCATTCACGCACATATATTCTGTTTTACTTCAGCTAATCTTCATTCCTCTCCTTTCCAGTGCATGTCTCCATCTTTCTAATTGTTCCTCTGCACGGTCCCTGCTTTCACAATCATCATCTGCGAACATCATGGTCCAAGGGGATTCCAGTCTAACCTCATCTGTCAGCCTATCCATTACCACTGCAAACAGGAAGGGGCTCAGAGCTGATCCCTGATGCAGTCCCACCTCCACCTTAAATTCTTCTGTCACACCTAAGGCACACCTCACCATTGTTCTGCTGCCATCATACATGTCCTCTACGATTTTAACATACTCCTCTGCCACACCAGACTTACACATGCAGTACCACAGTTCCTCTCTTGGTACTCTGTCATAGGCTTTCTCTAGATCCACAAAGACACAATGTAGCTCCTTCTGACCTTCTCTGTACTTTTCCACTAGCAACCTCAAAGCAAATAATGCATCTGTGGTACTCGTTCTCGGCATGAAACCATACTGTTGCTCGCAGATACTTACTTCTGTCCTGAGTCTAGCCTCCACTACTCTTTCCCATAACTTCATTGTGTGGCTCATTAACTTTATTCCTCTATAATTCCCACAGCTCTGAACATCCCCTTTGTTCTTAAAAATGGGAACTAGAACAGTTTTCCTCTATTCTTCAGGCATCTTTTCGCCCGCTAGTATTCTGTTGAAAAAGAGGGTCAAAAACTCCACAGCTATCTCTCCAAATTGCTTCCATACCTCCACTAGTTTGTCATCAGGACAAACTGCCTTTCCATTTTTCATCCTTTGTAGTGCCTTTCTGACTTCCCCTTAGTAATCATTGCCACTTCCTGGTCCTTCACACTTGCCTCTTCAACTCTTCCTTCTCTCTCATTTTTTTTTATTCATCAACTTCTCAAAGTATTCTTTCCATCTATTTAGCACACTACTGGCACCAGTCAACACATTTCCATCTCTATCCTTAATCACCCTTACCTGCTGCACATCCTTCCCATCTCTATCCCTCTGTCTGGCCAACCTGTAGAGATCCTTTTCGCCTTCTTTCATGTCCAACCTGGTGTACATGTCTTCATATGCCTCTTGTTTAGCCTTTGCCACCTCTACCTTTGCCCTACATCGCATCTCGATGTACTCCTTTCGCCTCTCCTCAGTCCTCTCAGTGTCCCACTTCTTCTTCGCTAATCTCTTTCCTTGTATGACTCCCTGTATTTTGGGGTTCCACCACCAAGTCTCCTTCTCCCCTTTCCTACCAAAAGACACACCAAGTACTCTCCTGCCTGTCTCTCTAATTACCTTGCCTGTCATAGTCCAGTCTTCCGGGAGCTTCTGGTGTCCATCGAGAGCCTGTCTCACCTCTTTCTGAAAGGCCGCACAACACTACAATCCTTTAAAATAACCCCTACTCAATTTCTCTTTCCATCTACTCTGTGGTAGAATAATTTAAACCCCGCTCCTAAACTTCTAGCCTTAGTACCTCTCCACCTGCTCTCTTGGATGCACAGAATATCAACCTTTCTCCTAATCGTCATGTCAACCAACTCCTGAGCTTTTCCTGTCATAGTCCCAACATTCAAAGTCCCTACACTCAGTTGTAGGCTCTGTGCATTCCTCTTTTTCTTCTGACGATGGATCCGGTTTCCTCCTCTTCTTTGTCTTCGACCCACAGTAGCTGAATTTCCACCGACGCCCTGCAGGTTAGCGGGCGTTGTTAACCCGGGCCACGACACACAAGGTGAACGCCTGGTTTGGGGGGCTGCCTCACATTTCTATAGACCGGGCTTTGATTCCCAGATGGATGCATAGCACCTTTTGCAAGACGCTGTGGCCAAAACGACTGAAACCAATTTTGAATTGTTCTAACTCACTTTCACCAGTAGATGACAGTGCTGTATCAACAGCGGTTTTGCCTTCACAGCGGGCAGTTCTCAAAAACAGAGTTTTAAGTCTTTGTGCCTGATAATTTATTGCTCAATCACTACTGTAACTAAATGTACCATAGGAGATTTTCACACTTTGTTTTTAATGCTAATATAAGGATCTAGTTCACTTTGGCAATTAAAGCTTAATTATGAATAGGTCATCTTTACATTGGCTTTGTGGCTCACACTTACACCTAGAACCCCCACCAAGATCGTCGCAACAGTTTCACTCATGTGTATTGTTACATTATTTTATGCTAATATAATATATACCGGCAGCACTGTGGTACAGCTGTAGAGCAATGGCCTCACAGTTCTGAGAACCGGGGTTAAAATGCTCCTTGTGTGGAGTTTTCATGTTTTCCCCGTTTTCTTCGGGCACTCTGGTTTCCTCTCACATCTCCTAACCATGCATTAATTGGAGACTCTAAATAACCCCTAGGTGTGATTGTGCATGCTGCTGTTGTCTGTCTCTATGTCCCCTGCGATTGTCACGTCCCATCGGAAACGAGAGTAGGACCCAAATGCAGGAACTCGGAAGATGCAAGGTAGTTCAAGAAGAGACACGTTTATTATATGCAGACGTCGGGGATCGAGCAGGCAGACAGGTGCAGCAGCGGTAGTTGGGACGTCGAGCGACGAGAACAGATGAGCGGACAGGCAGGAGTCGGTACACGGGAAAACAATCAATGCAGGCAGAAGTATCAAACGAGTCAGGCTTACAAGGTTGGTCGGAGAACGGACGAAGGTCGGTACACACAGGTTCGATCAGGGATACCGGAGCACACGAATGGAACATGAAGATCATTACGAACTGGCGCCGGCCAGTTGTCATCGCGGTCATATAAATCCATAGCATGATCAGGCTGCATGAGGCGCAGGTGTACACCTTCCAATCAGCGCACCTGCGCGGACACCCGCACAGCTCGTGCTGAAGCGGCAGGATCATGACAGCGATTGGCTGGCAACCAGTTGAGGGTGTACTCCGTCTCCTACCCCTCGTTGGCTAGGATAGGGTCCAGCACTCCCGTGACCCTTGTGAGGATAAGAGGCTCAGAAAATATATGGATGGATAATATATACTGTATATTGTAGACTAAAGTCAATTTGAATAACCTAAAAAAATAGAGCTTATTTTTCACTCGCCTGTCAACATCTGACATAATCACTTCATAGCTCAGAAATAGAACTGAAAAGGTGGGAAATCAAACTCTCGCCTCCTAATTGTACCCTGAATCTTAAAGATAGTGAGAGCCTATTAGCACACAAGGAAGAAGTGTACTCTTTACCACCCAGGACGCATCCATCTAAATAATGCAGCTGACAGATGAGTCAGAATTTAGACACGCGGAAGAAGCACCGTTGTTGGCATCCACCTGTGAAGTGTATTAAACAAACGCACATTCATTGTGAAGTGTTGTGATGATTGCCCAAATAGATTTCTCTATCAATCCTTCAGGACGTTCAAACAAGGCAGAAACTTTCTGTGGTAAATGAGTACTGTCCTTAAATGTTCACCTATTTTCTGAACCACATAACCAGTTTAGGATCACTAATAAACATCACGGTGAGCATATCCAATGTAGATTAAACCTACAATGATAGACAGTCAGGGTGAATGTAAATGGCGCATTGACCAGTAATTGAATAAAATAAAAAAACAAATTTGGGTATTTGTGTCTGGATTACGTCATCAACACTATACATAAATTCTGGAAATACATGCGTAAATAACTGTTGAGCTTTGGGGTATGTCAACCAAACTTTGTAACAAACATGATATTAAGACATCTGGAAATCATTTTATATTGTTAAAAAAAACACCAGCAAAAAACAAGAAGATAATAATTTTGTTTCATTTAAAATGATTATATGCCATTTCAATCTGTTCTACTCAATTGCAAAATAAGTCTTTATTGTGCTATATTTTGTCCTGTAAGCTTCTGAGCCGCTCTGTCACAAAGGGCTCACGTCAAGTTGTTTCGTCCCAAGTGGCGATGTCTTCTCAGGGTACCAAGAGAGGAAAGAAGGGACAGGGAAATCTTCAAATCTGTTGGAGCTTCCCAAAGTGCCATTGCCATTGATTTTGATTCATATGTTTTCCACTCGGCTGCTTCTTTGTGTCCTACCCCAAACATCACTCTTATGGGGTCTTGCGGAAAGCCGACTGCCCCTTGAATCCAGTTAGACTCCTGAGGGACACTCAAGGCGAGTGGGCCAGGAGTGGTCCAAGACCTGCATGGTGTATCCAAATCAGCACAGAGTTGAGTAGATGGTGGGAGGGGTTGTTGGGATGATAAATGGTGGTGTCAGAAGGGATGGGGTGGGGTGGTTCAGTGTGTTCAAATGTGCCCCACCGGCCTCCAGAGGGACCACAGAGGTTTGAAATCAATGTGCCGTTAAGTGCAGCTCAGCCACGGGATACTCTCCACAATATTAGGCATGCACCAGTAAATCAAGGCCCACCCCGAACAGTACACAAAAGCTCCCCTGCAACCCCAGTTCCTGTCACCTCAGTGCGCTCTGCCAACACTCAACACCTTCCTCCAAACATTTGTGGCCCTGCTAACTTGAGACTCATCTCACACCGTGGTCTCACTCTAACAGACCTGTGAGCATTATATCCTTTCAATAGGCACCCTCTCTAACATCCACCAATAATGAGACAGTTTCACTGCAGATAAAGTGAGACTCCAGCCAGTGTGTCATGTAGCTTGCAAAAACACCTGAAGTGATCTAAACTATGAGAGAAATCAATGACCCAAACATGCATGTACAGTGGCTATGCATAAACACTCGAACCAGTCACACCATTAGATGCATCAGCATAATTGAATTAAGTCCAATAGAAGAGCTTTATATTAAAAAGAAGACAAGTCTCTATAATAAAATAATAATACCCTGTTTAGATAGACATCGTCATAATGGTAATAACTGAATACCACTTTTTTTGGTTTTGATCACACAGAACTGCCTCATATATTTCCTGCAGCTAATGTAGTCAATATACACATTGGAAACACCTCTTGTATTGCATTGCAATTGTGTAGAAATAATTGCCACTGATCGCCACGGTTCCAGTCTCGTGTCTCTCCTGGTCACTGCTCAGAGAGATGTCTAAAAATGTCGACCCAATCACAAATGTGCCCGTGGCTAAATTTAGTCTGTGAGAGCAGTAATAGCGTGTGACTGAATGTGGGGAAGAAGCCTAAGGACGTCATCTGTATTAGAATGTCAAAATCCCTTTTTGGCCACACTATATCCAATTTCTGCCTCATACAAACCCCAATCGCAATTAAGCTGAAACATTGTTTAAAACATTAATAAAAACAGGACACAATGATCTGAAAATCCTTTTCAACTGAGAGTCAAACGGATATGCTACGAAGACGAGATTTAGTTTTCGAAACGACAAACTTTTTTTTCAAACATCCAATCATTTTGAAATTTATCCCTACAACAATTTCCCCAAAAGGTAGGAAAGGGAGATGTTTATCATTTTGTTAAATCACTTTAGTGTACCACAGAGGATAAACTAAATTCCTAGAACATATACTCAATAAGCATTTGGGACGTGAGGATACAAAGTGTTTAACCTTTGCAACTGGGATTCTTTCCCATTCTTGCTTAATGAACAACTTCATTTGCTCAACAGTCTGCGGTCAGTGTTGTCATATCTTTCTCATCATGATGCGCTACTTATTTTCTCTAGAGGACAGGTCTGGACTGCTGGAAGACCAGTCTACTAGCACTCTTTTACGACAAAGTCATGGTGTTGTAACACATGCAAAATGTGGCTGAAGATGGTCTTCCTGAAATAAGTAGGAATCTCCCTGCAAAAGACGTTGCTTGGATGGCAGCATACGTTGCTCTAAAACCTGTCAGCAGGAATAATGTCTCACAGATGTGCAAGTTATCCATGCCACTGGCTCTAAGACAGCCCCATATATCACAGATACTGACTTATAAAGTCTGCGCTGATAACAATCCAGATGGTCCTTTTTCTTCTTTGGTTGAGAAGACATGACGTCCAGGATTTGAAATGTGTCACAATCAGACCACAGTCCACTTTTCCACTTTGCGCCAGTCCATCTCAGACCACCTGGGGTCTAGAGAACCAGGTGTCCTTACTGGGTGTTTTTTTTATATAAGACTTTCAGTTTGGATGGTAGAATTTTAAGAAGCCTTTGTAACTGTACCATCAAACTGTGTTGACTGAAAATGGTTTTCTAACGAGCTAGAGAGCTCACATGGCAATAGATTTTTCACAATGGAGATGTTTTTAATGCAGTACCACCTGAGGGACACAGGCATTCAATGGTCAAGCTGCTTTTATTTATTTTTTAGCCTCAATCAACTTTCCCAATCTTTTATTGCCCAATGCGCTAGCTTTTTGGGAATCTTTTCCACAAAAATGCTAATGTTTACAAGTTTGAACAATCGATATCTTGTCTTTGTAGTGTATTTAATTGAATATCGGTTGAAAAGGTATTGCGAATCATTATATACCCTCCCTGAGAAGGGTTGCGTCAGGAAGGGCATCCGGCGTAAAAATTGTGCCAAACATATGTGCGTTCATCTGAGATGACACGCTGTGGCGACGCCGAAAGGGACAAGCCGAAAGAAACATGCATATATATTTTACACAACATCGGAATTGTGGTTTGTACTTTATCTTTCAACATGGTTGCCAAGGGAAATCCTGGGACAAGGACATGGACATGCAACTCTTCACACACCAAAAAAATGAAAAAGAGAGAACACAATACTGCGGAAATACCATGGAAACCTACACTCTATTTATCGACATAACACCAAATTTTATCGAACCACGATAGCAAGATAGTCACTTTTTCTGGTGTTATCGTGACGTGTCTGTCTCCTATTACTCGACATGGTCCGAATTTGTGGAAGCATGCTGTGCGAGGTGTCTATTGATTACATTCTATTGATCACTTTCCTTCTTGGATGAATGCTTGAGATATATATAACTGTACCTGATGCTGAGGACTCATGCTTTAAACAATAACGAATTTGTAATTTCTGTATAAAACGATTTCACTATATGAGCATGATGTGGCTAAAAACGAGCAATGTGAATGTTTTCCCCCCATATGTTAGACAAAGTATCTTGCAGGAATGCTGTCTTCTGTAATTTTTTTCACTCATTGTGATGAGTCTTGAGAGCCTTTGTGTTGAGGTTGGCGTGTACTAGTATCTCAAGATTTATGAACACCTTATGTTAAAAAGGCAGCTCGTTTAAATGCAATTTTTTTTAAATGGCAAAGACGTGTGGAATGGGTTGTGTCTTTACATCTATTGCTCAAATTATATGAAAATGACTTGTATACAGTATTCCACTCGCTACAAGCTCCTCTTTTTCAATGATCCTTAGCCATTAGTAGAGAAATGTCAGGACAACAAGACAGGAAAGAAATCATCATCAGTTGCTCTGACAAACAAATAGCTGACACAAGTGCAAACATTTTTATTTTGCAGGGTGCAATTCTTTTTTTTTTGTCAGCGTTCTTGAGAGGCCACGGTAAACTACCTTGTTAGGAGGTGTTAATTTGGCTTAGACTCGTCCTTTTGTCAAAGAGTCTGACAACAGACTTAATTAGAAATCCAGCATGCAAATGAGTTCAAATTGGGCTAAGCATGGGGGAGGATCGGAACTAAGGGAAACAAGTCAAATAAATATTTTGACTTCTCTTTTAATACAAATGTAGCTCTGCTCATTTTAATAAATTCATATTTGGAGATGCCATGGGCTGTTGTAGGTATACTCCGTTTCATTTCATTTGCCTTTCCTGATTTGGGTTTTGGAGCTTAGTAGCGTCTTGACTTTAGTCAAAAGGTAATTGTAGCGCTATTATCCTGTCCCTCAATTAATTTACTACACTTCTTATCCTGTTTAGATTATTTACCTCCAGTACCTTACCATTTTATCATGTTAAGAAAAGGACAATTTTTAAAAAAATTGTAAAATATTAATCTTGTGCAAACAGTGCACATGAAGAGTTTGTTTTCAAAACGAGACAGGCATTTTTTTCAGATTTACGAAACTCTCGCCAAAATTATCCATTCGGAGCTGGATAATTTTGGCGCGAGTTTCGTAAATCTGAAAAAAAATGCCTATGTCTCGTTTTGAAAACAAACTCTTCACATATACTAATGAAGTAAATTCAAAGGACTTTTTTTTCAGTGCATTGACAGTCATATATGGAATATTGAAAACCTTCCTGCAAGAGGCATTTGCAGCTCATTTGCATATGATCCATTTTCCTCTTTCACAAGTCATTGGTAATGAGGACGCATGAATTCATGAAAGGGCCAAGACTAATATGACTCATATGTTGCAACATTAATCATTAACTCTTGAGTGCAAGTTTCAAATGGGCAATCAAATTCTTACATCTGAGTGTCTATTTCTAAATCTTTTTTTTTTTAAATCACAGATTCTAGTTTCCCAATGTCCTAACTTTCCTATTGTATTTTGATAAACCACACAGGGAAAACCATTTGGATGATGCTTTATGAAAAGCAACTTTATTTATCCATTGAATAACACCTCCATGGAGACAATTTTTACAAGGTACATCACATTCTAAAGTCCACAAATACTGTACAATGGAAACGACTTAAATACACAGTGGAGGGGGGAATCCCTTCTTTATTTTTATTTTATTATTTTTTTTAAAGAAAATGGATTTAAAATATGACATGCTTGTTCAAAATCAACAATCACTATGCATGTTTCTGCTCAGATATGAGAAAGGGGTTGGCCTGGGAAAATAACGTTGTGCAGCTTGCTTGGGGGGGAAGCAACATTAAGCTTTGGCACCTTTAGAGAAAAGAGAAAAAACAAAAAGACATTAACAAGGAATGGAGAGCACTCAGTTATATTTAGTTGAAATAAATTACAGTCTTAGGGGCTTGTGTAGAATGCGTAATAACCCATGCCTTTTGGGTTGTCCTTATTGTAATCCTCAGTGGTCAAGTCTTCACACTTGATGGTTGGAGAGTTCTCGGTACTGGAGCCCCCAGGGGACATTCTACGCCTCTTGCACACCATGGAGTACACGCTGGAATCGTTAGAATCCACTGATTTCAGTGATTGAGAAGTCTCGATCCAGGTGGTTGCCGACGATGTGGTTTCCTCAGGCAGCTTGTCTTTCGTGGCTCCCAGCTGATCCTCCGGAAAGGCCGGTGGGCTTGGGCGAGGGGACCAGGGCAAGCCTGTTGTCATCTTGCGCTGGTAGGAGCTTCTGGTGCCCCAGCCTGCAGCCATGGAGGCAAAGGCCGAATCAGGGTAGTAGCTAAGGGCGTGGGACGTCTGTAGGGACAGAGGTTTGATGCCGTAGGACAGCAGACTACTGGTGGAATAGTCATTCTCATAGGACAGGTCCAGCTTGTTGGAGCCTGGCTGCTGGACCGGGGGGACAAACCAGCGCTGAGCCGAGGCGGAAGCAGTAGCCTCCTCGCTCTGCGGGGACAGGAGGCTGTTGGTTTGAGGCACGGCCCGTTCACTGCTGTAGAAGCGGTTCTGCGGCAAGTTGTTGACAAACTGGTCCTGAAAGAAAGGCTGCATGGCATAGCGAGCCCCGGGCACGATTTGGGTTGATCGCGGAGAGTCTGTAGGTGATGGAGTCAACCTGTCACTCTCTGGGGCCGTGTACATTCTGTTCAAATGAAGAAAAGGTTCTCAATAAACATTTCAGCCCTGGATCAAATGGAAAGCTACCACAACTGCGGGAAACCTACGAGTCATAATTATCCCGAAAGCCTTTTGCAAATGGATTGTGGTCAATCTTCAGCTGGGTGATCTGGAGGGGGAAAAAAAATGATAAATCAGAGATGTCATTACAGAAGTGTATTAAGAGAGAGAGAGAGAGAGGCACAACAAAATGAAGCAATGAAGTCTTTTTAATTCTGAAACCTTTTTACATTCTTGGCCTCAATTATCTAAATTTCAAGAGAAAAATAAGAAACTCATATCTCCATAGGGTTAGAGGCCTGAACCAGATGAGATTGCTTTGTTGCCTTTTGCTGAATAGGAAAGTGAAGCTTATCATGTTAAAAGGTAAGGTGTAGCACCTTATAACATGATGGACCCCCCCCCCACCCGCTTGTGTGACAATTGATGTTCCATTATCCATTCTTATTGCAAACACATAATAATTGAAATGATTACATCTGTGTTCTGGTAGGCAGTGACCGCTATGAACTGATTTTCAGGAAAAGTGAAGGTTTGAGTTCGGGCCTCGTTGCTCATGTCTTCCACTCCATCCTCCGTCACCTCAACAATGTGGAGCCGTGGTTGGTATTTGTGAAGAGATTGCAAGACAATCATCTGCAAAAGGAAATGCATGACGCTTTGATGCAACACTAACAACAACACCAAAATGGTTTTGCATGCAATAAAATTGCTGCTTGGCCTGATAAAAATACTAATAAAAAACAGATCACTCACACATTACTGTATTTACAAATAAGTCTATCTATAGAAAACAGTTATAATTAATAACTACACAAAAAATAAAAATGTAAATAATAATAATAATAAATGGGACGGAAATAACATCTAACCTGTGTGTTATTATTGTTGGCCCCTTTGTTGTTTGTCAGCTTCAACTTTCCAAAAGAGATTTCTTGCCTCATCCAGTGAGCGCCAGTGTTTGGGGATTCGGGATGAACATACATTTTGTTGCCTGTAAAATTGAAATCATGTAATTTTACATGCATTCAAAAAAATTGTGCAATGCAGTATTTAATAAAGGAAAACAACAGTACAGTGTCTCACCACGTAAATGATTTGAGGTGAAAGTATCCTAAAGTGCAACGTCTTCCTGTGCTGGCCATTTACGTTTATTGCAAATGTGTTTCAAATTAGATTAAAATTGAAAAAGGCCTTCGTTTCATTTAATTAGTATTAGGATCCAATATTTGTAGTTTAACGCATTGATTCATTCGTATATAATTTCAAAACAACCAAAACACATAATTCAAATGCAATTTGATCAAATGAGGTAAAATGGTCAGAAAGATATTAGGAATAAGAACATTTAAGTTTTAATACATCCGTCATTTCGTTCGATTACCACCGGCTTTTTTTTCAACACGTCATCCAATAATTTTTAATTTCTTCTTCTGAAAATTTGTTTTGCTCAGCTTTTGGAGTCCAAAATTTCCGACCTAACATTCTCCGTCTCTCCCTCATCCAATTCTAACGAAATCTCCATTTTTTGATATTTCATCACACCTTGCATATTATTGTCCGCTTTGCCGCAAGTGACCCACTTCCCCCCTTGAAAGCGCCAGTGGTTGGGGTCGGCCAGAACAATTTCTACAAACACGTTGTAGTGGGCCGTGAGGTTCAGTCCGGTGATGTTGAAGCTCAGGAACGGGAACATCCGTCTGGGAAATGAAGAAAAATTTAAAAAAGCAAATTTACTCATTTATTATTTTTTGGCTCACGCCCCTCACAATTCGCTTAAAATTAATCTAGGAACGAAATTTAAATCGAACACGCGCAAATTTATGAATAAGAAAAACAAAGCCAGACTCAACCCGTGCGTTTATTTGTATTTGTGCGTAAAACGGGTCTTGTTCTTGTTAAGTGCTTACCTGCCCTGCTTGGTGATGATCATTTCGGTCTGGTGCCGGTGGAACTTGAGCCACAGAGGCCGGTTACAAAGATACACCTGCGCTCTCGGACCGGCGCCGGCGCCCGGACCGCCCAGAGACATAGAGCTGATGCCCGCGCCCGGGTAAGACGGGTACAAGCAGCCGGGACCCTGACCGAACTGGTAGCCTGCGCTGCCGAACTGTCCCCGGCCGCTGCATACTGACGGGGAGGAAAAGCCGGCAGGCGGCAGAACGGATCCGTAGTGGAGGGAAGCCGGGTACCTGGACCCGGTGGTGCCCGTGTACACCGAGCCTGTTTGGCTCGCGTATGGGAAGAGGGAACACGGACTCGACATTTCGGAACTCGCCTGAGAAGACGAGATGAAGTAGCGATCGGAACCGAGTTCGTCTAAGCCGTACCGCCGCCCGCCGGTCAGCTGGTCCTCCGCCAGCACTGGGGAGTCTTTCCTCCCAACGGGGCCGGCTTTAGCGAACGTGTCCCCCTCAGCGTCAGCCATCATCCCGCTCCCCTGCACGGCCGCCAGGTATTTCTTGGGAGCACTGTTGGACTCCGGCTCGGCCTGGTCCACTTCTTGATAATCGAGTTGCGACGGCGGCCTGGGGCTGTTGTTGCCACTATCAGAAGAGGAGAGGTTGTAAAAAGTCTTGGGGAGCGCGCTGGGGAGGATGTTCTCCAACTGCATCTTTCCACTGGGGTCAGTCTAGAGCCCAAAAGAGGCGGCCTTCTCGGGTCTGGCGACTTGCACGCCTCCCCCCCAGAATCAGTGATGGAAAGGGCCTGGGGGCTGGGGGACTCAAAACCGTTCGCCTGTTCTCCGATGGCTTTTCAGATCAGGTGACGGATTGGACATGATTGTCAGAGACTCTTATAAGATGGAGACCCCCGCACAAGCAAGTGCTTAGGAGCGTGAGGGGAGGAGCTTTTAGGGCGGCTTGGGGGGGGGGGGGGGCACCCGGGGCACCCGCCCTCCTCTTATAACCAATGGCTCAGCCGCTGCTGCTACTCGAATTCAATTACAAATTCCCTCCCGCCCCCTACTCTTTTAAACAGAAACACACTTGTCACGAGTGTCGCTGCGTTTCGTCTTTTTTTGCCTTCAAATCTCACCCAAAAATAACTAAAAGCACATCTGCAGAATGTTGACGGTGAGTCTTTCCACGCAGAACTCTCCTTAAACATTTCACGCCAAAAGACCCAATTCGAATCGGATTCAATGTAAAAATATTATTTATCGCATTTATTCTCAAATAGCTCCTCTAAATGTTCCGTGTCGACTTGGGGGCCGCCATGTCCACAAAATAAAGAAAAACAAAAAGAAGGAGGAAGGGGCGGGGGGAGAGCACATGCACCTGCTTTCCTTTAATTGCCCCCCGCCTCGTCAGAGTGTATCAGCGTTTGCTATAAATAATTCAATTGAAATAAACACTTCAAAAATGGATGTAAAAGAAACAATTTTTTTCGTGGAACAACATTACATTAAATACACACACAAGACGGATACATTCACATTTTCAGAAGTTAAATGTTTTTATTTTCTTCTACGTCATTAAAATACACTTTGGTGCAGAGACAGACGAGCGCGAGAGCGTTGGAAAAGTTAAACAGACTACTTTAACCCCCCCCTCAAAAACAAAAATAAACAGCACTCAATTACCCCAAAGTAGTACTATGTGAAGTTCAATCAATATTTATGAACAGCGTAATCTCCTCATCAATGTTTTCCTGACTCCTACAGTGTATTGCTATCTATCTATCTATCTATCTATCTATCTATCTATATCTATCTATCTATATCTATCTATCTATCTATCTATCTATCTATCTATCTATCTATCTATCTATCTATCTATCTATCTATCTATCTATCTATCTATCTATCTATATATCTATCTATCTATCTATCTATCTAGGAACAATAACAATTGAGAGCAAAAAAAAAAGGTAACTCAATCATGACAAACAAATTTCATGTATTTAAATAAAAGGACATTTTACTGAGTGGTGAAAGATACTGTAAAATAACGGACAATTGCGGCAGAATTTTAACCAATGAAATAATAAATACTGTTATCAACACCTAACCAAAGCGGCATGGCGGAGGCACGGTGACACACCAGTAAAACGTCAAACTCACAGTTCTGAGCACCGGGTTCGAATCCCGGCCCCAGCTGTGTGGAGTTAACAAGGCCTTGCTGTAGGCATTTTTTTTTCGCAGACAGTGACCTCGAGTGTTTATTTCCGGTGTACTGGTTCACATCCTTGACAGCAAGAGAGCACGTTGATCTTGACTGTTATCTCGCTTGCATCACCGTATCACTCTCGACCGAATTTAACTCCTGACAACATGTATGTGTGTCCATGTGTGAAGGAATAAAATAGAAGAAGGAGAAGAATTCGGGGAAAACGCGGAAACGAATCTGTGAAAAGATGAAGGAGATTCTCGGCTGGAGGCAGATTGGCTCGTGCCATCATCGGACAGTGAAACGGGCTGCTGGGCCTTCAGGGGACAGCAGCTAATTGTACAGCACACACCGTCTGTCAATCAATAACAAAAACACTCCCCAAACTGCAGGGGAACACCAAACATCGGAAAAAAAAAACCTTTCCCCTCAATATAAGATGTTGCTTATCTCTAACATAACCAGATGAATGTGTTTATTTTTCTCTTTTCAAGCAACCAATGCCTTAAATATTATACAAGAACACCCAAATAACTGAAAACAGCGACTCTCAATCTTTTTACACCAAGTACCACCTCACAAAGTACTCCGGTCTCCAAGTACCTTAAGTTTCATACAAACCAAGAAAGAGGAATTATTTTCAGAAATTTATTTATTCATTATTTATTTAAATTTATTCTTGTAAGCTACTTTAATATGCAATGTGCACGTGAATAATAGGAAAATAAAACGTATTGCGTACAAAAATTAATTCAATAATGTACTCTCAATAAAAAAACAAGAAAACAGTTAAATGCAAATGTGTTATATACTCAAAAGTTAAGAAAAAGGAATGTAGTCACAATGAAAATCCCTTTGTGGCTATTCTGTGATTAAGATCTTTATAAATAAACTTCACAATCTTACTGTACATGTTCAAATGATTATTCTTTAAAATGTACTCTAAATGAAAAGCAAAACAATAAAACAAACCGGAACTGCATGTGGTATTGAAACCTTCATGATATAATGTTTGATTGTATGGTATTTCATGTTTTAAATGTAAATCTTAGTTAGAGGTATACTTTAATTAAGTGATTCCTTCATGTACCACTGGGGGCGCACACATACCACTTGCAGAACTTGTACCACACTTTAGGTTTTGAAGCCTAAAAATAAAGCAGAACATTCATCATGCATCCATTTTCTGCTGTGTTTAACTTCATTTGGGTCACAAGTACCGAGGGTCCCGTCCCATCTGACTTTGGGTTAGAGGCAGAGTGGACCATGGACTGGTGACCAGTCACATAGCATGATGGAAAAATGTGTGTTGTCGTGGAAGAAATGGGACAAGTTATCAATACTAAGTCACTCAATGTAACAATTGCAACGGATAGCCAGTGATGAACTGACGGGGCAAAGCACTTACATCATTTTTATATATTGTATTGAGGGAGGGCTAACTCAGATAGAATGGCTAACTGCGTACTTGGCCTTGGTTTTCACCCTGCTCCAAAAAACAGATAGTTCAACGCTATTTCTCAAGAGTTAAGTACTAAATTGTTCTCTGCACTTCTCTTCAAAGATGTTTAAGGTAATATACTCTATTTAACCCAGCATGGATAAAACAGGAAATTGCAAGTACGAAACCACTGTCACACACAAGTTTGAGCCAAGATCGGTTGTCAGGACTTCAAATCCATGACACAGAACGAAAGCCTGCTCATGGCAGCGAAACCTGGGGATGGAGTGGGGGGGGGGGGGGCACGTGCCTTCCCACTTTTTCCACTAGTAACTATTTGCGACAAAAAGTGCCCTTGAAGTGGCCAAAATTCCCCTCGAAGCAGGTAATGGTTCCTGAAAATCTGTGATGGACTTGAGAATTAAAGGCTATACTGTGTACTAAGTACTTTTAAGACGTATTTGAAAGTGTTCAGTTTACAATCTATTTGTGTCACTTCTCAAGTTATTCAGGTTAACCTAATGCACAAAGTTTAAATTGAGACAACTGGACTGGTGTTTCTACAGTTTAAAATTTTAGCTTTGTAGTCTCTATTTTTGTCTGTGGTGGGTGTGTCCCCTTGGGTGGTCACAATATGGTGGTTGGCGAATGATCGATTTGGTATACTAAACCATCATTCACCCGCTTGTTGTTCACCATAGAATATGATCTATGTGGCAAAGTTGTTATTACATTGTCATAAGTGAACGGCAGGTGATGTCAAAAAGCCACTCATGTGTAAAGTCGGCCATTGCTCAGAATAAATCGTATTCAATCTAGAGCTTCTATTCTATTAAACAATGGTGATCCTTTCGGGTACGATCAACACTGATTCGTTACTCGGCTCTCAGGTACTTAATTGTAACATTTCTAGGTAAGTTTCATAAGTAAAAGTAATGCAAATATACCGGTTCTGATCCAAAGATGCACTGTATGCTTGAAACTAAATACACTGTATAATAATGCTCAAAGTTTTTACTTTATTCTCTGAACATGAGAGTATGAATGCTCAAAAGAAGAATTCAATATCTGTATGTGCATTACACAGCCAAAGTCCAGCATTTCGAACATAAGCTGTCACATACTTACTTAACGGCCCCCTCAATTATCAGCGCACACCGGATGAGTGATGTGACGTTAACATCTGGCTTTCATGACCTGCCTTTGCGATGTGTCCAGTAAAATTTGCTACTGTACCTACAAATTACTCAAAAACTGATCACGGTGCTCCACAAGATGGTCACCGAGCGACAACACGTTGTTTTTTACGACCGTGGTCTGAGTGGTATTTTCCAAATATGACCCCAAAGACTCTCTTGCCGCTTGAAAGCGAAAAAACTAAATAAATGTGATTTATAAGCCACCTATAAAGAAACTAATTCCAAATGAGGTGGATGTTTAAGTCCTCCTCATAAAGGAGCACCCACTTGTGACCTGTCAGCGTGTTTCTTGACCACCTATAAAAGTCCAAGTGGGTCTGGGATGACCCTCTCTGGCCCTGGGCCAGGGCCCGCGCGACAGGGGAAGGGAAGTCCCACCATATATTGTTGTCAGAGTAGATCATCAACAGAGCACATGAAAGGAATACATTCCAGGGTTTATGGGCGAAGGTGGCTGCTGAGGCCTTTGCTCAGGACAGAATTCATGTACCCCATTGCAAGGATTAATAACGCAAGTCTCATTAGAGATCCTCGCCACCGAGACCCCTGGAGGGTGGGGGTGCTGGCAAAAGAAGCAAGAGCAATGTGTGCCATGCCGGATCCCTGGTCCTCCGCAAATCATCACACCCGAGAACACTTTTATTGGAGCTAATTTATCTCGCGAGTTTATCAAAGATGTCCGTCTAGAGTTTTGGAGGATCCAGGCTTCAGAGGCACTGCAATGGCTCCCTATGTGTTTTTGGATCCGTTTTAAGGTTCTTACATTTATTTAGGAAACGGTTCATGGTATTGGCCCCTCGGATAAAGCAGATCTTGCTTTAGAATATCAGTTCTCGCACACCCTCCGGTCCTACTGTACTGGCCCTTGGGAAATACCCACAGTCAGGTCTAAGACTCAAGGTGAGGTGTGTTCCAAGTCTACGACCCTCGTCGGTGTGACAGCCAGAAGGCGTACAGATGGTTAGGTCGGTGAGATACATGATACACATTTGTCCCGTAAAGCACTTTGTCTGGCTTTTGATACGTACGAAAAGTGCAATATAAATAAAGGTTTAATTGATTGATTGATGGATAGCGCATTTCCATGTGTGTGAGTTTCTCGGTCATTCAAGTAAACCAAAGTCCTGAAATTATTGCCGCCCTTAAAGATAAAACATGATGGATTTCACTTTTGGTTCCATATTGCTTGAGCAAATTCTCTTATTATTAATTGTGTGGATACCATACCAGAACAGCATTGATACTGTATATGTACAGAAAAGGGGGCATATTACACAATTTAGGTATGAAAACAACAATACATGGGGGACTGACAGATGATTATGTGGGTGTGTCCGCTTAAAGGGCTAGTGTCATGAAATAGATGATTTTTAGTATGTTATTAATGAAAAAACGTCAGCCAATATGTGCCCGTGTGTTTTTTTTTTTTTTTTTTAACCACAAAACATGATTTTGACGTTTACAGCTTTTTGTAACTCCCGCCATGAAAATCCTATCGAGGGATTTGTTTTCGAGAAAAGCAGAAAGTGACATTAAGGACAGCGGTGCCCCCAAGTGGACTCGTTTGTTTCCATTAGTTTTACCTCGGGGAAGGTAGCTCGGTGTTCTTTCGTGTTAGCCAAAATGCTGGCTCATTGCATTGCTGGACATTGCTTGAACACTCGGGAGAATAGATTTACCTTTCATAAGTTTGCAAGAGACCCGGTTAATTGTGAAAAATGGATTGCACGGGTGCAGAGGACGAGACCTTCGTGGGTTCCGAATGACAGGTAGGTGTGTATACAGCTACTAAAAAAAAATAATAGCTTGGGGCGGACCACGTAATCGGTCTCTCATAACATAACAAAAGATCCGCGTACAAAATATGTTGATGTGCGCGTCGGACGGCGTCGGGCACCTGTGCGGACAGCGGTGAATCTGAAGAACCCAGCCAAGAATGCCTCACTCAGCTGCGTGCGCGCAATAATGCGCCCTGGCTCGATGGCGTTCAATGAGTACTGCATGAACAACCCCCTAAAAGCAGCACGGCTTTGCTCCATTATATGGCACCACGGCGCCGAAAATCAGCCACACCGGCTGAGGTGCCGTGTTCGGCGGACACGGCTTCCTTGAATGCTGCGCGTTGGGCTTTGTGGATGGGGGCAGCTCTGAAGAACCCAGCCGAGAATGCCTCACTCAGCTGCGTGCGCACAGTAAAGCACCCCGGCTCGACTGTGTTGTTCATCGCGTACTGCGGCGTCTATGAAACCCCCCTAAAGCAGGACGGCTCGGCTCCATTATATGCCACCACAGTGCCGAAAATCAGCCACACCGGCCGAGGCGCCGCATTCGGCGGTCACGGCTTCTGCGAAGGCTACGCGTCAGGGTTTGCGGACGGGGGCGGCTGAGAATGCGTCACTCAGCCGTGTGCGTGCATTAAAGCGCCTGGCTCGATTGTGTTGTTCATTGCTACTGTGGTATCTATGAACAACCCCCTAAAGCAGCACCGCTTGGCTCTGTCGTAAGCAACACCGGCCGGCTGCGATGAGCCACAATGGCTCATCTCCGCCGCAAAAGTGGATCGGACGGGTATGGGGTTTGGCCGTGATCGCATATCATCTGAATATGGCTCGAAACAATAGTCTAATATTGCCCCGGTAACTTCACTCGGTTGTGTGGTGTTCTCCTTTTCGAAAAGAGCTTCTGTGTCAGAAGGGGAGCGTTTGTCTCCCATAGTTAGGGTGCACCACGTGTTTTCATTGCCGAATGTCCGGGTGACGTCACGGATGGAGGATGCAGCCAATATGGCGACCACTTGGATATCGTAGAATGACACTTCTGCAACATTGTGCATGGATGACGCGCTCCCCGCTCACATTTATTTTTTCGTATAGACATTGAAGTGAATAATGTTATATGTATTTTTCATTACAATATCTGTTTTGGAATGTTTATAGGGATGACATGTGGGCTTTAATGTTCTCAAAACAATACCCCAAGGAACCTTCACTTGTCAAGCAAATATTTATTCAAATTGTTTTACAGCGCTTACATGCACCATAAACCACCATAACCATGCACCATAAACCATTAATATATACATTTAATTGAAAAACTGCATAAAATATGAACTGGTATTCATTGCGAATCACAATTTCTAAGCTGCAATTCATTTATTTACTCTGCATTTCAACTCAGTGCCAGCAACTTGGTTCTGAGGCACTATATTATTTGTGATTTAAACCACACAGGACATTTACCCTTGACCGCCTTAAATGTATATTATAGAATCTCTACCCAAAGAGAATAAAACTATGCAAAATATATTCATGTTTGATGTCTTTCGTTGTCTATTTTAGATTACATCCCGCCAGAGCAAATCATCATGAAATAGGAATCTTCTCAATCCTGCAACCAGTGAATGAGTAAGACCCATGGGAATGCTCTCTCTCTCTCTCTCTCTCTCTCTCTCTCTCTTCTCTCTCTCTCTCTCTCTCTCTCTCTCTCTCTCTCTCTCTCTCTCTATCTCTCACTCTCTCTCTCTCTCTCTCACTCACTCTCTCTCGTTCTCTCTCTCTCTGTATACGGGTAACATAGTGATAATCCACTGACAAAAAAGAAAAAAAAAACCAAACAAAACAAAAAAAAAAAATGAGATGCAACACAGCGGCATTCATGGAAATCGGATTGAAGCGATACTCTATGTATTTCAATCCCGAAGGCATGACAACATGATTTTTGGATTAGAAAGTGTCACCCAATACCTGTGGGGAAAAGCATCAGGAAGAGAGTACATATGGAGTCTTAGGCGTCTATATCATCCTTATATGAGTTTTCTATCTGCTCCCATACTTTGAGTACGTGATCCATACCATCAAAACAAATAGCAGCATGTTCTAAATAAACAACTTGACATTACGGCTGTGATATGCCCAGTCACAGGGGAAGTTAGGAATGATGTGTTAAGAAGTCAGATGAAAATTGAATTGAATGGTCGGCGACCCCAATTAAGCTAAGGCACCCATTTCAGAGGTGAAATAATTATGATCATGTCTCAATTTAATTACAAACGGATGTACTTAGTATAAAATCTGGCCTAGTTTTATTGATAGACATACCAATAGGAAGCCAGAACTTGTTCTGTAGTAGAGTATTAAAAAAGTGGAAAGTTACTCTACTTCGGCACGGTGGATCAGCTGATAAAGCGTTGGCCTCACAGTTCTGAGAACCCGGGTTCAATCCTGGCCCCGCCTGTGTGGAATTTGCATGTTCTCCCCGTGCCATCCATCTGTTTTTTTTTAGCCCCTTATCCTAATAAGGGTCACGAGAGTGCTGGAGCCCATCCCAACTGTCAATGGGCAGGAGACGGAATACACCCTTAACTGGTTGCCAGCCAATCGCAGGGCATATAGAAACAAACAGCCACACTCGCAATCACACCTTGGGGCAATTTAGAGTGTCCAATTAATGTTCCATGTTTTTGGGATGTGGGAGGAAACTGGAGTGCTCAGAGAAAACCCATACAGGCACGGGGAGAACATCCAAAGTCCACACAGGAAGGGCTGGGATTGAACCCGGGTCCTCAGAACTGTGAGGCTACTGCTTTCCAGCTGTTCCACTGTGCCACCTCTACTTCTTCCTATGTGACTGAAATAAATAGACTAATAAATAAAACAGAATATTCAGATAAGTGAAATTGGATAATTTCTCACGGCACGACTGATGGGCACTAACCCGAGTTGAGAAGCTTCTCATGGTAAGTAACTAAATAACTACCCAAATGGGCTAAAAACTGTACTGCACCTCTCAGGTACTGCACTGCATTAGTGATATCAAAACACAACTCAAAAATGAAAGGACATACAGACAGAAACTACTAAAGTGAGGCAGTTTTAAATTCAGTTTCCAGTGTACAGTAAGATGAGCTCTCCCCTCTTAAATAAATACCTGGTACAAAATGAACATGTGATTTGATGCTACTGCATTACTTTCAGTAACACGTTCATTGTGTGTTTAAACTGACAAGGCCACGAGTGTACGCAAGCTCATTGGCCCGACTCTCACCCTAACCCCATTTTAGCGTCAACCTTTGTTGACCCACTTCTCGTGGTCCAGCCTCTTTGAACAGCGGCAGAATTGACATAAGGGACCAGGGAAAACTAGCAGGTGCTAAAAGTTTGACAGTGTAGACTGGATGTATGTGTTCTGGGGCATGTGAGGTGTAAGGGGAGGGTGACGCGGTTGTATCGACTCCGCGTTAAGCCTTGAAGAAACACTTGGTTGTGAAGAGTTATGCTCAAATTGAGTGGGGAGCGGGGGAAGGTCCCACACATGTCGCGACCACAGCCACCAACCTCTGTGTCGGAGCACCCCTGGTTCTCTGTCCTTTCCCCACAGCACAATTATTGCCAAACAAGCTGGGCTTTTATCACATTGCTCTGCAAGACTCAGAAACTGCATTTCGAAAGGACTTGTTTTTTTGTATTTTTTTTTGTTGGGGGGGTCGGGCGACACAAGCAGATTTACACCACAGGAGTATTCTGATGCTGCTCCTCCTTCAATGTGGTTAAATCAGTGAGTCATAAGTGAGAATGTAGAGTTTTAACACATCGTTGTCTCAGTATGAAAGCTTCTAGGGCGATAAAGAGGAAAGCCCTAACTGACTTGCTGTCTACCAAACTGAGGCATATGCTGAGTGTGAGGTTTTGTAGTGATAATTAATAGTACAAGGTAGGGCCTGACTGACATGGATTTCATGCTGATTACATGGCTTGGCAAGAAAAAAAATCTCATCACGGATTAATGGTCAGATTCATTAAAAAAATATAAAATAATCATAATAACATTTCCCTACATACGTATCCTGTATTTTTCTCACAACGACATGAAATTAATGGCAATTTTTTAATTATTTTTTTCCTTTTGCTCATAAAATATATGGAACATATTTTGTATAGAATGCATAATAAAATAAAAAAAGCAGACAGAATGAAAAAAAGATAAGACACCAATACCCATTGATAAAAAATCCCAGTCAAAATATGTGGTATTAAAATCCTTACTAAGTAAAAGGTACAGACTTAAAATGAAAAAGACAGTGCGTGAGATGTAGTGTGTTTTCCTTAAAAACAATAATAGCCCATGGTGTGTTTCCCAAAATGCAATGCGCCATGCACTGTTGAATTGTTGTTCTTTTTTGTTTATGTGTGTTTATAGTTCGAGTAGTTTGCAGAAAGTGTGCCTTTTTTAATTGTCACATTTGAGTGGTTGATTTATGTTGCGCTGTGTTATTATATAAAACTGAGACCTAATACAGTGAACTCCTGATCAATTCAGCTGGATAGTTAGCATAGCCATAGCCCAATAGGGCGTTGTTTGTTCGTTCTCAATGCAGCTGGGTAGTTGTGTTATTATACAACACTAGTTATCTTTTACCCATCATGTTTTTCAAGTAATTTAGTGTTGAGATTTATTTTCATATAGGTAAATAATTTATGTGTTTTTAATTTATAGTAATTAGTGTTTTTCAAGAGAAAATAATCCCAATAAAATCAGATTGCCAACTATTTGGTCCATCCCAAGTTCAAGATTGACCATGGGAGAAAATGTGTCACTACAAAATTTTTTTTTTTTGAGAGTTTCAGCATTGTAGGGGGGATTCAAGATCACTTTCCATGTTTTGGTAAATTAGTCTTCATTTTTTGGTACAATACAATAAAGAAAATGCCAATTATTCACTGAAAATGTGCCTATTTCTGTTCTAAAGAAATCCATCCAGCATCTATTAGGTGTAATTAGAGATCACAGAATGCTTTTGTATAAAAACATTTGCTGCAATTTGGCAGCTGTGTAATTAAGATGTACTGGATCATACCGGGCACATACATGAAAACAGACATGCACGCGAACACAGAGATATATGCATACACAGAGGGACCTCAGAGTGGCGGACACCTTCAATATTGAACTGAGACCCAGGCTCGGTTTCTGTATTTACATGTAAATGGTCTACAACAATCTGCGGCCTCTTTCTCCTGCTCTGTCCCTCCAACCGTCTGGGCCCAGGGAAGAGAGCCGCTTGTCAGATGGGGGACCGCATCAGATGGGCTCTCGTGGTTATGGAGCCAAGCATTCTGAGGAGAGGAGAGGCTGCCTGCCTGTCTGCCTGCCTGGCAGCCATGGAAACAGCAGGGACTCCCACATAGCATGGACATGGTCCACGGTCTGGTCTTCTTTATGTGCAGGAACGAACAGAAGTCCTTGTTTTGTGAAGACTGAGAGCGAAGCAGACATTTCCATTGTCAAGCTGAAGGCCATGCATGCGTGACTTCTCAATTGATTAGGCGGGACAGTATCGGCAGCTTTTTGAGATGAGGTAAAATAACCTGGTCTCTTTCTTTTGGGTAGAGGTGTCATATTTGACAAGTGTATGTGTGGATGTGGAGGGATGGGTGTCAAGGATAAGAAATTATGAACAGCAGTGAGCATGCATATCCAAGTCTCATAGTGGAGCGATGGAGCCTGCCTGTATTTTGTTCCTTATGATCATCGTCTGTCGAGTGTTTGGGTGTCCTTCTGTGCTGGCGGGTCAGATAGGGTGGAGGTCTGCGCACATGCAACCAAACTTTCGTTTGGGGGTGCTTGTTTTGAGGTTCATCAGATGGGTGAAGACCTTGATAGAACAGGACAGCTGACACAACCCATGGTCCACATAAAGCTCCAGGCTTAAAAGAAATATGGCTTGTAATGGGCCTGAAGAAAAAATTGACTACTTTTTTTTCATCTGTTGAATGAAATCAAAGCTTAAATTAGAGGTAAAAGCACCTACTGCAATTGGAAAATTTGCATTTTACAAATGACCCCAGCTGTTTTTTTAAATCATAACATTGTATTATATAAAGTGTATTTATTAATTTCTCTATTTACTTTTATTTATTTATTACTTTCATTCATTTAGTTTACAAAAAATTGTAAAAAGAATAAAGCCAAAACATACAAGTTAATTATGTAATATGCATTTTACAATTGTATTTTACATGTATTTCATAATTTGTTTATGAACTTTTGCATTAAAAAATATTTTTTTTGATAATTAAATCACAGAAATGAGAATGCTGTTTTTTTTATACATTTTTTCTGTATTTTCTGTAGCGATGCATAGTTTTTAAAAACTTTATTTTTACCGCACCCAATATTGATCTGGCCTATCTTGTCCATTTTAATTCATAAAAATAAAAAATAAAATATGTAACCAACTACAAAACCCGAATGAGTAAATGTCTGATTTTTTTGGGGGGAAAATAGATCATTTAAAATGTTCCTTTTTTCTGGTCTCAAACTTGATTTCCAATGGTTGCTATGAATTCAGCAATGTGTACTTCTAAATTAACAAATGCCCTGGCTGCTGTGCTGCCGTGTTTAAAACAAAACAAAACAAAACAAAAAAAAACAGAAGGGAAGTGTCTCTGTAATGTAGACGATGCACGACACACACCAAAACAACACCAAGCGAAGAGGTGACAATACGGATTAGCCTACTGCCAGTCCGCGCCGTCACATCCCAGAGCCTCTTAGTTCTTGAGCTAACTTGTGGTCAAAGCCTTACCTCAGGGCATGGAAAGTTGTGACAACTTTTTGATATATATTCAAAACAAAATGGCTTTAAACTGAGCTACCTTTATGCCTTTCAATAGTAATCTGAGATGAATTGTATGCATTCGTTGATGAAAGGCAAAAGGCAGGAAAATGAGCTGATAATTTTTCTGGGGTTGTAGTTACGCTACTCATTATTAAAGTACCTGCCCAATTCATGGTTGGCACCCTCCCACTCAACTTTAGAGTTATTGAGATTAACAATGGAGAATAAAATGATTGTCACTGTTTGCGGGCACCTGAACTTTTTGATACCTATGGCTACATTACTGGGACTGTACACACACAAAAAAAGCATGCCTATAAAATGGAGGGTGAGGAAGTTGATGTATGTGGTAAGTACTTGTTTATAACTATTGTAATGTATTGTAATTTACTGTGAACCAAACTAGCAATAGCATTAGCCACACATTGTACTCTCACTCACTCACTCACTCACTCACTCACTCACTCACTCACTCACTCACTCACTCACTCACTCACTCACTCACTCACGCACGCACACACACACACACACACACCACACACACACACACACACACACACACACACACATATGCGTGAAACTGAAACATGAGATCCCAGCTCACGCTCACACAGAGGGACATATATTATGCTACAATAGTCCACATCGGCCTGGAGCCCACCTTTTTGCCCTGTGTCTTCACTTAAACTGTGGTAGTACTTGGTGTCAAGGTGGTGAGGGACATTTTATGACCTGATGTCTCCCTCACCATTGGGGAACCCCTAGGTGATTTTGTTCAAACATTTACTTTATTAGTCCAAGTGGATCTTCGACCCTCCATAACTAGATGATAAGACCCTTGAATTAATCCACTATAGCCATTGCATTGCTTGTTCCACATTTTGACAAATATAAACCTCATGATAATATTGAAGGACATTGATTTCCATTAAACATCCCATTTATTTATTATTTATTATTTTTTTATGTCCATTTATCATGTTTGCAAGATTATTTGGGTTGGAAATACCCAGGATGCCCTTTTTACGGTATTCAACTTGGTTGTAAATACATGGCAGATGAGACTCCTGAATTTCCCGTTAATATTCAATATTTAAACAATCTTTGATCTGATTGGCTCACTGTTCTCCTTAAATTTTATTACAGAGTTTGACCGCAGGTGTAATAAACACACTGAATGTGTATTTCCATATTCATGCCACACATAACAGAGATGAGGAGGGGGCTTCTGTTGGTATATACCAACACTATCTTTGTATATTTCTCAATGGAGTGTGTTTGTGTGTGTGTGTGTGTAGGGGATTTAACAAGTTAAACCCCAGTCACTTTAAAAGGTTCATTTATTGGTTGTTACCTCAATCTCGTTACAAATACCGCTGTTAAAACACACACACACCCACAGGGAAAGCATGCTTGCTTGAAGATATTTGTTTGGCACCTCCACTATAAGTTTAATTTAAAGATGACACATACAACAAAAGACAATTAATAAGAACATTATAGAATATATAATACATATATATTCTATATATGTATAGCATATATATATATATATATATATATAAAATTCTGCCCTCTGGTGGCTTGGGTGGGTACACCAGAAGGAGCAGCAAAATGCCCATTCAGTTGAAGCAAAAATATGTTTAAAAAATTTCTTGATATTCCATAGGAACTGATGGAATTTCCGTACATTTCAACAGAGAAATTTGATTTGAGTTAAGAGTTAGAGCTCAGTCGGACTTGTCCGTATATTGTAAAAAGGTATAACCCATAAAAATTATCAGATAAAACTATAGTGTGGGTGTCAATAAATGAATGATCCTACTCATACTGTCTACTGACTGACTACAGTTCACTGATGGTATCTGCACACCAATGCGTATACAGCAGTACTGCATCTGCAGTACACGCATGATGCTTCACCCCGCCGGCCTTCCTTGCTGCTAAGGCCAGAAAGTGTGCTCCACGAAGTCCTGCCAGTTTCTACTGCAGTCTGAGGCTGCTGATATCACAGCGGCAGGAGCTCGGAGGCGGCTGCTATTAGTGACTCCTCTTCCCGCCATATTGTGAACTTTCATCATCTGGTTGTGTAACTTTGGAGGAAGCATGAGTCGGACAGCTCGTGTGTCATGGAATTCCATTTAGAAACCATTATTGTTACTGATTGGCAGTTGTGCGATCCCTGAAAGATATCTGTTTTTTTCAAAAAGTCTGGTAATACTTTAACTCCACCTCTGAAAACCTGTACTCCCCACGTCTGTGTTTATGGTTTGGTCCTGCCTCTTGTATAGAGCAGCAGCAGGGTGAACCATCACATTTGGTGCCCAGCGTGGGGGCGGTTGGTGAGCTGTCAAGCTCCAACTATCCCATGGAGCTTTTCTCCTATTTTTTTTTTTTTGCTACAATTTTGACTAACCTCATTTGCATCTGCTAATTAGATCCTGTTAGCATAATTCATACACATGACACCCTTTTGAAGCTAATGAATAGATACATCTCCAGACAACTCGCAAAGAGCTTTTAATGAGACCCAACTTACTGTGTTAGTGTGAGGAGGAAAGTTGAGGCAGCAAGTCAAAAACATTTAAATTTTTTCCCTGCACACAAAATCTCGCCAGTGTGCTAACATGATACATTCAAGGCATTTATACACAGTTAATGCGTCATTTAAGTTGAAATATGTGCATTATTTCCCTTTTCACGCTGAATCAAAAGTTGAAGCTCCATTTGTGATAATATCAAATGACATACAGATGGTCAGATGCGGATCATAACTGTGCTACTGAAATTCACAAGCATCCTTTTTTAAAAAAGAGCTGTATGCAAAACATGGCAAAATGAATATTTATGAGTCAAAACAGTAAATATGATCAATCTTATACACATTATTATTCACTGAACTAAAATGTAAAACAGGACAGAGGCTCCCCACCCCCTCAAAACCACCATCTATTCAGTTTATTATTTTTATTATTATAAAAATGTCATGTTTTTTGGCTGAGGCCACAGGCACTTTCTATAAAACCATGGATGCTACATTGCATTTGTTTTATTCTACTATAGAAAAAAATAATATACATCTGACCATTTCCTTCACACACACACACAAACACATAAACTGAGATATAGTATGAAATGGTTCATTAATATAAAAGTATCCTTATATTTGTACCTACTATTGACCAAGTCATGGGTTTTAGCAGTTATATTTCATTAATAAATATGATTATTGTTCTGAATTCCATTTTCATTAAAAAACAATTCTCAGTTATTATATGATGAAAAATAATATATATTTTTAAATTTAGATGATAGTGTAGCTGGCGAGAAATTTTAGTACATTGGCCCTAGGACGAATACACTTGAAATGTCTTCATCCTTCGCAAAACATAACACAATGAAGACCAATAGTAAGTTTCTTTCGGCTTGTCCCTTTCAGTTCTCTCATTACGCCGGATGCCCTTGCAACCCTTCCCAGGGAGTGGAGGCCCCAGTGGGATGTGAACCCAAACCAGTGCTCTAACCACTGAGCTATGAGGCCTCCAGAATGAAGACCAATATTATGCTTTAATAAGGTTTTAAAGTGAGTGTTGTTATGAGGAAGAGCCACGTGACATCCTTCCTTCAAATACTACAAGTTGGACTTCCAAAAAGTCTTCCCACATTCACTGTGTGCATGTTGCAGTGCTGATGTCCTCCTCCCATTCTGGAGTGGAACTGGACCTGGCTGAGTGAGTGACAACCCAGCAGGGAGCCTTGAATCATCTCAGCGGAGGCCTCATGGCTTGGCCTGGCTGGAGCCCTCCATGATGCGATACCACAGTGAGCCAGGCCTGAGAGTGGGCTTGTGTGGCTGGCTTTGTGTGAGCATGCGCGTGCGTGTCCTCGTATTTGTGTGGATGTCAATGCATACTTTGTACGTTGGCAAGTCAAGTGCGCGCATGCATTAGAAAAAAGGGTACGTGTACTCGAGTGTGTTTACTCGCGTCTGCTCCCTCCAACCGGTTGATCTTTCACATTTCGCACGGGCAGGAGGGACAGGAGGCTGCCAGGCTGCACCCGGAGCCGGCGTACAGTACGGTTAGCAATGCCCGGCATTCATTAGCACCTCCCAAGCTGTCTGCGCTTTTACCAAACGCTCGAGCTAACTAACATGCACTGGCTCTGTGCTCCCCTGCTCTTGTCACCTCAGCAAAGGCCTTCACCAGGCTTTGGCTCCATCAGCCACAGCTGAGGCCTCCGTTTTTGGCTTAGGCCGCTTCAACTTTGTTACACTTCGGTGCAGTGACACATGAGCCCGGGAACGTTGGGAAAGTTAAACAGACACTTCTTTTTCTATGCAAAGCTATGTACATTTTTTTCCGAATAAACAGCACTCAATTGCCCCAAAGTGGTACAAGTTCAATCAATATTTTTGAACCATAATCTCCTGATCGATGCTCATACGATGGATTGCTATCTATCTATCTATCTATCTATCTATCTATCTATCTATCTATCTATCTATCTATCTATCTATCTATCTATCTATCTATCTATCTATCTATCTATCTATCTATCTATCTATCTATCTATCTATCTATCTATCTATCTATCTATCTATCTATCTATCTATCTATCTATCTATCTATCTATCTATCTATCTATCTGTCTGTCTGTCTGTCTGTCTATCTATCTATCTATCTATCTATCTATCTATCTATCTATCTATCTATCTATCTATCTATCTATCTATCTATCTATCTATCTATCTATCTATCTATCTATCGATAAATAAATAAATAAAAACCTCTCATTCTCCAGGTATTTGGCAAAAAGAAATAATGTTGGCAATCCTAATTGGCCTAAAACAGAAAAAAATAATAATTTATCTTATCCTCACAAGGGTCACGGGGAATGCTGGAGCCTACCCCAGCTGCCAACGGGCAGGAGGCAGGGTACACCCTGAACTCGTTGTCAGCCAATCGCAGGGCACATTGAGACAGACAGCCGGACTCACAATCACACCTAGGGGCAATTTAGATCTTGCATGTTTTTGGGAAGTGGGAGGAAACTCCAGTGCCTGGTGAAACTCACGCAGGCACGGGGAGAACATGCAAACTCCACACATGCGGGTCCGGGATTGAACCCGGGACCTCAGAACTGTGAGATTGACGCTTTCCAGCTGCTCCACCGTACCGCTCCCATTGTTATATCATGTATGTAAAAAAAAATGTTTCCGGTACATCACAATAAATTAAAATATAAAAGAAAAGACAGTTTCTGTCATGTACTCATACATTACATAGAATCATGAATAATTAATTTGACATGTAAAATACTGTATCCATAACAACTGTGATTCAGCCTCCCTTCAATCAGTCATTTTCCATGTTGGCACAGAAAGCACAATCCAGAGCACCTGCATGGTATTGTATTTGGTGGGCGTCAGATACACTTCACTAATATGGTTTGAGTTTCATCATTTCATATAATGTTCCCTCGTTTAATGCAGGGGTCACGTTAAAAAAAATACCTACATTCAGTGAAATCTGTGGAGTAGACGTCAATTTTATCACTATTTATTTATTTATTATTCCATTTTGTTTCATTTTTTTTTCGTTCATTTTTTCCATTTAAAGGATATGTTTTTTTACAGGATGTTGTTTTTTTTGTTTTTTTCTTTCATTTACAATGCATGTCTTTTTGTTTAGAGATCATCTTTTCATTTACAGTATATTTTTTTTTATTTAGAGTGTTTCCCCCCCATTTCTTATAGATGTTTTTAGGTTGTTAAATCCCTAACAACCCACGTTATAAACTTTTCTCAGACAGGCACAAATATTTTCTCACATTTCTCTCATTTAAACACTCAAAGTTCAAACCTTCGTTGATTAAAAAAAAAAAAAATACACTCCTGGATTCAAGAATGAAACCAAAGATCAAAACATGTTTGAGGCGAAAACATTTACTTGAGAAATAAATACATAAACGTTCCTCCATCCATTCTCTTCTTCTTTATCCAGAACTGGATGTGAGCATTTTCCTATGAAATGAAAAATATTACTTTTTAGAAATAACAAATGTAATTTTCAATGATCAATCTATGAGGTTAGACACAGATGAAATTATTAATTGGAACTCTGGTGTAGCGTCCTATTAAATATTATAGTTAGATATCCATCCACCCATTTTCTTTGCCGCTTATCCTCATGAGAGTCGCGGGGAGCGCCTATCCCAAATGTCAACGGGCAGGAGGCGGGGTACACCCTTAACTGGTTGCCAGCCAATCGCAGGGCACATGGAGACAAACAGCCGCACTCACAATCACACCTGGGGGCAATTTAGAGTGTCCAATTAATGTTGGTGTTGTTGTTGTTGTTGTTGTTTTTGGGATGTGGGATGAAACCGCACTGCCCAGAGAAAAGTCATGCAGGCATAGGGAGAACATGCAAACTCCACACAGGCGGGTCCAGGATTGAATCCGGGACCTCAGAACTGTGAGGCCCACGCTTTCCAGCTGACCCATCGTGCCGTTCCAATACTCATACGCTATGAAAAAAAAAAGCCTGGTAGATTGTAAAAAGTTACACATACAAAAAAAGAAATCTGTATAATAGCAAGGCTGCGTAAAGTGAACTGTACATCAGTTTCTGTGACTGTCATCAACATACATACTCTGACAACTACATTGCAAATGTAATTCCAGGCTAATCATTGAGAAAAAGAAGCTGACAAAAGTGTTCCGAGTGGGGTCGGATGACATGTGATGAAAAATGTGAACCACGTCATTCTCACTCCACTCATAGCGGGAAGATGGACGGCACAGGAATGAAGAATCTGTAAACTAATTAACACTTAAACGCATGATGAAGCTGTCACGTCCGTTCGTTTAATAATTGCGCTCACTGGATTCTATTTCCTAATTTAAAAGTGTTTTAATTAATATAATCAGCCACGTGTACACATAGACCGCAAGCGGTGCTCAAGCACGGTCCCTTTTGCTCTGGATGAAAAAACGGAGCCCGATTTTCTAAATAGAAGAATAAATTGAATAAAAATACTCTTTGCCACCAATTCCACACAAAGTGATTTGATATTTCAGCGGCATTATTTCAATCCTTTGGTACATATGCTGCCACCTTGATTTATTTGTAGACTTTCTATCTCCTCTGCAAATTTCTTTCACCTTCTTTGTTAAAAAATGAATTTATGATTGTGTTGGTTGTTTTGACAGATAAGAATGGATAAATTAAATACCGGCTGAATAACTTGGCCTTTTTTGGCTTGAGGACCTACCCCCCCAATAAGTGCACGTGCCTAAATATAATACATTACTTTTTCAGGCCATGATTGCTACTAAATTGTCACCAAAAGCTTCAAAGGAAATCAAGCCGTTTTACAACATAAGTGTGATAATCTTTTGTAAAACGCTTTGGATGTGGCAAAGCTTGCAAAAAGGCCACCGCTTGACTTGAACTAATTTTAGGAGATGCCGTGTGCACACGACAACCTGCTGGGACCAAACATGGGCCTTTGCCATGGCATGACAAACAAGCAGTGGGCGAAAAGAGGGAGGAAGAGGGAAAAATTGATAAATGTGGTAGCCCACGCCAGCTTTCTTCTCAGAGTGAACAATACCATCATTGTTCAGCAGGGGCCCTGGCAAGGCATTTATGGTGTGGCACTTGCTTGTTTTTGTAAAAACCCGACAACTTAGAAAATAGATTTTCGGAGATCTCGGGCTCCTGTTTGCAATATGGGTAAACTACTTACATATTTCTCACAAAACAAATCAGTAGCACGTGTCCTCAACACAGGAAGTACTATACATTAGCGTCCAGACAGTATTCAAATAAAACAATTGTTTGAGCAGTGTTAAATTGTGTTGGATTACACTTAAAGGCATTTGAATAAGATCAATATTTCAGAAATACTAATACCTCTCATGAATCTTATTCTGTATGCAGTTTTTGTGATTAAATCATGCCAGTGTTGGTGAGATGTTGCTTTTTTACTAAGACACATGCTCGCACACGCACGCTTACACTGATGTAAAAGTGCATGTATTTAAACAATGTTAATCTCATAAATGTTCCAAATGTGCTTCACCCTTCCAACATTCATTATACTACAATACATTGAAAATATATACAATACATATAAAATGATTTATCTCTCAGTGGTTGGCTGCTTTAGTTTTGTTGCATTTTTATGTTACTAATAGATTTGTATGCCAGATATCCAAGATAAATGTTATTTGACATGAATATTGTGTCTAAAATTGAGAGAAAATATTGAGTACAGACAAAAAAAAATGCTGCAGTACCATACGTTCAGCAAAAGTGAAGCTAACGTTTTTCTGTTTTCCGCAAAAACATTTAACGTAAAAATTTGCGTAAGCTCACAAACATTCATAATTTCAGCCATATGTCTCAAATATAGTGATCGATTTTCTCATCACTTGGCGTAATGTGCTTGTACAGGACACGTGCGAGCTGCCTCAAGTGAACAAATGTTCTCCTCCAGCTCACCACGGGCTGTTTGGGCAGATGCTAAAAACGAACCCGGCGCCCCGTCTCACTCTGCATCCAGCACATAAGCCTTTGTCTGCTTTAATTGAGCCCTCCTTTACTTTGGTTAATGGTCTGTATTATACTTATTGAAACAAAGCTAGTACTGGAAGTTAAATACATTTTAATGCACGACGCTAATCCTCTCATTAAAACCCATGAACGGCTCCGTGAAAGCTGCAAGATTGCCTCCCATTAATTAAGGGGTGTCTCTGCCCCTCGCATCTCCTGGCCAATCGGTGTGTCATTGCTTTAACAAGCGCTAGCGTGCCGCAAAAGAGCCTGTTGGCGCTGCAAAGCGCTATTACAACTGGCAGTGAATAGATAAAAGAAGCTGATATTCATGCGGTAAGGCCTCAATAAGGCCCGTGATTGTGGGCAGGATCCGGAGTACAAACTGCAGTTATTTGGCACGAAAGGAAAAAGCGAAACGAGGAAGGAAAACAGAAAACACAGACAAAGAAATCAATTCAGGGTGTTCACAATAATCTACTATCTATCATTTGTTCTTCTTCCTCGAGTGTTTTATAAACACGTTTTTAGTGATATCTTTTCACTCATTGTTCACAGTGATAGGAATTTGCCAGTGGATCAAATGTGTTTGTTTTTCACAGCGTGGACATTTTGGCACTGACATGTTTCGATTCCTGACTCCTGTATCTCCGCGGCAAGGTGGGCAAGACCCAGCGTAGAGTCGTCTGGGCTCCAAGCCACACTCGACGGGTGACCGTGTGTGGTCACGACAAGGCTCAACACATTGTACTGACCCGTTTCTCCCCTTCGCTTTGCCTCCAAACAAAAACCCTCTTTTAAAAGAGCCCAATAAATGACTAAAATTGGTTCCAGCAAATAGTTGTTCATCTTCCTTCAGGGGCATTTTTACCACCATAAGAATTTGACTCAACAGGTTCAGTTTTTGTAGCACAGTGGAGCAACTGGTAAGAGTGTTGCCCTCACAGTTCTGAGGACCGGGGTTCAAATCCCAGCACCGCCCGTGTTGGGTTTTGGATGTTCTCCCTGTGCCTGTGTGGGTTTTCTCCGGGAACACTGGTTTCCTCCCATGGCTCCAGCCCTCCTGTGACCCTTGTGAGGATAAGTGGCTCAGAAAATGGATGGTTTACTTTCAGCATGGTCAACTATCATGTAGAAGAGTCGCTATGCAAGTACACACCTTGACAAGAGGTATACAAACACCTCTGTTACTGACACACAAAAAAAGCAATGGTCACTGAAATAACTTGAATTGACCAAAGGGTTCTATGCTCAGGAATCAGAATTGCCTCGCTTGTGCGCTTCTGTTTCCTCCTTCACCATTCGTGGACATTGAGTGGAATGCAGGAGTGGGGGTCGGAGGTGTTTTGAGCAGTCAGACCAGACTGCAGTTTTGTAGCTCCTCAATGAGAGTAGACTTATAACTCCCTAAAACTATTTCTGCCTGTGTCGAGCAGAAATCTATGACAGTATCTGTTATCAGAGAGGACTTGGTGCGTGACAGTAAACTTTTGCAATAAACCAAAATTTTAAGAAGGACTCCTGATATTGTGTTGGCTTGTATGTGAACACATCATTCATAAGAACCGTTTTTTTTTCAGTAAATGGAATGAACTGGGGAGGCACTGTTGTTCAGCCGGAAAGCGTTGGCCTCACATTTCTGAGGTCCCATGTTCTATCCCGGACCTGCCTATGTGGAGTTTGCATGTTCTCTCCGTGCCTGCATGGGTTTTCTCCAGGCACTCCGGTTCCCTCCCACATCCCAAAAACATGTAACATTAATTGGATACTCTAAATTGCCCCCAGGTGTGATTGGGAGTGTGACTGTTTGTCTCGATGTGCCCTGCAATTGGTTGGCAACCAGTTCAGGGTGTACCTCACCTCCTGCCCGTTGACAGGTGGGATAGGCTCCAGTACTCCTGAGACCCTGGATAAGCGGCGAAGAAAATGGATGGTTGGATGTATTGATGGATGAAATGAACCTATTAGTTTATGAAATTATTCGTTTTTTGAGTTCTGCTGCTGCCAGCCTGCTAGGACTGGAAACTGAAGCGTTTGAGTCGGCTGGGACCGTAAACGGAAACGTTCTGTGCAGTCTCAACGTGTCAATTGAGACACGGAGCTGTTGTGGCGGAGAAGATCAAATTTCAAAATAAAAAACACTGACATGAGGTTTAAAATTGATAACTTGGTGAATTCGCTGTAATGTAAAACATTTTTTAAAATTCTTTGCTCAATAGAAAACATGAACAATCCATTTGGGAAAGATTGAAACAATGGCATCATGTTTAGGATTGTTTTTGAGGGTCACCAAAACATGTAGAAAGTGTCACAAGTGCCTGCCAGATCGAAAAAAGAGAATTTATTTTACGACATGCTTTCTCTCCTGCATAACAAAGCGTGATATTTTGATTGATTTTCATACTAGCAATTTCACAACTCTTCAATGCGTCAGTGCTTTGGACCAGTAAGATGGGTGGTCATAACCTTATTTTCCCATGCCAAATATTTTTACCTTGAACAATACATTTTCAATAATTCAGCAACACGTGTAAAAAAAAATAAAAATAAATCAAATAAAACATACCAGAGGATCCCTTTGGACTCACATACCTCAATTCAGTCTTTGTGATGTCACAGAAGCAGGGCGAGTCTGAGGCCTCAGAGGAAAAGGCGTCTATGAAAATCTGACAAAACAGATTGTATTCATTTTGAGCAGCGCTCTACCACCACCTCCTAACGACCCCCCCCCGCCCCCCACTAACATCCCCAGTCCTGCTGTATGACTGCACTCCGCTTTAATTCCTGACACTTGAAAGATTTTCTCACTGTATATTTTATCACTTTTTTTTCCTGAAGACTTGTGCTCGGCTATGCCTGAGCTCTTTCGAAAATACAGAGCCAAGAAATAAGACAAGTCGCTTCTTGGATTCTCTCTCCCGTCTCTTCTCTCTCATCCCATTGTGAACAGGCGTATTGGAAAGAGCACACTTAACAGAAGAATTTCACACTGTATTAGAAAAATGCATCTTTTCACACCTGTAAATATCTTCCTTATTCTGCTTGGTAACCATCCCCTGTGAGGGAGGGCCACATGCTGTATAGCAGAGGGGCGACAGCGGAATTTGCTCCTTTGCCAGCAGAACAAATGAACGCAAAAGCACGATTTTAACAAGAATTTTTGAAATGATAAAAGACTGATTTTGCTGTTTATTCATGCGTCTTTAATCAAGGAAAATCCTAGTAAATAGCAGCAAACAGTCTATTAATTCCCAACATATTATGCGATTGAAGTGTGACAAAAAGTTGTGAGGTTGATTTATTTATTTATTTGTTTTTTTGTGCGGCTGTTGTGATGGCGCTGGTAGATCCGTGGGCGTGCAATCACACCGAGGTAGAGACATTCAGAGATAGACACACATTACGTCGCCGCGTGCCAACAAGTTCAGGAACGAGATCCTGCGGATGCGAGCACATGTAAAGTCATCATAACATTGGAACAAGGTTATCTGAGAAATGGCAGTTTGTGTGGCAGTTTATGTTTTACCTTCATGAATAGAAAATATGCTGAGATGTTTAAAAGCGTTTTGTGGGTGTGGAGACACGAATCGAAATACAAACATTAGCATATGGTCCAAAGACGTGCTGACACAACTCAGCATAAAACACACCGTACATTTTTATGAGGTCAGGGTAAGGTTAATCCACATGTCACATTTCAGTTTCTGGACAGAATTTTGTCACGCTGTACATGTCCTTACACGTCGCGATTGATCATTCCCTCAATCAAAATTATTGGTTGACAAAGCCACTGCAGGTGAATCAGTGGGTTTAATGGGGGTAGGTGTCAGCATGGCCCAATCTAACACACGTCTTCCGTACCCGTCATGACGCTATTAGGGCTCTCTAATTGCCCACATTCTGTACCCACCACCCATCCACCACAGCCTTCCACCTTGCCCCCCGGCCAAAGTATAAGGCCAGAATGGTGGTCGGTGAACCTACCGAGAGATTTCTTCCCCCACCCCCCACCCCCCTTGTCCTTCACTAACACTCAGCCCAATGTGTTAATAGATCCAATGCCATCTTATTTTCGCACTTCTGTGAGACGACAAGGGGCGGCCAGGCGGGATTGGCAGTCAGCTGTGCTGAAAGAGCAAGAACAAGGGGAGGAGAAGGGGCTTGGTGTGTGTGTGTGTGTGTGTGTGTGTGTGCGGGGGGGTGGGGGTGGGGTGATCATGGAGGGATCGCACCACTCTACCAAGGAGGTCAACAAGCAGACAGGGGGCACAAGTTTAACTTTGCTACTACGGAGAGAGGGTAAGGGAAAGGACAGATATAAAGAATGAAATTTTGGGCCACTGTAGTTGGATGGAAAATGGTTGGATGTATAAAAGGATATCAGCCATGAGTGGCTAGATCGGCGCAAACAATTAATGACTTCATTGTAGCACATCAGAATCCGAATCATCTTTATGAGCCAAGTATGTCAAAAACTGCCTTAGTAGAACAACAGACAGCCACTGTGAAAAAAAATTATCCTTTTTAGCCTCCCAAAATGTTGTTGTCATGTCAACAAGCTAGACATAGCAACACTCTTTTTTTTTTTGCTTTTAATTTTAAAAAAGGACACAAAACAGGCCCAAGACTGTGTAAAATCCTCTTCAGATGGGATATAATAATAATGTTAATTGTTATATATTAATTCACACTACATGGAAATTCATTTTGACACTTTTCTTATTATTGTTCCATGCATTGCATACACATTCAAATCCAACCCACACACATATGCACATTTATGCAAGGAAAAGCTGTCAAATTGAGGGGGCTGTACCAATGGTGTACCTCCAATGAACATTTGGGGTATCAGTGCCTTGCCCAAGGCCACCTCGGCAGCCCACTGACATCTCTATGGTGACTGGTTTCCATCATATAATTTTTAGTCAGGTCATTGTGCGTCTTACGTTCCACAGTGAGGACTGGTCTACTAAACACCATATTTTGTTATCATTCTTATTGTTTTTATCATGCTATTACTAATGGAAAATACTAAAAACCCCTAAAAAATAAAATCACATGTATATACACAAAAGCATTCCAACAGATTTAAATTTGGATACAAAATATAAAATCAGAAACTAATGTACTTTTTGGTATTAGAAATGTGTGTGTGGGTGGGAGTCGGAGTGGGGAGGGGGGTGGGGGACATATTACACAGATGACCTACAGGGGGAATAACACCGAACACAAAAAGCATCAATTAATGATAATTAGTGAACAACTAACAAATATTTAAACAAAAACAAATGCAATCTTTTTTCCCATCAAATCACTACACAAAAGAACAAATAAATGACATTATTTTTTAATATAATTTTGATTTCAACTGTTTTATGTGCTGACAAAACTCACAGAACTCCTGAATTGGCTTCAGAAGATTCAAGATTTTAATGGACTTTTTGGCCCCATTCTCAATTTCCTCACTTTAATGTCTGCGAACATCAAAAATATGTAAATATCAGACGTAAAATAACCAAAGTAGTAGTTGTAGTGTTTCAATAAAGTAATGTTATCTATAAAGTGGGCGAGGGGGTATATGAAAAAGAAATGGCCCCCTAAACCTAATAGCTGGTTAGGCCATCCTCAGCTGTAACACATGATATCAAGCATTTTTAATAAGTGAAAATTGGTCTTTTACATCGTTGTGGAGATATTTTGGTCCAATCTACCTTGCAGAACTGTTTGGCCTCTGGAGCATTGTGAAGAATTAATGGTCTTTTTAAAGGAAGACAATTCCCAAAATTGATACCTACAATAAATCCTCCAATGTGAAGTATTATTATTATTACATATATTTTGGACATAAATTGAAAAAAAAATTAAAATAAAAAGCTATTTTGAAATCCAATGGATATGTGCCAGCTTTGACAGCCAAATATGGAAGAAACATCCTTGACCCCGCCTCTGGCGTCACCAGTGCTTACGTAGCATTACAGACCATTCGTTCTAGCTAAGCCAAGATGCTGATGTGTTCTGCACAAAACTGCAACAAAACTGAGAAAACACACCCAAATTTGTCCTTCTTTAACCTCCCATGGGGTCAACCTGACAGGATAATGCTGTGGCTGTCACAGTTAAGGGTCATTCATCAGCCAGGGAAATTTGCACGCATCTAATCATTACTGGTTATTAGCCTCTTAGTTATAGCCTCTTGTGCTGGTACTTTATGAGCAACAACGTACTTGGTGGCGGGTTGGCGCAGCAGTTCAACCCTGGACCTCTGTGTGTGGAGTTTGCATGTTCTACCCATATCTGCGTGTGTGTAACCTGCCTCCTCCCTCTTGACAGCTGGGATAGGGTCCAGCACTCCTGCGACCATAGTTCGGCTAAGAAAATGGAAGGATATATATGTGTAAGCACAAAACACTTCCTGGTTACTATTTACGGCAACGCGCATGTACAAACCCCCAACCACCACTTCTGTCCACCCTCTCACCCCCCACCCCCACCCCACCGCCGGTCGATCGCGAGAGGCTGGCTGCTTGAAAAGTATAACTTGGGGTAAAAATGTCTGGCCACACCTGCAGTATATTCTCTACATCTAAACCAACTCCTCAGAAAAGCTTCAAACAAATCTCGCGGTCCATATAATGGGACTGTTATTGTTCATTGTCGGCGCCACGCCCCTCTCCAACTTGTCAAGTTCCGCCTGTGTGTATTCTGGCTCAAACGCTTGAACATTGTACATTGTTATTTTTGTTTTGTTTGCTCAATGGCAGGAGTAGTAATAACACGGAGCATCGACTCGCTGTTATACTTGCTTTATTGGCTCTTATCACACCACACTTCCCGGTTACTATTTATGGCGAAACGCGCGTGCAACTCCTATCCTCCCACCCCCACCGCCGGTTGATCGCTCGAGGCTGGCTGCTTGAAAAGTAGAACTCCGGGTAAAAAAAAGTCTGACCTGGTGTATATTCTCTACATCTAAGCCAACTCCTCAGAAAAGCATCAAACAAATCTCTGTGATCCATATAATGTGATTATTGTTCATCGTTAGTGCCACGCCCCCTCTCCAGCACTTCAATTTCCGCCTGTGTGTATTCTGACTCAAGTGCCCAGGCTTGAACATTGTGCAACATGCTATTTTAGTTTTGTTTGTTTGTAATTATTTTTTTCACAAAAATCGGCCACAAAATGCCAAATAGTGTACGTTCTCTGTTCGGTGAAATGTATCCACGAGCAATGGGGGGTCAGAACAGCACTGCAGGCGTGGCAAACGCTGATTGGCTGTCAGTTTTCCAGCCGGGCACATTGGAATGTCTGAGCGAGAGAGGAATGTCGATAATACTTTTCCAATTTATAGATGTTTCTTGGTGAAATCTGTGGATAAGTCTGGCATTAAAAGAAACACTGAACCCTCATCTACTAACTTTTAATGTGTGCTCCCAGTCCTATAAGTTTGGGCAGAGTCTTGCTTTAAGGCCACAACATTTCAAGTGGATTCAATTCTGCACTTTGTCTAGGTCACTCAATAACTTTCATTTATCTTTTTTTTTTAAAAACAATTCAGAAGGTGACTTGTTGGTATGTTTCCGATAATTGTCCTGCTGCAGAACCCATGAGTGCTTCATCTTGAGGTCACGAACTGAAACCGAACATTCTCCTTAATAACTTTCTGTGAAAAAAAAAATAGGTCCGGAAGTAGGGATCAGCCCGAGACCATCACGCTAATACCACCATGTATTTTTGGTGTCATGTTCTTTTTCTGACATACTGTTACATTTATGCCAGATGTCGTAAACCACAGACTGATCGATGCCAGTTACTTTTTCTCATCTATTCTGGAATTTCTCTGGATCGTGGCATTTTGTTGCAGCTAATTAAAACCTTTAGACTAACTTTATTTTGTGAAATCATTTCAATTTAAGTGTTTCACAGATCAAATAGATCTGGAGGTGATGTCGTGCACCATCCATCCATCCACTATCTGAGATGCTAAGCCTCTCAAACGTCGCGGGAGTGCCGGAGCCTATCACAGCTCTCATCAGGCAGGAGGCGGGGTACACCTTGAACTGGTTGCCAGCGCATCTCAGAGCAAATGGAGACAGACAACAGTCACACTCAAAATCACACCTAAGGGCAATTTAGAGTCTCCAATGAATGCATGTTTTTGGGATGTGGGAGGGGACCGGAGTGTTCGGGGTAAACCCACGCAGGCATGGAGAGAAGATGCAAACTCTACACAGGTTGGGGCCAGGTATTGAAACCTGGTCCTCAGAGCTGTGAGGCCAACACTCTAATGATTTGTTCCACCACTGTGCCACCCTGTCTTGGACCAGTGGAACAAAAAATGTAATCGGCCAGAGTTAATTTATGATTCAACAACAGGCGGCATTACTTTTCTACACAGGGCCAGGTATTTTTGACTAGTTGTCCATCACCCCCTTAAGAAATAAAATCAATATTTAAAAACAGCATTTTATGCTTCTTTGCCTGATACTGTATTTACATTTGTTTGATTATCTCAAATATTCAAGTATGGAAACAATCCTCCAAAGTCAGAAGGTTTACTTTAGGGGACAACACCAATCTTTGCCACTTGTGGGCCTGAGAGACTAATTTGTGATTTGGGTCGATACAAATAAACTTGACCTGACTTAAAACCATAAAAGGCAATACGCACCATTTAGAGTTCAGATTTTGAAACTCACTCTTTAAAAATGAACTGTCACATCTCTTGCTTGTCATTGGGATAAAATGCTTCATGACATCTATCCCAGATAACCAATTTATGGTAAAGGTCACAGAGATGTGAAAGCCTAAAAGTTTAAATACTGTCTTGAGAGGACGTAAAGAAGAAGGTTGGATGGGGTTGTTGGGGGGGGGCACAAGTTTGGGTTGCTGGATTCCAATTTGTCTGTGAGCCAAATGTGTCTCAAACATTTTGGGTGCTCACTTTCCCATGCTCCCGTCAGCCTCCTCGTGGTCTCCCTGTCTGGGCGTCATAGATGCAAAGTGACAGCCAGGGTGGCTTCCATGTCACTGAGGTGACACCAGGCTCTCCGGCTAGATGCCCCAACCAGGCTCACCCCTTTGGGTCTTTTGTGTGTGAAAAATGAAAAAAAAAGTGTCTCACCATGATTTGATTGTCAGTCCTAATCTGTAAAATCCTGTATCCTACCCCCTTGCTCCATCTCCCCATCAACCTTGCCGAGATCCAACAGCGGCAGATTAGGACACCGTCATTAGAGTGGCAGAGTGTTAAAACATCTATTAGGCATTTAATTGAAGAGACGGTAAAATGCGGAGGGGGGTGGGGGAGTGTGTGATGTCATGTGTGTTGCTATGACAGAGCTTGTCTGGCAGAGGTGTGAAGACACAGAGAGTTACCAAAGGTCACGGGTGGCCAGAGGCCAGCCTCAGCACACCACATCAACCCTTGCTGCTCCTTTTGCGGACAGCACTTATTGATACTGGAAACCACTCATGCTTTATTTGACACCTGCCTACTTATACCATACATTGTTTTTGTCACATCAGGCATGCATTAATATGAATCCATAGCCACTGATGAGGCAAGATTCAAATACGGTTTATATGGGAAAAAAAACCTTTCAGGTTAAACTTCCAGGATACACCAAATGAGTCCTTTTCATTTATTCAAAAATCAAATATTAAAATTAACAGATGATATCCATTTTTTAAGTTATGGAGTGTTTATATTTTTGAAGTTTAGCTTTTATTTCCAGCCAAACAAATGCATTGTGAACATTGTCGAATTATAGTATAAAAAATGGTCACATTTGCTATTCCATCATTGAAATTGATGAAAAAGAAATATTGGGCTTTTCAAAAAAGTTGTACAAGGGTTAGGTTTCTAGTTTCTGAGAACAGTGTTGCATTTGTGTTACATCACGTTCCAGGGTGTTATTCTGAGCAAAACTGTATACGTGCATCCGTGAGGTGTTATTATCACTATACTGAACTTGTTGGCTAGATGATACAGTGTGAGTGTAAGGATCTTAAGACATGCAAAATTGGGAACATTTTTTTAAACTCCCTTTTAAAGACTGGTTTTCATGAGATTTTGTTTTCTTGTGCATCTTGTTTTTTTTTTAACCAACCAACATTTATGCGGCCCCTATGACACGTGTATCAACCCTTAATCTCTAGGAATTGGATAAGGATGAAAATATGGCCCTTTGCCACTCTAAATGCTTCTTCCCTACTGAGCAGAAATTCTACAAGTATTTGTGGTCCAAACGAGATTGCCCAGCTCACAATTTGTGTTGTAGTTCATATCAAATGTGATGAACAGGACTGTGATTAGAATAAGCTTTGAATTCTCATGTGTGACCTTCACGATTTTGGTCTCCATGCTTTGGGACTGGAGTGCCTGTGTTTGTGTTGGTCGGCAGGAACTCAGTGTCCACATTCAGTGAGGTCACCCACTCCACAGCAGGAGCTGGACACTGGGGGAAGTCAGAGGGGGTACCGGCACTTCTTTTGATGGGTACACTTGTTGTTCAATTCATGCCAAGGCCTTTGGTGCCAAGATGGTCCCTTTAGGCACACCCCCGTTACTCGCTTGACTCGACTCACTGCCGCACTCCATCAAACAGCATAAGCTTCCTTATGCCACCGCATATGATTAACTGGACCATTGGGCAGGTTGGCCTGGGAGATGCTCCGGTCCTGGGCATGGGTCCACGGAGTAGGGGCAAGGACAAATGAGACAATGTCATTGTGGAAGCAGATCTCCCCTCAAGCATTGTGCTGACCTGGCGCAAAAAGCAAGGCTTTAATCCTCATTGCATCTGAGCGATCTTTCTACGTATCAGTGTTTCACACTTGAATGTTTACGTGTAAAATTCTTCAGATGCTACCAAGTCAGGTTTTTACAAGTAGTGCAGGTGGCTGTGAGTCAGAGTAATTTACACTGAATGATGGCTGTGGTGCTTCATCTGTTGGTTTTAAATTCAATGCATACACAACTGTAAAAAGTAAAGGTAATGATTCATAATGGTCTTTGCTCATAAGTTTGAGGACAGTGCGTAAAAAGAGAAACAACTGTTGTATCAGAGAAGAGAGGGTTAAACACCACATTGGTGCGTCTTAAAACAGCAGTCCAGAAAGCTGCCATTAAACACGATCGAGTCATTTTTCTTCACACCTCCTAATTCACAAGTGTGACTTCCGTCTGTTGCTTCTTTTCCTCACCATCGGTTTTCTCTCCTTTCCCCTTCCATCTCTTTCGCCTTCCTACAGGATTTCTTCTTTTTCGTCAATGCAGTTAGTATGCAATTTATATTATGGTAACAACAGTCTATGAGGTAAAAAGCATCAAATGGTATGTCTAAAACTTTTAATTGCCAGTACACAATGGAACCTTCATCACTGCACCGGTACATGTCTGTTCAATTAAAAACTGTGGAAAACATGATGGTACGTCTTACATGTGTATATCTTTTGTATTTCTTGTGAAATATAAGCTCAGTGCGAGGATTATCTCCACAGATGCGAGGTACGTGTACATGTGATGGAATATGAATGTTGAAAGGCGTAATAATCACCCACAAAACAGAAATTGAACTGATTGTGATGTAGGAAAGTAATACACCCATTTCTATCATTGAGTAGGCTAATATCCTTGGACAAAAATGGTGATGCTAAATAAACTAGAACATTTTCCTTCTGCAGGATCAATGAAGCTCTGTTTTTATTCTTGATATGATATTATTTGCAGCGTCTGTCTCTCATTGTTGATTTTACGGTGGCCAACTCCAAAAGTAACAGCTACTGAAGTTATTTTATGATGGACAGCCTTACTTATACAAGTTTTTGCAAAATTTTATTAATCCATAAATCAAGGTTTATCTGAATATCTGTATATTTTTTTTTATCTGTATAGCAAAAGCTGTCATGCAAAGTGCTTCCCATATTTAAACAGGCACACTATGTGAAGGTATTGGTTTTTTTTTTTTTTTTTCTGTGTGTGGCACCCACATACGTTTCCAAAATCATGGACGATTATGTGATGGGAAAAGACATGGCTAAGAACCAACGACCTGGGTGAAGAAGCACCATTACATGTATCGACATTATCTGTTACATTACTGGGAGAAAATGTGTAATGTAATGTTGACTAGTCTATGACCTTCAAGTTCTACGTTGTGGTCGAATCTATTAGTTGATTTCCCTAGACTTTGTGTTCCCATTCTTCCTCAAAGTCTGTGCAGACCAACTTGCTCCTTTCTTCACAAAGATCTTCAGCAGGTCTCGAGATGTGTGGGAAGTACCAACCTGCTTCCAACGTCCACCATTACCCTGGTATTCAAGACACCGGAAATCTTGGGTCTAAATGACTACAGGCCTCTTGCCTTGATATCAGTGGTGCTGATGTCCCTTGAACCCATCATGGTGGACCAACACAATAGGGTTGCAGGTCTCCATCTGGACCCAGTGCAGTTTGCTTAGTGACTTAACAGGTCTGCAGATGATGCAGTCATCATGGGTCTGCACTTCACTCTTGAACATCTCAACATCATGCAAACCTATGGGAAGATCCTATTCTGGACTTCAGCTCTGGGCTCAACACCATCATCCCTGAACTCCTCTCCTCCAAGCATCCCCAGCTCAGTGTCTCGCCTGCCATCTGCCAGTGTATCTAAAACTTACTCACGGGCAGGACACAGCAGGTGAGGCTGGGAGACACCACCTCCGCCACATGCACCATCAGCACATGGGCACCCCAATGTTGTGTCCTCTCCCTGCTTCACTTGTCGCTCAGCACAAATGATTGCTCCTCAATGCACCCAGCTGTCAAACTCTCAAAGTTCTCATTTGACACTACAGCCATCCAGGACAAGTCTGCGTAATGACAGGAAGTGGAGAGGCTGGAGGTTTGGTGTGGCCAACACAAGCTGGAGTTGAATGTACTAAGGGCTGTAAAAATTGTTGTTTACTTTGGGGGTATCCTTCACTACAGCTGGCCCTCACGCTGTCCAACAGTCTTTGGTCAACCTTCGAGACCTTCAGGTTCCTAGGAATCACAGTCTCAAAGGAACCTGAAGTGAGAGACAAACATCAAATCCATCCTCAAAAAAGCCCAGGAAAGGATGTAGTACCTCCGGCTTCTGAGGAAGCACAGCCTGCCACGAGATCTGCTGAGACGGTTCTACACAGTGGTTATCAAATCAGTACTGTGGACCTCCATCACAGTCTGATTTGGTGTTGCCACAAAAAATGACAAACTGAAACGGACAATAAAATCTGCTGAATGGATTGTCTGCACCACCCTACCCATCCATGAGGTCTTAGATGCCAGCCAAACTTGGAGAAGAGCAGGCAGGATCCTATCGGACCCTCCACATCCTGGCCACTAGATCTTCCAATTTCTCCTGTCGGGTAGGCGTTACCAAACAATGCAAACCAAAATTAGCAGGCATTACAACAGCTTCTTCCCTCTTGCAGTTAAAGTCTTGAACAGCTACCTAAAAATTCCACTGCAACATAGTGCCAGTTCTCCGCCTCGAGTTTCTGGTCACATCCTGCTGGGGGAATTAGTATAACATACAATAGACTATTGCACGACTTCTTCTTTTCCTTTCGGTTTGTCCCATTAGGGGTTGCCACAGCGTGTCATCTCAGATGAACGGATATTTGTTTGGCACACTTTTACGCCAGATGTCCTTCCTCACACAATCCCTCTACATTTTAGCCGGGGAGAGAAGCTTACAGCACCTGGTATTGCCAGGCGATCTCCCATCCAAGTACTACCCAGGGCCAAACCCGCTTAGCTTCCGAGATCTGATGAGATCGGCCGTTCTCAGGTAGCATGGCCTTAAGCAGACTATTGCACCACTAGTCACTTTAAACTGCATACACTCCTTGAAGTCTCGACACCCTTTGCACAATGGTCATTGCACTGGACTGTCGCTCTAATGGGCATTCTAACTGCTCTAAATGCTAGAAGACTGCATCTTTTGCACAGCTGTGAGTTTTAAAAAAAATCCCTTTCAGAACTCTGTTCTGTTGTCTTACTCAACATGTGTCGTACTCGGGTGGCTCAAACTATCATAAGCAAATTTCTTGTGTGTTGTTTGCATACTTGGCCAATAAAGCTGATTCTGAGAGCCCCCACCCAAATACTCAGTTTACAAAAATACAAAGACAAAGGAAAAGTAGTAGTAGAAGATGGAAGAAAAGATAGTCATTGTTTTATGGTACCTAGGATATATTGTGTAAAAAAAGAGTATCAGATCGAGTGATGAGACTAAAATTTGAAATTGAGGGTGTTATGTATAATGTGGTTAGCGGCTATGCACCACAGGTAGGATGTGACCTAGAGTTGAAAGAGAAATTCTGGAAGGAACTAGATGAAGTAGTTCTGAGCATCCCAGACAGCGAGAGAGTTGTGATTGGTGCAGATTGTAATGGACATATTGGTAAAGGAAACAGGGGCGATGAAGAAGTGATGGGTAAGTACGGCATCCAGGAAAGGAACTTTGAAGGGCAGATGGTGGTGGACTTTGCAAAAAGGATGGAGATGGCTGTAGTGAACACTTATTTCCAGAAGAGGGAGGAACATATAGTGACCTACAAGAGCGGAGGTAGAACCACGCAGGTAGATTATATTTTGTGCAGACGATGTAATCTGAAGGAGGTTACTGACTGTAAAGTAGTGGTAGGGGAGAGTGTAGCTCGACAGCATAGGATGGTAGTATGTAGGATGATTCTGGTGGTGGGTAGGAAGATTAAGAAGACAAAGGTAGAGCAGAGAACCATGTGGTGGAAGCTGAGAAAGGAAGAATGTCGTGCGGCCTTCCGGAAAGAGGTGAGACAGGCTCTCGATGGACAACCGAAGCTCCCGGAAGACTGGACGACGACAGCCAAGGTGATCAGAGAGACAGGCAGGAGAGTACTTGGTGTGTCATCTGGTAGGAAAGGGGAGTAGGAGACTTGGTGGTGGAACCCCAAAATACAGGGAGTCATACAAGGAAAGAGATTAGCGAAGAAGAAGTGGGATACTGAGAGGACTGAGGAGAGGCGAAAGGAGTACATCGAGATGCGACGTAGGGCAAAGGTAGAGGTGGCAAAGGCTAAACAAGAGGCATATGAAGACATGTACACCAGGTTGGACACGAAAGAAGGAGAAAAGGATCTCTACAGGTTGGCCAGACAGAGGGATAGAGATGGGAAGGATGTGCAGCAGGTAAGGGTGATTAAGGATAGAGATGGAAATGTGTTGACTGGTGCCGGTAGTGTACTAAATAGATGGAAAGAATACTTTGAGAAGTTGATGAATGAAGAAAATGAGAGAGAAGGAAGAGTTGAAGAGGCAAGAGTGAAGGACCAGGAAGTGGAAATGATTACTAAGGGGGAAGTCAGAAAGGCACTACAAAGGATGAAAAATGGAAAGGCAGTTGGTCCTGATGACATACCGGTAGAGGTATGGAAGCAATTTGGAGAGATGGCTGTGGAGTTTTTGACCAACTTATTCAACAGAATACTAGCGGGCGAAAAGATGCCTGAAGAATGGAGGAAAAGTGTTCTAGTTCCCATTTTTAAGAACAAAGGGGATGTTCAGAGCTGTGGGAACTATAGAGGAATAAAGTTGATGAGCCACACAATGAAGTTATGGGAAAGAGTAGTGGAGGCTAGACTCAGGACAGAAGTAAGTATCTGCGAGCAACAGTATGGTTTCATGCCTAGAAAGAGTACCACAGATGCATTATTTGCCTTGAGGATGCTCGTGGAAAAGTACAGAGAAGGTCAGAAGGAGCTACATTGTGTCTTTGTGGATCTAGAGAAAGCCTATGACAGAGTACCAAGAGAGGAACTGTGGTACTGCATGCGTAAGTCTGGTGTGGCAGAGAAGTATGTTAAAATAGTACAGGACATGTATGATGGCAGCAGAACAATGGTGAGGTGTGCCTTAGGTGTGACAGAGGAATTTAAGGTGGAGGTGGGACTGCATCAGGGATCAGCTCTGAGCCCCTTCCTGTTTGCAGTGGTAATGGATAGGCTGACAGATGAGGTTAGACTGGAATCCCCTTGGACCATGATGTTCGCAGATGATATTGTCATATGCAGTGAAAGCAGGGAGCACGCAGAGGAACAATTGGAAAGATGGAGACATGCACTGGAAAGGAGAGGAATGAAGATTAGCCGAAGTAAAACAGAATATATGTGCGTGAATGAGAAAGGTGGAGGGGGAAGAGTAAGGCTACAGGGAGAAGAGATAGCGAGGGTGGACGACTTCAAATACTTGGGGTCAACAATACAGAGCAATGGAGAGTGTGGTCAGGAAGTGAAGAAACGGGTCCAAGCAGGTTGGAACAGCTGGCGAAAGGTGTCTGGTGTGTTATGTGACAGAAGAGTGTCTGCTAGGATGAAGGGCAAAGTTTACAAAACAGTGGTGAGGCCGGCCATGATGTACGGATTAGAGACGGTGGCACTGAAGAAACAACAGGAAGCTGAACTGGAGGTGGCAGAAATGAAGATGTTGAGGTTCTCGCTCGGAGTGACCAGGTTGGATAGGATTAGAAATGAGCTCATTAGAGGGACAGCCAAAGCTGGATGTTTTGGAGACAAGATTCGAGAGAGCAGACTTCGATGGTTTGGACATGTTCAGAGGCGAGAGAGTGAGTATATTGGTAGAAGGATGCTGAGGATGGAGCTCCCAGGCAAAAGGGCGAGAGGAAGACCAAAGAGAAGGTTTATGGATGTGGTGAGGGAAGACATGAGGGCAGTTGGGGTTCGAGAGGAAGATGCAGGAGATAGGCTAAGATGGCAAAAGATGACACGCTGTGGCGACCCCTAACGGGACAAGCCGAAAGGAAAAGAAGAAGAAGAAGGATATATTGTGTGCGGGGTCTATAAGCACAGTCCACAGGAAACATACTCTGACTTGGTGCTACAATCGATGGAGCCATTCATTTCCTGAGCCACTTATCCTCACAAGGGTCACGGTAGTTCTGAAGCACATCCCAGCTAATTTCAGGCAGGAGGCATGGTACACCCTGAAGAGTTTGCCAGACAATTGTCGTACACACATAAAAAACAACCATTCGCACTCACAAGGACACTTACAGTGAAGAAAATAAGTCTATGAATAACTTGGTACATTGCAAGTTCTCCCACTTAGAAATCAGGGAGGGGTCTGAAATTTTCATCGGAGTTGCATGTCCACTGTGAGAGAGATAATCTAAAAAGAAAAATCCAGAAATCACAATTAATGATTTTTTCAATGATTTATTTGTGTGATGCAGCTGCAAATAAGTATTTGAACACCGAAGAAAACCAATGTTAATATTTGATACAGTAGCCTTTGTTTGCAATTACAGAGGTCAAACGTTTCCTGTAGTTGTTCACCAGGTTTGCACACAGTGCAGGAGGGATTTTGGCTCACTCCTCCACACAGATCTTCTCGAGATCAGACAGGTTTCTGGGCTGTTGCTAAGAAACACAGTGTTTCAACTCCCTCCAAAAATTTTCTATTAGGGTTTAGGTCTGCACACTGGCAAGGCCACATCAGAACCTTGATGTGCTTCTTCCGGAGCCACTCCTTGGTTTTCCTGGCTCTGTGGGTCATTGTCATGTTGAAAGACCCAGCCACGACCCATCTTCAATGATCTGACTGAGGGAAAGAGGTTGTTCCCCAAAATCTCACAATACATGCCCACGGTCATCCTCTCCTTAATACAGTGCAGTTGTCCTGTCCCATGTAGAGAAAAACACCCCCAAAGCATGATGCTACCACGCCCATGCATCACAGTAGGGATGGTGTTCTTGGAATGGATATCAGTGATAGTGTTGATATCTTCCCTGTGACTGACTGGCGACCTCCTTCTCCCCTTTCGCTTGAAATTAGCTGGGATAGGATCCAGCTCTCCTGTGACCCTTGTGAGGATGAGCAGATTTGATCATGGATGGATGGCTCAAGTTTAACAGTAAATTAATGTCTGACCCGAAGTGGCATGCATGTTTCAGTTTTCCATTCATTTTCTGAGCCACTTATCCTCACGAGGGTTACAGGAGTACTGGAGCCTATCCCAGCTCTCATCGGGCAGGAGGCAGGGTACATCATGAACTGGCTGCCAGCCATTCGCAGGGTACATGGAGACAGACAACAGTCGCACTCAAAATTACACTTAGGGGCAATTTAGAGTCTCCAATTAATGTTGCATGTTTTTGGGATGTGGGAGGAGAAAACCCACGCAGGCACGGGAAGAACATAAAAGCTCCACACAGGAGGGACCGGCATTTGAACCATAGTCTTTACAACTGTGAGGGCATCGCTCTACAGCTACGCCACCATGGCGCCTATTTCAGTTGCATTGAAGAAAATAGTATTTGAACACCCTGCTATATTACCAGTTCTCCCACTTAGAAATCATAGGGGGGTCTGAAATTTTCATCGTAGGTGCATGTCGACTGTGAGAGAGATAATCTAAAAAGAAAAATTCATAAATCACAATGTGTGATTTTTTTTAATGATTTATCTGTGTGTTACAGCTGCAAATAAGTATTTGAACACCTGAGAAAACCAATGTTAATATTTGGTACTGTAGTCTTCGTTTGCAATTACAGAGGTTAAACCACACAGATCTTTTCTAGATCAGACAGGTTTCTGGGCTGTCGCTGAGAAACACAGAGTTTCAGCTCCCTCCAAAGATTTTCTATTGTGTATAGGTCTGGAGACTGGCTAGGCCACGCCAGAACCTTGACATGGTTCCTACGAAGCCACTCCTTTTTCCTGGCTGTGTGCTTGAGGTCATTGTCATGTTGAAAGACCCAGCCACGACCCATCTTCAATGCTCTGACTGAGGGAAAGAGGTTGTTTCCAAAATCTCACAATACATGGCCGCAGTCATCCTCTCCTTAATACAGTGCAATCGTCCTGTCCCATGTGCAGAAAAACACCCCCAAAGCATGATGCTACCACCCACACCCTTCACAGTAGGGATTGTGTTCTTGGGATGGAATTCATCATTTGTCTTCCTCCAGTGGTATTATGACCAAAAATTTCATTTTGGTCTCATCTGACCACAAAACCTTCTCCCATGACTCCTCTGTATCATCCAAATGGTCATTGGCAAACTTAAGACGGGCCTTGACATGTGCTGGTTTAAGAATCTTCCGTGCCATGCCCTTCAAACCATGACGTCTGTATTACCAACAATCACCTTGGAAACGGTGGTCCCAGCTCTTTTCAGGTCATTCACCAAGTCCTGTCATGTAGTCCTGGGCTGATTCTTCACCTTTCGAAGGATCATTGAGACCCCACGAGGTGACATCTTGCATGGGGCTCCTATCCGATTGAGATTGACTGTCACGTTTAGCTTCTTCCAATTTTTAATGATTTCTCCAACAGTAGACCTTTTTTCACCAAGCTGCTTGGCAATTTTTCCGTAGCCCTTTCCAACCATGTGGAGTTGTATAATTTTATCTCTGGTGTCTTTGGACAGCTCTTTCCTTACTGATTGGATGGGGTGGACCGGTGTCTTTACGCAGCTAACGACCTCACATAGGTGCATCTGATTCAGGATAAGACATGGAGTGGATGTGGATTTTTAAAAGCGGACCAATGGGTCTCTGAGTGTCAGAATTCTAGGTGGTAGATTGGTGTTCAAATACTTATTTGCAGCTGTAGCACACAAATAGTTAAAAAAGTCATACATTGTGATTTCTGGATTTTTCTTTTTAAATCATCTCTCTCACAGTGGACATACACCTGTGATTAAACTTTCACACCCCTCCATGATTTCCAAGTGGGAGAACTTGCAATATAGCAGGGTGTTCAAATACTTATTTTCTTTGCTGTCGCTAATAAAATGTGATCAAAATACAACTCCATGATAGAGTTGCTTTAAAGACAATGTTAGCTTCCCCCCATCTCTTGTCTGGAAACCCCTGCAGCCCCGCATCCTTCTCCCCATCTCCTCCACCTCCCTATCCTCCTCTCCCTGAGGGCGCTGTGGCATTTCTCCCCTCTGTCACTCTGGATGGCTCCTAGCGTGCTGTGCCCTGCTGTGATTGAGCATTACGAGGTGTTTCACGCCTCCATGAATTAGGCGAGACGGCAGGGAGAGCCTTAAGTAAATGATACGTATGGATTGCAAGGGCAAGAGGGTTCACGGTGGGGTCAGGTCAGGGGGAGAGGAGGAAAACGTGTCCCGCTTCCTTTGAGAAGCCATGCATGCATGCATGCATCTGCATAAACCCACCTGTGTTCAATAGATACACAAACAATACACAAGTAGATGCACCAGCATCGCTGTTTCTACATTGTGCATTTAGGAGTAGAATTTACAGTCACTTCACTTTACAATGTCTTTGTTATCAATAACAGTGCACACAATAAATAAGTCCTTGTTTGTTTATGCATACTCATGCGTGAAGCGATCAGGCTTGGAGCTCCGGAGAGCATGTAATTAATGTGCTATGACGAGAAGCTTCTGCCCAGTGACAGTGAAAGACCACCTACTGGCTTTTAATACTGCTTGTCAATGTGTCCACAGGACGCTCAATACGGGCATGTCTCAACTCGGAGGGTGGGGAGAGTGAGTAAAAGCTGTAAGAGAAAGGCAGAAGGATGGAAAAGAAAATTTTGTATACAGCATATACAAGGTAGTTATGACTTCTCCCAAACAAGGTTATTGTTTTATTTGTTAGAAAACAGGTATTCAGGAAATCAACTTTTATAATCATGGTATCAGTAATATATAGATATCTTTTTCAGGATATAAATTTGAAACTTTCAGCATTTGTTGTTTATTGGCTCGGCATAGTCCCATTTTTGTGGTGCCGTAAGCTTTAATTACCACATAAACGACTATAGCGGGTCTTCAGTTTATGAGTGGTAAACAAATGGAGCAGCGGAGTATTTCAACACACAGCGCAAGAAGAGATGCTCAGTCACTGCTGTACTTGCTGTTTTTCCACTTGTTTGTATTATAGTGCATATAAAAGCCTGTTAAAATGGCAGCTGTTTCTAATAGAAAAACAGATCTGTGATTTCCATAAAACAATCTGAAATTTGGACTTGTCAAACAAATACACACTTGTCCTTTTCAGATGAGCTCGGGGCCCTTAAAAGAATTTCTGTGCGTTGTTGAGAAATGGTTTTGGCTTTGTATGGTAGGGTTTTAAACTTACATTTGTAGATGAAGGGACTCACCATGTTGACTGACAATGATTTTCTGAAATGTTCCTGTGTCGACACACAGGCAATTCCTTTATGTCATGTGTCTGTTCTCTGATAGTGCATTTGTGGTTTCAAAACTTGTCTGGCTGCCGGTGGGAAGGGCCCCCTGCTAAGCACCTGACGGTGATGATGATCAGCTGTTCATCCTAGTGGAAAAGAACCAGAAGGAGGATGGTGGATAATTGCATATCATTGCCTTGCTCTCTCACTCATGATCATTCTGGTTCCAACCCTGTGTGTATCATACTGTTGGCTTGAGTACGGTAATATTGCAGAGGTTGATCCTCCTAGCTTTCTGTTTAACCCGCAGGCATCCTCCTTCTGCTGCGGCTCCACCCTCAGGTCCAATTTGCTATTTAATAAGTTATGCTTATTTTTATGCGGACCATTTTGTATCCGTCTACTTTAGTTTCTACAATTACAGCTGTTGCTCATGACTTACATGCACCTTGAGTTGCCCTGTCCTCCTTGTACGCTACCTGCAACCGTTTGGTCATTAAATTGAATTGCATTTTACCTCACCAACGAAGGCACGGAACATCGTCCACTCAGACTCAATGCTCCCCGCCTCCTCTGGGACATGAGCTAAGTTCTTTCGGAAGTGTGAGTTGAAATTCCTTCGGATGGTCTAGTTGTCCCATGTAATCCTAATTAATAGAAAGACAAACACAAAAACTGAACTTCTTGCAGTGGTCTGACACTATTTGTTTCAATATATTTCATTTCTTTAGGCACCTGCATTGCACATCCGGTTGCATGGATGGATACGGTGTGGTTTCAAGTTTTAGTTTTAACCCCAGATTTAAAAAAAAGGGCTGGGTTCAGTCAGGAAAGACATCCATTGTAAAACTATGCCTAAAAAATTATGAGCGAGTGACTTGCTGAGGCTGTGATGAGAAAGCCACAACAAATTTCTGACAGTGCCTACTGTGGTTTCTTATCGACATGCTCTTTATTGGGTCTGCTTTTGTTTCTGTGTCTGAACATACTTTTAACATCGGAATTTCAGCCTGAGTAAGCAAACAACTGAGCACGGTCGTGCAGTACCACTTCACCTGCCACAAAAAAGAAGTAGGGAAACATTCCAGACATAGACGTTAACGTCTTGTATGCAGACACTTTGTACAGATGTAGGGAGATGTGTTTCCCCTCTTTCCTCTGTTGTGGGAGTGAGGGGGACCTCTGCAGATCAATACAACCATCCAGGAGCTGCCTTGTCGTAGTCCCTCGAGTGTCTGGAGTATTTAAGTGTCTGTCTCTACTCCTTGACCACATTCCTAACATTTCCTGGCCCTCCTTCCCTGTCATATTTTTCCAATCTGTCAAACGTGGATTCCATTTTTTTTCTTTAATTTCGTTATCTGTGCCTGGCTGCTCTCAACCCTGGGGCTCCACAAGCTGGCCATGCCATTGCTTTTGCCAGCCACATCTTTAGCAGCTTGGCAGTTAGGTAAGTTCATTACAGAGTGTAATCAAACCTGTCTGGAAATGGAGCAGGACGGGCTGAAAGAGGTGAGTGGGTGAAGGCACAGGAAGGGTGGAGGTGGTGAGGGGGAGGGGGGGTTACTGCTTCTGCCTGATTAATCATAATGTAATTTTAATTAAAAAAGCAGTGTCAAAGGGTTTAGCTGCTTGAGAAGTGAGCCCAGATTGCCACGCAGCAGCATCCCCCTCAGTGTGCAGGAAAGGAAATGCGTCCTGACAAATTCAGGCGCCCTGGCCAAGAAAAGCGAAGGCCACCATTACCGGAATACAGTATTGTCATCGCTGGTGTGGGAGACAGGGGATGGGTGAAAAGGGGACAAGGAAAGGAGGAAATGGAGGGGATGGTTTTGGAAAAGGTTGGGGGGGGTCACACTGTCATGATAATTGGCGCTTGGTGCAAACGCAAGTGTCATGCAAAACAGCAAAAGATGAGTAAAAGTAAGGTGTGAGAGATCATGGCATCATATTTTGTCAAGGGTGGATATTGTAAGCTTTTGTGAGTGATGCTGCAGGCTTCGGGGTCGGGTAAGGGGAATATATATATATATATAAAATTAATTTATTTATTTTTTTCCCCATGCTTAAGTTTGTTTACATCTCACACGCAAGCGACGTCGACTCAGTGTCACGCTATTTTTACGCCACCTGAATTGGGGTTAGCGCATACCGCTGTGTCGGCTCCAGGCCAAGACCGAGCTGAGACGGTAGCTGCTTGAGACAGGCCAGGAGGAGCGACGTCAGCGGGGGGAGGCCTTAGGGCTGCAGCTACCTTGGGGGGTGTGTGGTGGAGGCGTTCTTAAGAGATGTGGGGTGTCGACATGGTTGAGATGCAGTGTAGCCAAACACTTGTGGTGACAAGGCAGTATCATGACTATTGTAGGCTTGCACACGTGGATGAAGGTGTCACCACGAGTTGTTTTGTTTTCAATTCACAAGACCCCTTATTAAGTTCGGTGCTTCTTAGCGACTGTTTGTATGAGTGGCCAATTAAAAATTTGAACTGCCATCTTTAATGTCACGCACTAGATGTGCTCTTTACCTTACACTATGAAGTGAAGGGACATGTATAGTATTATTATCATATTTAAGTGAATAATAAGGGTTAGGTCAGTGGTTTACAATTTACAATTTTTTTTGCAGTGCCCCCCTTTAGAAGATAAAAATTATTCAACCCCCATACACACATATGCATTATTTTTCTATAAATGTGCATAGTCTTAGCTTGCAATAATGACAGCAGTCGTCACTTTTACAGTTTGAAAAATTACCCACGTAGGCACGGGGAGAACGTGCAAACTCCACACAGGTGGATGCGAACCCTGATCCTCATAACTGTGAGGCCAGCACTCTAACCAGTTGCTTCACAGTGTAACATCTAGAATTCATTTCAGTGGATGGTGTGGGGTTTCCCTCCCCCGCTTTGGGGGCCTGACCCCAGTTTGAAAAGCACTGTGTAGGTGAAGGGGATTATTTATTTAAACTAATTTCCTGGATACTTTCAATGTGTTGATATTTTTTGTAAAATGAATAAATTCTTTCAGCTTGTCCCTTTCAGGGTCGCCACAATATGTTTCGGCACAATTTTTACGCCGGATGTCCTCCCTGAGGGTAACCCGGCTAAGGGAGTGGAGGCCCCAGTGGGATATGAACCTACAACCCCTGGTTTACCAAACCAGTGCTCTATCCACTGAGCTACAGAGCCTCATGCAAAAGGACTAAATGAATACACAAAATAAATGCATTTTTTTGGGGGGGGAGGGGTGTCAACATTTTACGTCCTTTAAATAAGTCCTAATGGGGTCACTGTGAAATATATTGGAACAAGTGGTTTGTATGAAGTACTATTAGAGCGACTGAATCAACATTAATCAACAGTAGGACAATAAAGTCATACAATTATTTTAATATCAATGACAATGACATTACGATAACACATGATAATAAAAAACTGATTTGCTCTGTGTTATTACTCAAAACACTTTACAACTGTGTATACAAACAGAAGAAAAGTGAACACAGTAGCTAGTGATATGTGCACTGTGCTCTTTGGTAATTGGTCTTGATCTCACTGAGAGTTATTTTTTTAAAGCCTTCTTTACAGCTCTCCTAATGTTTTTTTTTTTACCAACTGCTCCTTTTTTTTTCTGTGATTGAACTTTCTTCACCCGGACGTGGTTATGACAAATATTGCAATGGGTTTGATTGATCTTCCATCTTGTATAAGCTTCACAATTGATTTTTAGCTGCCCCCACCTTGGCTCTCTTGAATTCATGTCGCTTACACAGCTGACAAGTGGATATTTATACAGCAATGGCAAAACCCAAATCTGAAACAGGTCTTAACTGGGCCACTAAAAACACCTGTCACATGTCAGTAAATGAAAACATAAACCCAATACCTAGAAATAGAAGCAGAGTTTAGATCCCTTGATAAACTTAAAAAAAGTAATGTGAATTTCAGCCACCTTGAGGTGACTTTATCTTGGACCTAAAATATATAAAGCTAGCTGGAGGGTGACAGTTTGGGTCAGGTGAGACAACAAAGGAGACAGATACCCCCCCGCCCCCCGAGAGGAGACAGGGGCTAAAAGCTCATTTCTCCCTCTATTTTTGAAGGGGTGGAGTGGGGCGATGGGCCAGGGTTGGCTGACCTTTGGGGGTGGGGGATGGAGGAGGAGGAGAGCAGCGGCTGGATGGGGATTCGCCAACATCCGGGTAGGGTTGGGGGCTGGGGGTTCCAACGCTGAGGAAGATTCAGAGGTGAGAGACCGTGAAGGGCCATCCCTAACAAGCGTTTCAATTTTCCCTCCAGGTGAATGCTCTTAAGGCCAAAACCATCCCTCTCCTCCTTCAACATTCTCTCATCTTTTTGACACTTCATGATACTTTATTTTTATCAAAAAAAAAAAAAAACCAGTTGGAATATTAGAAGAAGAAAGTTGTATTTTATTAGTTTTAATGACTGTCAAAATTCCTACATTAGCAACAGTTTTCGACTAGCAGTCTTCTTTGCAATCTCAGATTTATTTATCATTAAATATTTGTTAAACACATACGCTGGATATTTGAACTAATGAACAAAAAGGTGTTGTGCACTTCCTACTGTGATGTACTGTGCTAAGACTGTTTCCTTGTAAAATTTTATATTTCCTTACCAGCTCTCATCTTAAAGCAGATAAGTTTATTATTAATATTTCGTACTGTATTGAGTCTCAAGTCTAAACATCTTATATGAGATTTAGTTTTGCAATGAGATCAAGACTTCCTTTGAGTTTGACTTGAATTAAATATCCTTAATTTTCAGGGTTAAGTGTACAGATATAGCAATATCAATGCCATATTTAAGCAAGTCAGCAAAGGTCCAGTTATTGGATGATCAATTATCTGTAGTGTGGAATGTGTTAAGAATGCCCCCTCACACCACCACCACCACCACCACCCTCCCACATCAACTCATAAAATGGGCAGTTTAGAATAGAACGAGGTTAAAGTCAGACCATTCCCGGATTTCACAAAAAGCAGCGTAACGTGTTGATTTTGTGGAATGCTTGTATGATGTAAATTATGTATCATTTTTTTCAAAATTTTAACCTGCACTTGAAAATTAATAAGAAAAAAAGCACTTCATATTTTTTTATTCCTTTTTAATCCAACACTTAAAATGAAACTTTTTTTTTTTTTTACAATTTAATTTTTAGACTCTCAAAACATCATCAGGGAATCCTACCTTGCTGATAAAGAACAGGGTCTTTGGACTGATTATATTGTACAATATTTTATTCATAATTCATAATGTATAATTGCTTTTTCTGAAATGGCAAGTAGTGAACATTTATTCCGATGAGACTTTTCTTAATAAAATATGCATTTGACATGCAAACATGCAAACGAAAGATACAAAAAAACTGCATGATGGACTTCTTCTTTTTCTTTCGGCTTATCCCTTTAGGGGTCACCACAGCGTGTCATCTTGGCATTTTTTTAAATAAAAATATTTATTTAGTTAATATGATCAGTGGGGGATTTGTTCCACAATGTTTGTGGCAGAAATGAAATTACATTTGAAGATGTTTTTTTTCAAATGATTCATTATAAACATCAGCAAACCACAAGTAATAATGTGAGGCTAACTTCCTGATTTTTTTCCTCATATGTCAGTGTCGGTTTTGCGTCCATTTGAAAAAAAATCGACTCCATTGAGTCCCGTTGATAAGAGCTAACAAGAGTTAAATAATAATAAGGCCTTTGTGTGATCTGGTGTGGCCCATATTGTCTCACAATCACACTCACACACTGAGAAGCTAACGAGGATTTAAAGGACCCGCTGCGACACCTGGGGCTGAGGCACAAAGCCCCCCATCCTCTGCAGTTAGGCGACAGATGACCATTTAAACAAGCGTTAGTAGGCAGGTAGTTAACAAGGCCAATTAGATTTCATTTGCATAGAAGAAGTCGGTGGGAAGCGTCAAGAAATGTGCCTAAATGGACAAATGAAACGCGTGTATGCGTTACATACTTGGAATGGGACGTGTATATCCTTGTGACACACACACACACAAGAACATGTTCATGATAGCCATGATGTATGAGCACAAAACAACCAAGCATCAAAGAAAGAAACACCGGTTACTTGCTCACAATTGGACTCCCAATATTTAAGCCCTGACTTCAGCTTGAGCTCACCCCCATCACCACCCCACTGGGTGCCTTAACCAGTAATTTACCCATCTGTTAGTTCATAATTGTGTTTTGAGCATGCTGAAGAGTGGAGCACTGAGAAAGATCAGGAGGGATTACAATCAAAGGGTTCATTTTTATTACACTGGGTGAGAAACCAAAAAAATAAATATATATATATTTTTTGAACAAATGTACCTATACAAGTTCTTTCTGAACAGTTGGACAAAATCCTATGAATTCATCACAGTGTGTCATATAGTGATAAAGACATAAATGACTTCAGCAGATGAATGAGATTGGTAAATGCTCTGCTTTCCGGATTTGGTGATACTGCAGCTGTCATGATCTTGTTTACTTCCTTTATTCAAGTAAAGCTAATAATCAAGTAATAAAATCCAATTCAAAACTACACAAAATAATGTAATAAAAAATACAGGATAATATACAGTATTAGTTGCTGATGGTGTAGTGTATTCTGTATGTGTGTAATATTGGTAATTATGGCCTTGTGTTTTTCATTTGAAGTATTCATACTAATTAGGACTTAAATACTGCAGTAGCGCAGGTTAGTGATATACTACCACACGTTTCACCTTCCTACAAGTTTGTTTTTTGTTGGCGACGTAGGGAAGGAACTCGTCACCAGTTAAAACATTATATAAAGATATAAGGTAACATGAGAAGAACACAGCAGGTGAATATACAGGTCATTTTCATATCATTTTAGCAATAATGGAGGACCCAGTGGTTGAAAAAAAACAAAATATTCTGATTTTAGCACATTTTTTAAGCTACGGAGGCTTTATATGGGTTAATGTCTCAAATGTTGAAACAACCACGCTTAAAGTCTTATTTTCAAAAAGGTTTTGATAATTCAAAATTTTAGGCATTTATAGTAAAGGCAATCATTATTTCCAGAGAAAATGGTGGTGGCTCATAGAAAGAAATTATTTTTATAACGGCAAATACATAGGCGCATAACGGTAAAGACTTTATATTAATGTTGAATATTCGGATAGTTCTTCTGGCGGAATGATGCAGAGTCTAACTACTCGGAGGCCTACGCACGACATAACTGCGTAAACAAAGCCCCGAAGGAGCTCCAGCCCGGCAGCCGCGGATGGTTCTTCTTCCACGAGCTTCGACGCCCCAGGAGGCCGTTAGCTGAGCTTTGGCAGCAGCGGAGGCATTTAGCCTAGTTTCGGTGCACGGGGCTAACGGCCTCCGCCACTTGAAAGCTCGGCTCACGGCCCACCGCCTGGAAGCTCGCTCCACATACTCTGTGTCGTTCACATCCAAAGAACCATCTGAAAATTTGTAATTGTTGATAAAAATCTTCTCAAAACACTATTATATGAAAGAGGATTTAACATCACATTGTCAAAATAGGATAAATATTACATGACCTAGTGGATACACTGTTCATGCAAAGCACTGGATTCCCCCTTGAACAAGTTTTATGGGACTGAACCTGACACTCATTTATCCACCTGGTGCAACCTTAAAAAGTATGCAGTACTTACACTCAATATGGACAATCTGTATTGTAACGTGTATATCAGTTGCTTGTGTGTAATATGCATTTTACATACATATGAAATATCCATCCATTCATCTAGCCATCCATTTTCTGAGCTGCTTATCCTGACAAGTGTTGTGAGAGTGCTGGAGCCAATCCCATCTGTCATTGGGCAGGAGGCAGGGTACACCCTGAACTGGTTACCAGAAGACAGACAACAGTCGCACTCACAATCACACCTAAGGGTAGCTTAGAGTGTCCAAGCAATGCATGTTTATGTGTTGTGGTAGAAAACCCATGCAGGCACGGAGAACATGCAAACAGGTGGGGCCGGGATTTGAACCCTGGTCCTCAGAACTGTGAGGCCACTGCTCTACAGCTGCTCCACCATCCCACCACATACAAAATATGGAATTGCTCAATTATAGGGCGATCAACCGTGCAACTCCATGCATCGGGCAAACCTACGACATTGGGTCTGCCTGCTTTTGACTGTTAATGAGTGCGTGTGTGCTTGTCTGCTCAAATGAGTGTGCTGTTCTCGTTGGCATGATCAGCAGGGAGGGGCTGGTGAGGCTTTAACTTTGCAAAGCATTTTGCTGCCAGGTCCCTGAGAGATCCCACTGTTTGTTTATATTGAACTTTGGAGGCCGGTGACTCTGCCAGGCTCCCCTGCCTACTGTCGTAATATGCGAGCTGCTGGGGACCCGCACAGCCAGCAAGACCTAGCGAGCGAGAGAGAGAGAGAGAGAGAGAGAGAGAGAGAGAGAGAGAGAGAGAGAGAGAGAGAGAGAGAGAGAGAGAGAGAGAGAGAGAGAGAGAGAGAGAAGAGAGAGAGAGAGAGAGAGAGAGAGAGCGAGAGAGAGAGAGAGATAGAGAGAGAGAGAGAGAGAGAGAGAGAGAGAGAGAGAGAGAGACTGGCATGGTGGTTATTACATTGACTTGTGTTTGAAGAGGGCAGTGTGTTCTTTCATTCATGTAGTTGTGTTGTTTAACCATTTGGTATGGCTTGTGTATACCTGACATGAACTATTGCACTGTGAAGTACATTTTTCTGTGCCCGTGTGTGGGTGTGTGTGTGTGCCGCTGGCGATTGTCCACTGTGTCCTCTACAGCTCTCACCGTTTCTGTCATAAACAGCCGTAGCCTCTGGCAGGTGTTGCACTGCGATGCACAGCTCTGGTGACACACAAACAGACGCAGATATGTGCATGCAACGCACGAGCGCGCGCGCGCGCGCACACGCACACGCGACAACACACCAGTGGGAATCCCCACAGGTGAGGCTTAGAGGATGGATTCAACACCTTATTAATAAAACTTACAGACACCCACATGCTGGGCGCACAGAGACAACGTGACAGCTGTTTAAGATGTCTAACAAAGCATCAAATCTTCACATTCCAAGGCTTGTTATAAGTTTTACTTTTGTCATCAGATTACATTTAAATAGCTGTAATGGTCAAGAAGGTACATTTACACGCTTTATAGAACATATGTCGGCAGGGTAATAAAATGATGCCTTACAATACTGCAAAAAGAACAGGGAAATGTAACTATATAAGGAATAAGGAGGATAAAATACCTCATAGAGAAAAAATAATCCAGTAAGTGAGGTCAAAACTATATTTAGTTTGACATTTAGCAATTGTGTTATTAAATTAAAACAGCTTCAGATTTTAATATGAATAGTGAGAGAAATGCGTGTATTTGTTTTGATTCTAAAATGTTGACTGTGGACAATGTTAACATGGGAAGTTCTTGATTCAGGTCTTGGGCCACAGTTGTTGTGTCAGCAGTTATGATTCTTCCCCCCTCCCTGCTCCCCCCCAAAAAAATCCATGGAAGCTGATGTTGGGGCTCAGTAAATGTATACATAGGTCAAAGAGAAGAGGTCAGATAACTGACCCCTGTGGAACTCAAATCCAAGCGATTTTTTTTTTCGGGGGGGGGGGGGGAGAAGCTGGGTACTCACTGAACTGGTCGCTAACTAGTCACAGGAAGCATATTCAGAAACAACCATTCACACTCACATTCACACCTAAGGACGTTAAACGAGTAGAACATGCATGTTTTTGTGATGTTGAAGGAAGCTGGAATACCAAGAGAAAACCCACACAAGTAAACTCCACCCTGAAAGACCAGAGCCCTGATTTGAACCCCCAAATTCAAATCTGTGAAATGGATGCACCAACCAATCATCCTTTGTGCTACACAAGGCTTAAACTTTAAGACCAGAAATGTTACTGCATTCAAATCTAACAAACGTGTGATGTACACAAATATGCACCCATATTCATGTTCTCATCCACTCATATCCTAACGATTTCAACATTAGGAGACTCAGCGAGGGCGTAGTCCAAAATAAAAAATCTCAGCTCCTCTAACACAGATCGGACGGGTAATCCTGACAAAGCAGTGTTTATAACTTGTCCCGAAAAAGCAATTCATCAGTGACCCTATAGTGCTATTCTCTGTCCAGAGTTGACAAGACAGCACTAAATGTTCAAGTGGAGGTAAGTGCTGGCAAGTCCTCTGATAATACAAGCATGGTTTCAGGCTCCTGCTCGGTGCAGCTCTTTTCCTCTGAGGACATGAGAAGGTGAGGGGGAGGGGGGGGGTGTACAAGGAGCACAACTTGGGGTTTAGAGGTCAACCGGTGCGGCTGGGGAGTATTGAGAATTATGAAGATCTGAGGCACCTCTGTGGGAAGATGTTATCTGCTTGCTTCAGTGAATCTTTGCATCCCTGCAAAGCCAAAGGCTAACAGAGAGGGAGGTCTGCTTAAAGCAGGAAATAAACCAAATCCCCACCGTCACACTCCAGACAATAAAACCGGCCAACGTTTAATGACAGGAACCAAACAGAGGTACATTGCAGACGAGCTCAAGCCTCCCCAAAGAACAAGAAATAATGCCAGAAATAGGTACCTTTCTGCTCTCTAGCTACATCAATTGCATTGACAATAAGACAATACATGAGAGACATGATCTTTTCTCCTACAGTGGCTACAAAAAGTCTACAAAACCCTGTTGAAATGCCAGGCTGGACTTCATTTGGGGTGACCATTATAAGAGAAAAATGAAATTGTGTTCCTTGAAATTGCTCCTAGGTGTGATTGTGAGTGCGGTTGTTTGTCTTGATGTGCCCTGCGATTGGCTGGCAACCAGTTGAGGGTGTAACCTGCCTCCTGCCCGTTGACAGCTGAGATAGGCTTCAGAACTCCCTGCAACCCTCGTGAGGATAAGCGGCAAAGAAAATGGATGGATGAAATTGTGATCTGGCTCACATTTAACATGATCCCTGTGTTTTGTCTGAGGATTGTGTTCACTCAAGCATGGCACTTACCTGGATCTGGCATTGAGCATTGTATCTTTGTAATGAATAAGCCAGTCAAGTTTTCGACTGTTACACTTGAACTCATGCATGTGCAGTATGCACATACACATTTTACAAAAAATTCTGTAGAACTTATTTAGGACAACCTCTTTCTTCCATCCACAGACACAAAAATAAAAATAAAAAAAGGAAAATTACAGTAATATTGTGTCACACTGTGATTACATATAGCTGTCCTGCATAGCTGAGTTTGAATGAATTTTTATTTTTCAAAACTACTAAAAGTATTTTCATGCTTATTAGCACATAAAAAAAAACATAAAATGAAATTCTTTAGAACTGATTTTTTTTCATCTTTTTGCCTTTTTTTATTTCTGCTAATTGATTTTTAAGGAATGACGAAAAAAGTGAATGCGCGTCTGGGTGACTGCAGCAGAACCAAACCTCGAGAATACTAGTCACTATCGAGTAGACTATTTTGTCTATAAAACTGAGAAAAGGGCAAGGTGTGTCCTGTACGTGAGCTCCGTGAAACATGTGCATGTGTAAAAGTGTGAGTGGAGGTTCGCTACCTCATTTGAACAGGAAATTGAGTGACAACTGTTTGAGGATGCCGAGGTAAGAATTCTCCGCCACTTGTGGTAGAAGCTTGAGAATTACCTCAAACGGAACGTAATTGTCACCCTGTTTAGGGGGAAGTCAGTATAGTCACCCTAGGTGAACCACTGACTCTAACAGGGGAAAAACAAATAGCAAAATAGTTGATAAATAGCAAAATAGTTGAAACACAACATCTGAAAAAAATAATAATGATGTGTAAGGACTAGAAGTTTGTAGAAAGCAAATGTCCTACTAAAACAAAACATCTAAATTTGTGGATAACACAATATGACTTTGCTGGCCAGCTCAACATACAGCAGGATAAAATAAGAGAAACACACACACCCAAAAAAAACAGTAACAAAAAAAAAAAAAAAAAAAAAAACCTGGACTCAAGATAATGTGAAAACGGCCATAAAAGGTATCACATCTCAAAAAGTTGATGTAACATAATTCGTCCAGGGAACGCAAGACTTAAGAAAATCTTACCACTTAAATGGTGTGGAAGTACAATAAATTTAGATGACAGCAAAGTACTTTCTCACAGCAGCAGGGAGTTCGAGGGTTAATATCGCGCAAATTTTTCTGCCATTGGAAGAGCAAAATAAAATAATGAACCATTTGAAGAATATAGAATTGGAATGACTGCATGTTTTAAAGCAAACAGAGGTATTCCTGAAGATCACACTCCAGGCAGTGTGTATCAAGGGCAATTAAAAAATGCTCTTCATGGAAATTCAAATAATCATACAAAACACTGGATTGAAAAACATTGGGTTGACAAACCGACTGGCATCCTGCAACATTACGTTAACCAAGCACTACACGCAGAAAGAGTGCTACAAAATAAGAAAAAGAAAGTTGACACCTTTCTGACAGAGGAAGGAGAAATTTATGGAGCTTTATGCGAAACATTTAATAATTGTGGCCGCAGATGAGGAAGAGAGCAGCCATCTCCCCATCAAAAATGTCACAACTAATGTTCCCAAAATGCAACTTTTTAATTTGCCCCGTACGTTTGTTGGGAAAAGATGGCTTGCTGAAACTAGGACTCGGCTTAATTCCCTCTCTGACAGGAAAAATAGAAGTAAAAAGAAAAAAAAGGAATTACTGGGAGGACGGTTAAATATCTTACAAAATAGAAATCCAGCGCTCTATTATTACACCTTAGATATTCCAAACAAACCTCCGACAAGAACAGGAGATTTCTTGCTGCAAACAGCTCAAGACTTGATAGGAAATGGATTTACAGATAAAATAGCAAAGGAAGCAGCAGCCAAAACCTTTATGGTATTAGCTGACCATGTAACAAATGAAGACATACTTTGAGATGATGTGTTAAACAAAATGCAACAACAAAGCTTACCAGTAGAACTAAAAATGTGGAAAAAATAAGGTACTACATTACAAAATGGGAATTATGTCAGCACAGATCCAAAAAAAAAAAAAAAAAAAATTCTACCAAAAAACATTTTTTTAGTGGGCGGCAATCTTGAGCCATGGGAAGTCTCAGGTCTCAACAGGGGGAATGGTAGCCCTGGTACAAAGGCATTACATGATCCATGGATTTAACTTGTATGCAAAAAACATTTTTTTGTAGGGCTTGTTTGATCTGTGTGCGACATAATCCACAAGAGAATGTGCATCCAAAACGTGGTCAATTTCCTCAAGCTACACATCCATTCATCCCTCCATCCATTTTCTTAGCTGCTTATCCTCACAAGGGTCACAGGGAGGGGTGGAGCCTATCCCAGCTGTCAACGGGCAAGAAGCAAGATACACCCTAACCTGGTTGCCAGCCAATTGCAGGTCACATGGAGACAAACAGCCGCACTCACAATAACACGTAGGGGCAATTTGGACACAATGATAGATTTAGTCTAACTATACATACATTACAGGCACGTAAGGGTCTCATTCCATTCAAAACACTGTTTGGGAGACCATACAAATTACCAATAATTTCCACACAATGAGAGATAGACGAATGATGAAGGAAAAAAAAACACAAGTGGGTCCCTTTCAGGAGTTATTAAGAACCCCAAACAGATTTTTAAAAAAATTGCAAAAAGGGGTACTTGAGTTCATTTGTTGATTGTAGAAAAGTTATTGCTTTTGAAACCATTGTTAACATAAACAAAACTAATTTGTTTTTATTGGCCACTTGTAAGATAGCTGTTCTCATTCCCACTGCCAAGGTCGCTATAGTCCGGTTACACATGGGAGTGAGACTGCTGTCATAATGGTGACTAAACAGTTAAATTTTGCTGTTGGGTGTTGGATGAAAACGCTATCCGTTATTTTCATTTTTCTTTTCAAGTGGTACCTGTGGGACCCACTCAAGGTCCCACCCCAAAAAAAATAAATAAAATAAAATAAAAACAAAACAAATTGGATAACTACATACAAAAAACGTGTCCAAAAGATTGTATCATTTGCACAGATCCAGAGATAATACCAATGCTATTAATTTATAACGAATGCAAAAAAAAAAGTTGGGGGATTCTGTGTATCCATTAACTTCTTTTGAAAAACAACCAAAAAAAACCCCACAGTTTTCTAATGGTGTGTCACTAGGAAATTTCACATGCATCAATTTGATAGGATTAGAAACAAATTGGGAATTTTATCAGCATTGATGTGTGAAGCCACTTTTGTGTCTGTCATGGTGGTGCGGCAGTAACTGTCTTTTTGATTTTTTTTTTTTACGTCGGATGCCTTTCCTGACGCAACCCTTCTGCATTTATTCAGAGAGAGAGAGCTTTAGCCAATCCCAGCTAACTTCGGGCAGCGGCAGACTACACGCCGAACTGATCGCCAGCCAGTCCCGGTGCAGATGTCGACACCATCGCTGAGCGGGAATCGATCCCACGCTGCCTTCACTCGAAATGTCCCACTGAGGGAAACCCGAACTACAACGTGGCCCGCAAGAGATGATGAGTTTGACATCGCTGCACTACACCATCAGAAAAAAAAAGTTACAAGTTACTGTGCTTTAATAACCTTATCACTGCCATTTGTCTATTCATCCTATGTCTGTTTATGAATTAATATCTACTGTACATGCAGTTTTACCCGAACACTGGCATAGACTGAGCAAGACCTGAATGACATGGACAAAATAGCAGAAAGAAACACGTGGATACACCTTACACACTGTAAAATGTCATCTCAGCTGAGTCACCCAAGGGGAAAGGTGAGCAAAGTCCAGCATACGGTCGGTGCAGATTTATAAAATCTGAAAATACCTGAAGGCTGGTGAAGATTTAAAAGTCACTTGACTCATTCAGGGGTGACTTGGTCGACATGACTTCAAAATGGCTAAATAATATGATAGCATGTTGGGCTGCAACATTGACAGCCATAATGATATTTTTGTTCATATGCTACTTTTGGACACCTGTAAAGTATGAAAAAAATACATAACAACTGAACCAATAATTATACTCAGTCAACTATGCCTACCACACATAAGATAAAGAGGCGCAACTTCATTTCAAATAACATTGGTAAACAACTATGCGGGAGTCACCGAGGCATGAGAGGAGGACTGCACGTGTGCCTCCCAATGAATCAGTTCAGCACTTATTCAATTCCTTGGTGTAATTGCTGGGGATTCCATCTTTGGGCTTATGCTCAATGAAACCCCCACTTTCTTCTCACCATTTGCCAATTTAATGCTACCTTAGACCCGAATGCCATACAAAAGAGTACGTATACTATGGAAGGAGTATTTTAACCGAAAAACCTGAGGAACATTTTTTCATTATTATGATTCTTTTTTACAAATAGGAAACAAAACTGGTTGTTATTAATGTAGAATGCAGCTAACAAGGTAAACTATAGTTAAATCACATGCATGGGCCCTGGGCCACTAATGTGTGTCATTCCAACAGAAATCCTAACACAATGAACCCTGGAGGTAATGACTAAAATAACTCCTAACACTACTTGTCAGAAATGAAAAAGTGTATATCCAACAACTAAGGCACTAAATGATAAACTGATATTATCTACTCATGTTGAATTAGCTGATTTCTCCTGTGTTAGCTTTACAGGGACATATTTTAATGTGGGAAGTCTCAACAAAACATGGTGTCATGATATCCATCTGAAAACTGCCCCACTGCTCGCATGCTGCGATGCGTTGTGGTGGTGTGTTGGTCAAAAGTTGTATGACACACTTATAAATGCATCAGGAACGTGTGCACTGGTATCACTGCTCCAACCTGTGACTGTGTTTCCATCCACAGCAGAGGATATACAATTGGCTGCATCCATCTTTGGACCACCACTCGTTTTTTCTCGAAGGCGAAGTTCCTCTTGGAAAGATGGCGATCTGACTTACATCGATGCAATCGGCATCCCACGAGGCGTACCAGATGAGTATAAGTTGGTTAACCAGATTGCTGCAGGATGGGAATCCATCTTGTTATGGATAACCCCGAATAAAAATGTTGACAGAATCAACTGCATACATTACAATGTACAGAAACTAGGTAACTATACGGAAGCAGGCTTTATTGCCATAAAAGAGCAACTAGCTGCAACCTCACTCATGGCGTTCCAGAACCGCATAGCGGTCGACATGCTCCTGGCCGAGAAGGGTGGCGTCTGGGCAATGTTTGGTGACCAGTGTTGTACGTTTATTCCAAATAATACAGCACCTGATTGGTCACTCACAAGGGCCATTCAAGGCCTCCGCACCCTAAACCACAAGATGAAGGAGCACTCTGGCGTGAGCACATCACCCTGGTCTGAGTGGTGGGAAAAATGTTTGGCAAATATAAAAATTTGGTGTTCTCTGTCCTAGTTTCTATAGCTGTTTGCAGCTTTTCTTACACTGTGTGGATATTGTTGTATTCCCTGCATAAGGGCATTACTTAACCGACTTATAACTACTGCTATTGCCCCGACAAATTCAAAATTGACAGAAATATATCCACTATTGGCACAACAGGTTAATGACAGTGATGTTGTTGACCACGATGATGATGTTATGACTTCTCTTACAGACCTGTTCTCTGATTCAGAAGATTACAAATAATTTGTACTATATTTTCCTCCGTGTGTAACTATGTTTGTTTTCATAAAAATGACTTTAGAATAAAGCCGAAAGGATGATCTATTAGATGATGTGAGGATTTGAGCACATGTAGGAAAAACAGGAGGATAATGTAAAAATAATTGTACATATAATTAAATGACTTTCTGCCTGCAATGAAGAATTGCTTTGCTCTGCTCCAATTCAGTGACTGTTTCTGCCTGCAATGAAGAAATGCTTTGCTCTGCTCCAATTCAGTGACTGTTTCTGCCTGCAATGAAGAAATGCTTTGCTCTGCTCCAATTCAGTGACTGTTTCTGCCTGCAATGAAGAAATGCTTTGCTCTGCTCCAATTCAGTGACTGTCTCTGCCTGCAATGAAGAAATGCTTTGCTCTGCTCCAATTCAGTTACTGTCTCTGCCTGCAATGAAGAATGCTTTGCTCTGCTCTAGAAAATGTGGTAGCAAATGTAGGATAAACAGGAGGGAAATGTTGGAATAATTGTGATCATAATTATCATACATTTGCTTCCAATAAAGAAATGCTTTGCTCTGCCCTAGATAATGTGGCAGCCTCCTAGCAGGAGATAGCAAGAACAAAAACATCTAATCATCAGAACTGTTAGAACTGCTGCCTGTTAAAGAAATGATGACCAAACATGTATTCAGCAATCTCACACACACGCACGTGGACAAACACGTACACCTTGTTTCGAACTGTTTTGCTTGTCGTCTCCTTATTGTAACATACATGTAAATAAGGGGCGTCTCAAAACTAAATAAATAGAGGTGCTGAGGAGAGGATAATCAGAGAGTGCAGTGGTGAATTGTATGAGACAGTTCCTCTCCTCTCTCCTCGCGAGACTTGAACTGGTGTCTTTGCTTCCTTTTTTGTCCTGTTTAATGAATGTCTGATTGGTGAACCTGGCAGTTATCCTTATTGCAAAGTAGTACTGCTCTTTAATTTAACATACAATAAATGTTATATAGCTGTGCAGGATCCATGTTAAGTGTGTTTTTATGACATCATCCTACATCATCGTTAATCACTTCCTCCTCTGTTGTTAAATGTTGTTAAATAACATTGGGTTGCGCAATAAAATACACTGAATAGTTTGGTGCTAGTAGTTTTCAAGTTTAAAACAATATTAAAAGTTTTTGTCAGGGGCGTGGCCAGACCCCTGCCCTGTGGGCGGCTTCCTCCGGCAGCAGCTCCTCAGCTGCGCCTCATTGTCTCAAATAATGCCATCTATTTAAACCTTGTGTGTTACAGTCACTGTGATTTGATGGGCGCGTATACGCCCGCACGCCATCGCACTTGCAAATCTGCACAGTCGAGCACGAAAAATCACTCGCGTAAAATTTGTTACGAGTGGAAATACATAGATACTGAAAGAAGTTGCTTATTTTGTGTAGTCTGGACATTAATTTATGTGTTTATTTCATAAACATAGGGAACAAAAAAACCCTGATCTCACCTGCAAGTTAACCATACTGAGTATGATCGGAAGTTTTGTCAAAAGCACATGTTCTGAACGCATTTACGTCAGGAGTCATCAACATCATGAGCCGTGTCAAAGGAAATTCAGTTACACTGAAAACATTTCTGGCATACAACACAGGTAATGTTTCAGTATCTAACTATAATAAGTATGACATTGTGATTTAACTTTGACTTGATCTAAGTTTTAAAGTTAGACTAGTCTATCCATATATCTAAATGCGAATGGTTATTTTCCCCATGGTACCGCGTTATCTTGAAGTTGAAAACTTTTCCTTTCTACATGATTTAGGGAGATATAAATCATCTCCTGCGAGCTTTCATCAATGGATTGACAATAGATACTGCCGTAAATTACGCTAGATTATAACATCATATCACAATTGCTGACAGGAATGTTCGTTCCAATGTATCGCTAGCTCGTTGCCACTATCACCGATTATGTTGAACTAAACTTTCAGCATTTTCAAAACATTGTGGGTATAGACCATTCGTGTTTATTCTTTGACAGGCCAGTGCATTTAACTTTTCTTGAGATTGAGTTTGTCAGGTCAAGAATTTTTATTGATGAAAAATTCTAAATACTGTTTTATATCATCTTCTACTAATATCAGTTGCACTCCCTGAGAAGGGTTGCGTCAGGAAGGGCATCCGGCGTAAAAATTGTGCCAAACATATATGTGCATTCATCTGAGATGACACGCTGTGGCGACCCCGAAAGGGACAAGCCAAAAGAAACCCCCCCTACTAGTATCAGTTGAAATTGGATATTATCATTTCTGAGTTTGACGTTTTTGTTTTCTATTTTAGTTTTGTATTTCTTTATTTTATTTTTAATTTACAGGAATGTTATATTAATCCAATAAATGATTTTAAGGTCTTGAGATTCCATCCCTAGTCACACCCGCAACTTTATATCTGCGGGTATTACTGACCACACCTGTACATTTTTCAAATATGAGTGACTGGTGTTATATTGCTAGTTGCCAATTTTTTGTACGAGACTGCATTAATCTACATGAGTACACAAGCTTCTTGTTGTTTATTTGCCTGGTTATCGCGGCCAGCGTTCCTGTGCTACCACAGCCAAGTCTAGTTAAGTCTTGTTTTTGGCTAGTAGTTATCTGACCTCGTTTTCATGTCTTTGGACCTTGCCTTTTGCCACATGTTGAGACTGCCTACCTGTGTATGACCTCTGCCTGGAACAAAACCACCCTCAAAATTACGCCTCTGCCTCGGAGTCCTGCATATGGGTGTCCCACCCTCATGACATTTTTAATTTTGAAAGATGAGAATGTAACGCCTTCAGCCAACACTGCCGTCTGCTGCTCTGTTCGGCGTTTTGGGTTTCAACACGTTTCCCTTATGTCACAATTAGTACGTGCACGGAGCCAATCATGACGTGAAATGATCTGTATGCAAGACTAGCAGTTTTTGACAGAGGGAAAGGACCACACGTTTTCAAATGTAACCTCACAAGTGAAGCCATGAAGCATGGTTCACCCAGAGGCTCAGCTCTCTGGGCGGTGGTGCATGTGACGGGGCAAGGGGACAGCAAATGCGTGGTGTGACATGACATCCCCATCCCCACTCATCAGGAAGGCTGGATGAATGTGTGTCATGTCAGATTGGGAACAAAACTAAATTTGCACGATGATGGCAACATGACTGTGGTGCCCTTTTTAATACAAAAGACATAATTTCATTCAAGGCCAGTGTTTCTGATTAAATTTACATAAGAATATTCAATGTTTAAAAAAAACATGCTCCAGTGTTATCCCAACCAGGGAGGATGTACACAACATCCAGTCCTCTTTGGTGAATATTTGTTTTGTTTTTTCAAAATTTTAAATATTGTTCTTTAAATGCTGCTTAATAGATGCAGTACACTAAAAATAACTGTTACGTAGTTAACAAATGTATATTGCACTCATTTTATATACCACATGTAACAACACTTAATACAAAAACAATAACATACAGTGTATTTATAATTCATCATAATTATTTTTGTATTCAAGAGGTGCAACTGATTATAAAATACAGACAAATCTAATGATTTTCAAGCGACATGTTACTGAAAGTGTTTTCCATTCTTTGGAATTTAACAGTTTATAGTTTTAAATACTATTACTACTTACACACTCACTCATCACTCACTGTGAATATACGGTGCTCTGAAAAAGTATTTCCCCCCTCTCAAATATTTATTTTTGATTGATGTAAACCATCTTTGTGTGAAAATAATAGCCCCCTTATGTTAAATCCTGAATTACTTGTGGCTAATCATTTTGTTTTGGTTCATGTTTACAAACCAAAAACAAGCCGTGCAACTTCCAAACCTGTTGAATTAAGAAATCACTTAAATAGAACTTGTCTGACAAAATGAAGTCTGCACACACAAAAAAATCTCAAAAAGTGGTCATCCACCCGTCCACATCCCCCCAAAAAATCAATGATTAAAGTAATTCAAGAACAGATGACACGTAAAGTAATTGCCATATATCAATCTGGGTTTCAAAGGGTTACAAAGTCAGAGCTCAAGCTTTAGGACTCCAGTAAACCACGGTGAGAGCCATGAGCCAGGGGTGGCCAACCTACAAAAATTACTCCAAGGGCACAGTGATGACTCATCCAGGTGGTCACAAAGGAAGCCTGGACATCATCTGAAGAACTGTAGCCATGCCTTGCCTCAGTTAAGGTCAGTGTTCATTACTGAATGATAATGAAGAGACTGGGCACATATAGTACCCATGGCTCAGTTGTGAAAACCACTACTGACCAATAAGAAAATAAAGGTTCACTTTAATTTTGCAAAAATAAAACCATCTGAATGATTGCCAAGACTTTTGTTGGAAAATTATATGGACTGGTCAAGAAAGTTGAACTTTTTGAAAGTTGTGTGTCTTGTTACATCTGGTGTAAATGCAATACGGCATTTTGGAAAATGAACATCATACCAACAATCATGGTGGTGTTAATGGAATGTTCTGGGGTTGACTCTCTACCTAGTTCTACATAATGCTTTATTTCATTCATTGAGGATGACCCAAACAGTTATTATTAGTTTTTGGAGGTCATTATTGTTTCACAAATTCCAAGTAGATTTGAATACCTTTTTTTTTTTTTGCTCTTCATAAATAAATTACCATTCAATCTCTGCATTTTACTTGGGTTATCATTGTCTGATATTTACTGTACCTATTAAACATGAAAGTGGAGCCAAAGGAGTCTGTAAACTGTATATACCAGACATGTGATTTTTGTGTTTATAGGCGGAATTCTGTCTTTTTAAAATGCATGGACAAAAAAACAAATCCCATTTTTCTGCAATATTCCAACTGTAACCCGTGCCAGAATTCACACTTGTTCATTTTCCGATCCGACTTTTGCAAGCGAGGCGGAAAATCTGATAAGTGCCTGTTGATTTGTCGAATGTAATCCACATTCAACCAATGAAAACGCTTGTTGTATTCAAGACAGTTTATGGGGCCATTTGCAGTTACTGTGATTTGACCGCGCCACCGTACTCGCAAATCTGCAGTCCAGCAAGAAAAATGAAGCGCGTAAAATTTGTTGTGAGTAGAAAGTCATAGATATTGAAAGACGTCGCTTATTTTGTGTAGTCTTGACCAGTACAATTGCACACTAGTCGCATATTCTCAGCGCACAAGAAAACCGTTCCAGCACATTATCCACAGCCTGACGTCTTTCTTTTTTATAACACGGAAGCACATGATCTGCTGCTCAGCCTACTTCGACTTCCTAGTTTACCTAACACCGCCCCCCTCCGGCTCCTAAGGGGGTACACTCATGATTACAAACACCGTCCACCACCAGCGCTTTAGTTAGCAATACTGTCTGGGCAACGTAGAGCAAAGAGAGTTAGACATGCTGCTCATGTTTACTCTCAATAATAATGGTAAAAGTAAAAAAAAAGAAAAAAAGTACTGTTGCTTTAATGAATGTCGGGGTATGTGAATAACAGAAGAAAAAGTGATGAAACTGGACAAGATTTTCTCTTTTTTGACTAAAAATGTCTGGTCTGAAGCCAAAGTAGAAATTACAAGCTGAGATGGTGTATAATGTTAAAATTCCACCTTGGCCAACCTGATCGATGATTAAAGCACAGACAATACAGTGCACAATAAGCTAATTCTATATTTTAAATATAGGAGGTAACAAAACATTAACCTTAAAACTGTTTGGGAGCATCATTCAGCTTTCAGCATGCATTGCTAAAGATATTCTGCAAACAATAATTTAGTTTTACAAAAACAAAAAGCAGACAGGGATATCATTTTGGGTTAAAAAAAAAAACAATGAAACAAAGTTGGAAGCGACCTTTCAAATTTATGGTTCATAAGCTTGCATGATTTGGTTAGCAATGTATTTTTTTGTTTGATGACATTTTCATTGTAAGTTTGCAAAAACACAAAATTGTTCTCAAAAATGTTCTAATGGGAATGTAAGTGCCTTAATCTGAATCATTGAATGAGCCATGTAGCTTCAATGAATGACACTGATCTGACCACAGTGCAGGTCCCCGCACACCTGCGTCTCATCGGTGATAATGAACCCCAGTATATATAGGACCCAGCGGACGGTTTGGCTTTGCCAGATAATTGCCATTCATGCCTCGTTCCTACACTTCCGCATTCGGAATCCTGAACCCCTATGTACCGACCTCCGCCTGTCCTCCGACCAACCTTGACGCTCCTGATACTGCTGCTCGCTCTGACTGACTCTCCGGCATTCGACCATGGAACGGATAAAGATCTTCCTTTAACTGCCTTCCTGTCTATCGAGTTGTGCATTTGGGTCTGCTCTAGCGTTCTGGTTATTACAGAACGATCTGGCCACGACATGGACCCAGCCGACTCAGAAGGCATCCACCGCTCATTACAGATCCAAGGCAGACGCCTGGCCGAGCAGGAGACTGCTCTTCAGGTGACTAACCAGAGACTTGACGAGATCTGTGCCCCAATTAGAGCCATGGCTAGCTTCCCAAGCTAACGCCGCTAATGCCACGCTGACAGCATCGACCACGGTTCCTACCTCAGTCCAGGTCGCTTTGACGACCCCGCCAGTCACGGAATTTCAGCGGTTTGGGGTCACACCCCTCTCCCAGCCCGAATGCTTTTCCAGCGACTCGATGAACGTCAAACCAGTGCGATCTTCACTTTGAGCTACAGGCCTCCGCCTTCCCGATGGACCGCACATGAATTGCCCTCGTCATATCCCACATGACGGGAAGAGCTGAGGCGTGGGCCACGGCAGAGTGGAGTCGCAACTCCGGAACATGCCACTCCTGGATGTCCTTTGTATGCGCGATGAAGCAGGTCTTCCAGTATGCTTCGCCAGAATGCGAAGCAGCAGCGACTTGATCACGTTACGACAGGGACAGTGTCGCGTGGCCGATTACCCTATCAAGTTTCGCATCAGAGCAGCCCAAAGTTGATGGAATGAGGATGCGCTTCTCGATGCCTTTTTACAAGGGCTTTCACCACAAATCCGCAAACACTTCATTGCCATGGATCTGCCTATCTCCCTGGATTCACTCATCGCCCTAGCTCTCAAGATCGACCAGAGGTGAGCGATCTAGGGACAAGTGGACACGCTACTTGAAGGAGAGCAGGGTGCATCCGCCCGTCGGTTTCCCTGCTGCCGACGCCCATACCCGCGACACAGCCGATGCAGGTTGAGGGACTCGATGGTCCGGCAGAAGAACTACTGCGACGTCGGCGAGAGGGCCGATGCTTCTACTGTGGACGCCTGGGTCACTTAGTAACGATCAGGCCCAAGCGCTCCGCCCTCAAGTTCACAACTCCGGTGAGTGTGAATTACACCGCAGTGGGATCGAGTCGAGCACTGCTTCGAGTCACCTTGAGCACGGGGGGGGCGTACTTATTCTGCTACAGCCTTTATTGACTCGGGTTCGGACGCTAACCTGATTAATCCATGGGTAGTCGAGGCCCTGGGCGCTGTGACTTTTCAGACGCAGCGGTTCCGCAACGCATTTGTGGCCGTTGGTAAATTCCTTTGGCGAGTAACTCACCGTATGCAATCTCTGTGGATGACATTTCCGGATGCTCACACTGAAAAAACACATTTCCATGTATTCAACTCGCGGAGCAGCGATGTCATCTTGGGCAGTGTCTGGCTTAAAAGACACAACCCACACATTGACTGGACCACCGGTCAAATCAGGGCATGGGGCGAAGAATATAGTTAGGTGCGTTTGGGGCCCGAGCAGAGAGGAGTTTACATATTGCGCCAGTCGACTTACAGGAATTGAAGTCCGTACCGGAATTACCAGCAGTGCCATTCTGTTATCAGGATCTCAAGGAAGTTTTCTCACAGGCAAAGGTCAAATCCCTTCTGCCGCACCGCCTGTACGATTGTGCTATTGAGTTGTTGCCCGGCACCTTACCCCCTCGAGGGAGGCTCTTTTCATTAACAGGACCGGAACACCAAGCCATGAAGGAGTACGTGGAGGAGTTGCTACCGGCAGGACTCATCCAACCATCATCATCACCGGCTGGAGCAGGATTTTTCTTTGTCAAAAAGAAGGACACCACGTTACGGCCCTGTATTGATTACAGGGGACTCAATGACATCACAATCAAGAAGAGGTACCCTCTTCCCCTAATTGCTACTGCATTCGAACTGCTTCAAAGGCAATGATCTTCACCAAGTTGGATTTACGAAATGCGTACCATCTGGCACGCATTAGAGAAGGGGACGAGTGGAAGACGGCCTTTAATACACCAACAGGCCACTACGAGTACCTGGTGATGGCATTTGGCCTGACGAACGCGCCAGCGGTGTTTCAGAATTTTATTAATGATGTGCTACGGGAGAGACTGAACAAGAACGTGTTTGTTTACCTCAACGACATGCAGATCTTTTCCCTGGACGAAGGTTCCCACATCGAGCACATCAGGGAGGTGCTGCACTAGCTGCTGTGACATAATCTATATGTCAAGATGGAAAAGTGCGAGTTCCACCAACCTTCTGTCACATTCCTGTGATTCATGTTGGCCAAGGGACAGATTCGCATGGATCCCAGTAAGGTCGACTCGGTTCTCCAATGGCCCACTCCCACCATTCGCAGGGAGGTGCAGAGGTTCATTAGATTCGCCAACTTTTATCGCAAGTTCAGCAAGAACTTCAATTCCATTGCTGCCCCCTTGCACGCCCTCACTTCACCCCACAACTCATTCGAGTGGGATGTGACGTGCCAGGAGACCTTCGATAGACTGAGGTCGAGTTTCACCACAGCTCCTGTCCTCATCATGCCAGATCCAGAGAGGCAGTTTGAGGTGGAGGTGGATGCATCGGACTCGGGAATGGGAGCAGTACTCAGGCAGAGGTGTGCAAGGGATGGAAGAGTTTACCGGTGCGCCTTCTTGTCTAAGAGACTGACTAAGGCAGAGCGGAATCATGATGTGGCGATCGTGAATTACTCGTGGTCAAAACGGCGCTGGAGGAATGGAGACACTGGCTGGAGGGATCACAAGTGCCATTTCTGGTTCTTACGGAACATAAGAACTTGGAGTACCTGACGACCACCAAGAGACTGCATGCCCGGCAGGCTAGGTGGGCACTCTTTTTCACTCACTTTCGGATCACCCAGCTCCTAAAATGCCGTCTGTCAAGTAGACTGCGCAGCTACTGTTAGACAAAGTCGTACGCTATCATGGCCTGCCAGTGGATTTAGTGTCAGAAAGAGGACCGCAATTCGTGTCTCAGTTCTGGAAGGCGTTCTGCACCCTCATCGGGGCGAAAGTAAGCCTCACTTCAGGTCATCACCCGGAGTCCAATGGCCAAACAGAAATAAATCAGGACCTGGAGACCGGTCTACACTGTCTGGCATCGTATGATCACAGCACTTGGAGCCAGCACCTCGGTTGGGTGGAAAATGCCCACAACTGTCTGCCTTCCACCTCCACAGGTATGGTCCATTCCACATCGTTCATGGTTACCCTCCCTCTCTGTTTTTATCTGTGGCCACGGACTCCGCGGTGCCATCCGTGTTGGCAATGGTGAGACGTTGCAACCGGACCAGGGAAATAGCCCGGAAGACATCAATACGCATGGGCAGCTCCTACAAATCCGCGGCGGACCTCAAGAGAAGAAGGGCACCAGCGTTCAAGGTGGGACAACGCGTATGGTTGTCCACAAAGGATCTTCCGCTTCGGACAGAGTCACATAAGCTCGCCCACAGGTTCGTGGGTCCCTTTCCTATCACTAAGATCGTTAACCCTGTCGCTCTTTCTTTGAAACTTCCCAGATCTATCACGGTTCATCTAGTGCACACCTGCGTCTTATGACTGATAATGAACCCCAGTATATATAGGACCCAGCGGATGGTTTGGCTCTGCCAGATCATTGCCATCCATGCCTCGTTCTCGCACTTCTGCATTCCTGATCCCCTGTGTACCGACCTCCGCCTGTCCTCTGACCAACCCCGTAAGCTTGACGCTCCTGATACTGCTGCTCGCTTTGACTAACTCTCCGGCATTTGACCTTGGAACGAATAAAGATCTTCCTTTAACTGCCTTCCTGTCTACCGAGTCGTGCATTTGGGTCCGCTCTAGTGTTCTGGTTATGACAGAATGGATATGATATACAAGCTATGAAAGTACACTTGCATGCCATGATGCAAATCTGAATTCAATTTACATTCACTTCTAGTAGTTTACTTAGTTGAATTTGAATTTGTAATTTTTTTGGGTAAAGGTATGCACCTAAATAATAAACGATCATATTGTGTACATTTTTAAAACAGAATAGCATTTATTTGTAGATGTACTTGATATATTTCATTCATAATGCAATTTATAAAATTTGCACGTTAAAATTGGTGATCATCCTATAATCATGCTTGCAGCCCCCGGACCACCAACTTTTTTCATTCAGTCAAATCACATGCCTGATATGCAGTATAGAAAGTACAGAAGATCAAGTATATAGATATATATATGAACTGCTTCTGCCCAATTTGTTGCTGTAAATAATACATGTGCATGTTTGCCTCATCAGTCAATGTTTTGCACTTGGCAATGTAAAGCTGCACAGTGTCTTTCCTTGTCGGAAACAGAAACATTCTACCCCACCTTGTTCTGGCTGAAGGTTTCTCACAGGTACAATATCTTGCCCTCGGTTCAGGAGATGAAAATGAGAATCTCCAAATCAGGAGTCAGGGAGTCGTGTCAGCGCCTGACCCTGTATTCTCACCTCCAATCCAGCTGGACCTGTGAATGGTGGCGCTGTTCTATGCCTCAACCGGGCTTTTCCATTATTTTTCATCTCTTCTTTTTATTACACCTCGATATTTTGTCACTATATGATACATTTCCCCCCCTCTATCCTCTTCATTCTGTGACTTGGTCTTCTCAAAGTTACTGTTTGGATTGAAAAAGGTTTGTGACAGAGGCTTGGAGACATAGGGTGAACAAGTTCGTCAATAATCCGTATTTTGACTTTTTTTTTAAATACTCCTGGTATGTTCCCAGTAAAATACAAAATAAACAAAACAGCTTTTCATAAAGAAACAGGATCTGGAGGGTATAAAGCAATATTTAATCAATTGAATATTTATTAGTTTGCAATGGAGTTAATGAGATACACAGTAAACAATCCTCATTGGGATTCATTTTTCCTTTCTGACATATTTATAAAATGAAAAATTTTCCAGGGTCAATTTTGTAATGGGGTTCCTAAAAAAAATGCAACAGGAGAATTACAACAAAACTTTTTTTCCCCATGTTTCCATTCGGCAACAAACGCTTTGTTTTTATTTTTTTTTAATTCTAATAAATAATTCCGTTTACTCCATCTTGAGGTAAGTTAAACTGCCAGCAATGCCAAAAATAACAAAATAATTCTCACATAGAACCAGAAAGAAAGTGATACTGTGCTTATATGTACCTTGAGGTGGAACTGGATGTGGGGGGTGCTGCGGGGGCATCGGACAATTGCCATTGACAGGTGGAAAGAGAACCAGAGTTCGGGAGCATCTGGTGGTCTGAGGGGGAACAGCAGGGAACAGAAGCAGAAGAGCTCGTTAAGAAAAGGGAGGGGCGGGGTCATGGCAGCATGGGGTCAACGAGATGCTGGCTCTGCCTGTTTTGACAAGTAAGGGAGGAGAATGGAGGTGGTAAGGGTGAGTAAAGAATTAGCAGACCCTGCTGGTGTGCTGGCCTCTGATCCATGGACTGATTGTGTGGTACTGCCTCGGGCTAAACGTGGCACCTTTGACAGTGTCGGTGCCACTCTAGTGATGGCAAAAAAAAAATAAAAATAAAAATAGACGCTTCTGCTACATTACACACCAAATGCTGGTGCCTGCCTACATTCACGCTGAACTGAATCTATTGATCAGGATGGAATACGTAAGTATACAATTATTAACTCAAACTCACTCACAGAACCATCCCTTGGTCAGCCTCATTTAACCATCCCATAATTGTTGCAGGTCAAATAGACTCATTACAAATAACAAAACATTCCGCAAAACAGTTGGGAGCATTTCCTTTTGTTCAGGTGACTGGTAAAGCCCTAGCAGGAGACAAAGATGATAGTAACCGATCTTTATGCTTCATTAGTGTTTACATATATCATATCGGTGTTAATACATGAAATACTTGTATTTAACCTTTATTCAAAGACACCATCAAAAAAGAAAACCTTTTTTTTAAATCAAGTTGGGATTCAATTCATGGTCGTCAATCCGTTGTTGTGCTGATAACGCAGCATCCATGGGAAGTGTCAAGATTGTAGTCCATCCACCCATTTTCGAAGTCGCTTATCCTGACAAGGGTCGCGGGAGTGCTACACCCTGAACTGGTTGCCACAGTTAAAACCAAAATAAAAACTAAACAAATAGATACTGAGAATGACTCTCACCAATGAAGCATGATGACATATGACATTGCACCAACCAGGATTGAAAGTAACCAGGTCAATGAATACAAGCAAACAAATGAGAACACTGGGACAAGAAACAAGACATGAATAACATGTGACACAAACAAAAAAACATAAAACAAAGCATAATACAATCTAAATCCAAACACAGACCATGACAAGATGCCCGCTATCCTGTTTTTGATTTGAAGAGTTTGTTTTCAAAACTTATTAAAACTTACTAAATTATCCAGCTCCGAACGGATAATTTTGGCGCGAGTTTCGTAAATCTGAAAAAAAATGCCTATGTCTCGTTTTGAAAACAAACTCTTCATTTGTAGTCATGAGATGTTTACAGCAGATGCTGAATGGTTGAACGTACATAAAAGAAAACCCCCCAAAAAAACATTGAAGACGTGTTGGCACCAACGTCATGACTGTTTTTGCATTCACTTTACTCATTCTTCTAATTGTTAGGTGTGCTGTTGCTTTGAATTCATCACACTTAATAAGCTGTCTATTATATCAAAAGCAAACCGGCGTTCTCTCCTACCAGCAGACGTGAACCAATCCCAGGCTTCTCCGGTCTCGTCTGAGAAATACGAAGCCAACTGGGGGAAACCAGGGACATGAAATCACTTTCAGTGGGAAATAAAGGCGGCATTGTGGAGTGGCCTGCTGGTAATTACACCACACGGGCCCGCACTGAAGGAAGCTGTTTAGCAATATGGCCCTGGACTAGGCCTCCACCGCTGATCTCATTTGGCTGCATTAATTAGCTTGCTCTGAGCCTCAGAGCGGGGTGTTAACGCAACAGCCCACTGCTTGGCAGGCTTGTTGGTTAGTAGAAGATGACTAGCTCGGCAGTCTGTTCAATCCTGTTGAAAATCTACAGCCCTCCTGAACTTTCTTACACCTTTTCATCCCCCCTCTGCTATCCTATCAGCCCGAGACAGCTGTGGCTGCACAGAGGGCACGACGACTCCCTATTCACCGCATTCAGAATGATAGCAGCTACAAAGCCTTGTCCTCCCTCCTACCCCCCATTTGTGTTTTAAATTAATTTTACTCTTGCAATGGTCTTGGAATATCATTTTATTTTTATAAGAAAATTTTATTGGAAAGTAATTTGTAAATACGATTGGAAAGCTTGAGGACAAACAGGTAGAAATTACTAGGGTGCATCACAATACTTTTTAAAATATTTTTATTCACATTTGTTTATTATTATTATTATTTTGAACACCCATATAGAATAAATAATACAATTATTAGTAAACTTTTGGTTGAACTTAACTATTTAAAAAAGATTAATGAATTGATGTACACTAATCAGTGGAGAAACCTCATCATTAAAATGGAATAAACAATGGAACATAAAATCTGTTAAGTAGATATGTAAGTTCCTTAGTTACACATAAATTGTTAAAACTAACTAAAATTTACTGAATATTATAACGGGGTGTTTTTTTTTTGTTTTTTCCCAGGAGCTTATTTTATGAGCAGGCCAAACCAGCGGCGTTCAGCATTGCCCTTTGATAGGCACCGCAAATTTATTTAAATTGTGCACTTTGGAGACAATGTAACTCAATGTCCATCCATTCATTTTCTTTGCCGCTTATCCTCACAAGGGTCACTGAGGTGCTGGAGCCTATCCCAACTGTCAATGGGCAGGAGGCGGGGTACACCCTGAATTGGGTGCCAGCCAATCACAGGGCACATAGAGACAACGAGACGCAGTCAGAATCATACCTATGTGCATTTTAGAGTGTCAAATTAATGTTGTATGTTTTTGGGATGTGGGAGGAAACCGGAGTCCTCGGAGAAAACCCACGGAGGCACGGGGAGTACATGCAAACTCCACACAGGGAGGGTTGGGATTGAACCCAGGTCCTCAGAAGTGTGAGGCCAAAGCTTTCCAGGTGCGCCACCGTACCGCTCGTAACTCAATGTACTTTACATAATTAAAACCAAACCAAATAAAAATCAAAAATGAAAATGCTCTAAAATGCTCAAATAAAAAGAATAGTTTATAACTGGGGATTAAAAATATTGACGCTTGAGGTTAATTTCACTTCTTTTTGCATCTTTTTCCATTTGTGTGCAGAATAACAATGAAATGCTGGTTGGCTATGTTGGCTTTAGACTCTGTGCCACTATCTGACCTGAATTTGTAGCTTTTTATATTTCATTAGCATTTATTTTATGTATTCAGGACCCAGTCCATTAAGTTAGCAGAACATTAAAGTCTATTTAATACCTGAATGGGAGCCAATGCAAAGACTAGAATTGACATAATGCAGTCTGATCTCTTAGTTATTCAATTCAGAACCTGAGCTGCAGATGTTTAATGCACTTTTGGTGCAGTCCAGTCAGAAAACCATTAAAACAGTCAAGTTTACTTGAGATAAAAGCATGGATGAGCTTCTCGTGATCTGCTTAATTCATGCAAATCTCTTCTTCAGCTGGTAAAAGGCTGTTTGAGTGATCACAATTAGAATAAGAATCACCTTGGTTTGCCATGTATGTTGTGAGGATAAGTGGCTCAGAAAATGGATGGATGTTTAAAAACACAAGGAATTTGTCTCCTGTAGTTGGAGTTGCTCTAGTACAAAAACAGACAGCCATTTGACAAAAAATACTTTGGAGATAAAAAAATATACAACATAGTACAAAGTGACTGAGCAATGAAAGAGGACCGGTAATGTGGTAATGCTAATATCATCGTTTTTTTTTTTGTTGAGAATTTTGAAAATCCAGTCCTTTAGCAGAGCAGTTTGAGATGACTAATACAGTGATAATCTGGTACAGTGACAATATTGCGAAGTGACTGATTTAATATGACTGCTGAAAATCAGATCTGAATCTATCAGCGCACCAAGGTTTCAAACTTGATCTAGGATTTTTAGAGTGAGTGACTCCAGGTATTTACTAACAGCAGTCCTCTTTTCTGTGATAAACAAATTTCTCTGTTTTATTGTTGTTTAACCGAAAAACTTTTTTTCTCCATTTATTTGTTTTAGACAGTGACACAACACCACAACCGAACTATAGTCATCAAGAGACACAGCTAGTTATAACCATGTGTCATCAGTAGAGATATGATTGTTAACATTAAGGTTCTGATAAATATGACATAAGGATAGCGCTGTGTGCAGGATAATAGGAATGAAAATAAAGGACATATTTGTAGAAGCAACTTTTCAGTCAAATTAAAGACTCCCAAAAGATTGTGTTATAACACATCAGAACCATACTTTACTATACACGGAGGTGTAACCTCTCCTAGAGCCATTTTTAACTTCAGTACTGTGGAATATGTCAAAATCTTTCAAATGTCCTCATTTCACACCAATAATTTGTACTGACAATAAATTTTAAGGGGTCAACACAGTCCAAAAACAATGAGTGGTACATCTTTCAATTATAAGGCAAACTATATAAGGAACGGGTCTCAAACTCTCGGCCCATTGGCCATTTCCTGCCTGAGAAATGATATTTTGTGGTCCCCACCTTAATATGAAAGTAAAATGGTAGTTGTGCGTGGAGCAGACCAATCAGGGTGGGGTTGATGGCTATCAGCCGTGTGACATCGACCGGGCTTGATACAAGCAGAGGAACAATTTTCAATGAGGAAGTTACACCCACGTAGCCAAGGAGGTTTTTTACACAAGTTATAAACACCAGTGTCCTTCTTCATCTTATTTTGTGTTAAAAAAAAAAAGATGTTTGAGAAGATGGGCTTGTAATTAATTTCTAATTGAAGTTCCACATAAGACCATATGCACTGAGGCTGCAGCCCAGCCTCAGCCAGACTCCACCTCCCAAGGTAGATTGAGTTTAATTCTAATGGGTGGAAGGGTTATGCCGTGGCGACCAGTGTGATCACAATCAATGCACATATTGAGTCACAAAATATTCTTGATTTTTTTGTTGTGGTAATGTTAAGAATGTTAGCAAGTAGCATGCAGTCAACTCAAACTCAAACACCCTTTTGCACACCGCAGTGTACTGTCACCTAACTCATTTACTGTGGAAGTGCTGCCATGGTGCAACAATGTTGCGCTGTGCCGCAGAGGGTGGGGGGGGCATGATGTGAGGGTGGAGTAAAACTCATTGGATGTATTTTGATTAGGTCAGCATGTGTATACCTGGACTTGTATGCATGCCAACGACATACAGACATCCTGTTATTGGGTCACTTAAGCGTTAACTGCCATGTGATTTTTCATTTCCGTCGATGGAACAATTAGCATATTGTTGACACTTTACCAGCTGTAGGAGCCTAGATTGAAAATAGGATGGGGAAAATCAGCAGAAGAATCAAAAAGACAAGATAAAAAAGGATAAATTGGCTGCGTTTTGCAGATTTTAAAGGGCATGATAGCAGCCGATTAACATATTACAGAATAACCCAAAGATAATGACATTGAAACCAAACATCCCACCAAAAAAAGCATTCTCTAAAAAAAATAAAAAGCTGAAATTTGACAATCTGTAAGCAAATACTAAAGGACAAAGCTCTGTAAAACAGTTAAATATTCTTTATTTTTGTAAACATTAGTGGACCAAAATTAAGCTGTTTTGATCATTATGTATATATATTTTTAAATTAATCCCAAAATAAACATTTAATATTCCATGTAATATCATTATTGCCCTCAAAGGCCTGCCGGGCCTTAGTTTAAACTATTAAAAGAATTGTTGTTAAAGGATGGTGGCATATGCTGAAGGTGAGCCATGCGTGTCAGATAGGTCAGGCAGCAGTCGGTCATTTCCATAAGGTGCCGATGGAGCAGGTGAAATGAGGGTTCTGGCATGGGCAGCACAGAGGTAGTGGGGCAGATGGACCTGTCTTGCACTGACCACGTAGCTCAGTTACCCGCTGTGGCCCTGGGTGGGGGCCTGAGCAGGCTCCCAAAAAGAAGGGTATCCCACTGAGAGCCTGGCATTGAGCCTTGCCCAGTCTTGGCCCGGACCCATCTCCGCCACCGTCGCCCCACCTCACCCAGACTTCTTCATACTGCCCTGCCTAAACGCTGACCGAGCCCTCGGGCTCGGGCCTGCCTCCTGGGCTAACAATGCCCCAGACATCAAGCTGGTCCATGTGAGGGCCCAGCCAAAAGGGGACGCCACAGAAGAAGTCTGGTAGCTAGCGTAACTGCACTGCATCAACACGTTTACATATCTAACTAGAATAATATCTATTCTTGGAAGTCACGGGAAAATGTGTGCTTCATTGATACCAATTTCTCACAAACATATTGTAGTGTGAGAAAAGGCATATTTTATTATTTTTTTATTGCGAATGAAAAATATGTTGGTGCAGATGTAAGTCATCTTTTTGTCTGCTACTTTAGAGGTTCATTCATTTTTTGTTATGTGGCAAATGCACACAGTTGGAGCTGTGAATTTTCTTTGCAAGGTGATATTTCCTGGCCATGTGCAAATAAAGCACACAGATAAATGCTGTGACAAAGACCGAGATGAAGTCTTTCACTGTAGATTTTATTTTATTTTTTCAGAGGGGCAGTCAAAAAGTAATGACCCCAATTATCCTTCAGCTGTATGAATTGCAATATTAAGACAATATACATTTTGAAATGATGCCCCAAAAGTGAGGATGTCATCGCTACTTTAGCAATATAGTCTCCACTTTTCTCAACTCTGACTGTCCATTCATTTGACCATGACTCTTGCAAAGACTAAATAATGCAATTTTTTAATTATGTGACCATTTATTATTGAGTGCTAATGGTAATTAGCAATGATATACATTTCAAGCAATATTTCACGAACAGAAACTCAATTTGCCCTACCATGGATTGCATGTTGTATATCGACCTGCAGTTTCCTGTCTTTCGCAGTGTGACGCATGGTTAGATTGGGGAGGAGGTTAGTGGGGGGGCTGCACAGCTCCAGATTGGCGATAATTGGTTAAAGGGCAATACGTGGGAATAAAGGAGTTTGAGAATATCCTGTCAAGACACAACCACTTCTATTTCCATACCAATTAAACCTTGTTGATGCTGCCATGATGAAAAAAGTTTGAGGTGCAAAAGATTTGAAAGAGCCAAACACATCAAAGCCTGAAACATGTGGCTGTTGTTTACTGTTTCCTAACTGAGAATATGAGCAGAATTTTTGTCATGCTATATGTTATATTACTTCTGAACCCTAAGATCTGATGTAAACGCAAATCGGCATCTCCTACAGCAGAAAAGATAGACTTAAATCCCTGGAGAGCTTCTGCCACTGTTGTCATACTGTCATAAGATTTACACGATAATCCAAAAGAACGAATGGGGCTCATTTCAAAGTAAGATGGCAAGATCTACTGATTCTGCTTGGCTGGGGCATGTGATTTAACATTTGAATGAAAGCGCATGCGATAGCCCACCCCCATTTCAGTTGCGATGAAATTGGTTTTGGTGCATTAGCCCTATATGTTCTGTGCGGTGTGCTGTCACATCATGATCTGTGTGTGTGCATGTGTGTGTGTGTGGGGGGGTGTATTTGAATTAGACTGTGGTTAAAAGCTCATTTTGTCATTTTTTGTTGTGGTGAATGACTTGGTAGGTACAGAACATTGGCCAAACACACAATGCAATCAGTCGTTCTGTTTCACCTCACAGTCTGTGGTGTTGTGGGTGCCCACAAGAGGAAGACATTCACCAGAGTCTCTTGATGGGAGGTGGAGAAGATGAAAGATTCAAAGGGAGTGGTTGGCTGTTTGTATATGGAGACTAAAGGGACATGACATGGTTCTTGTCGCCTCTTGTTGCTTCTTGCATCTCCACAGCGGAGTTGAAATCAGTCTATACCACACACATACGGATTTGTGATTGTAAATACTGGATTCAGCAGTTTTAACATTTATGATTATGTTTTTCGACAGTTTTCCAAGCAGTTAAGACACCCAACACCACATGATGATCATTCCTGACAATCTATTAGACATCCAAGAATTGGCCCTTTGCCGACTTTAAGTCCAAGGAAGAGGAAATACTCAAATTTGGCCGGAGTGTTGGTATGCGTAGCCCATTGTAGTCTCTTACCAATCCAAGTGAGTTATATTCGGCTCTACATCCTGAACAGATAGTGTCTTTTTAATGGTAAAAGAGGAGTTCAAATTTACACTGTGACTGTGACTGTGACAATGTCTGAAGTCTAGGGACCTTCAGGAAGCCGACAAGAACAGAGGAAGAGCCACAACTGAGGAGCGTGAGCCCTCTCTGTTTTTGTCGAAGCAGTAGTCTTCTTGCAAACCCATGTTTACATTCCCTACGAGTGTTTCCCCCCACGGCGCTCCATTCCAATTCTCCTCAACAACTGGGGTAAAATGGGAGAAGGTATCATGAATGGAAGAGGACAAATTGACATGTGGCGTTTTGTGAGATGAGTGCCCAACCTCTCGACCGCCGATTACCATTCGCTAATGAGCACGCTTGGTTTTTCATTTCTCCATTTTCCCCTCCTTTTGCTTCTCTACCGAGCGTTCATTCTCCTCTCTGGAGCTTTGTGTAGGCCTGCACAGGCCAGCGGACCATAGGTGCACTGTTAATAGGGACACGCATACATCAGTAATTAAAGCAGTGGGGGGTTTGTACTATAACAACTCATTCCAATCCTTCCTTCCCAAAGCCTGCTTTGCCTTAAATGCAATCTTGTCTGTTGTATTGATCATTGCGCAGGGGCCAGTTTTGCCCCCGGCAGTTTTGTCACGCTTTAATGATGCCTTTTGGAGAGCACCGGCCGATGTCGTACCAGAATCATGACAAATTGGGGCCAATCGTTGCCCTAACGCCAAATGCTGTACATCTGAAAAGCTCTCCATTTGGCTACAATACCATAGTCTATATGATAAACACACACACACACGTTCCACACTATTTCCATCACTAATCTTTAATTTTAATGAAGACAAATCCTAAAACATTATCAGTTTTACTAGCCTGTTCATTACAAAGGCTCAATTTAAGTAAGAGGGACCCCGACTGCTTTGTTTGCCTTAATAAATTCACATCATTAGACCGTGGAAAGGGTAAATAATTACAGTTAGACTAAGTACACTAACTCTAATAATTTCAATCATAGTGATATAAAATCACTATGGGAAATCCACCCTGCAATATATTATTATGTGTACATATTTACCGTTTACTGTGGGATTGACTGTCAACCAATCCAGGGCATGCGCCACATCGTATAGAAAGTAAACCGGGATGGGGCCATTTAATTGCTATTCGGGGTATTTTATATATGTATATATATTGGCTATTTCACCAATTTTTGTTTATTCTTGTTTTTAATGTTTTGTTTGAAAGTCATTATCTTTGTCGTATGTTGCAGTGTGTTAATGTGTAAAAAAATGGCAATTCTCATTTTATTTATGCTATTATCATTTTTTGTAAATCAGATGATATGTAATTGCTTTACATATATATTGGATGTAAATTTTTATACAGTGGGATTTTGTTTTTGAGGGGGCAAAGAAAATTTATATGTGAAAATATTTCACATTTTTTTTCGTAATTGGGAAATAGTGACCATGCAGATGCTGGATCCACTGTACTGTTTTGTATATTAAAAATAATTAAAATAATATGCATAACCCTTTCTGTATTTATATAAAAACAATGGCAACATTTCACTCCCCTCAACATTGATATAGTGATCTTGTATGGGTCCACTGTTTCATTGGATAGTAAAAAAAAACATCAACAATATTGAAGTGACACACCAATGGGCAAGGGGATTTAAACGTGTGAAAGTTCGATTAAGAGGTTTTGATCATTTGATGGGCAATTTAATGGAGACTGTTCAAACAATAGATGGGGCCATGCAAATACAAAATAACCACCAGCAACACCTCCTTACACACTCCATGGGCACACAAAGTGATAGGAAGTCCCATTGGGTTGAGGCAGGAGCGCTTCCTCTCCATGTTACCACACTCGGCAAACAGTATGCGGCATACGCAGTGTAATTAAAATAACCCAAGCGAGGTGTTTTAACGCGGGATTCTCTGCTTCCCTGTGCCATGTTTCATCTACTTTCTGCCCTGAACCCCCCCCCCCCAACCTCTTCCCGTTATCTCTTGGACCCCCTTGAGTATGGCGTTTTACATTTCTGTTTGTAAAACTGTCAACACATCCACTGGCTGTACTAACGTGTGAGTTAGCGCCAGCAGAGAGGAGGGATGGAGCGTGAGAGAAAGGTAACTGCATGAGATCTTGCACATTCTCACAGCGGAATATTTTTCCACCGTTATCCCCACAACCCAGCCAAAGATGTTTTTTTTTTTTTTTGCTTTTTTAAGATAATCACATTGTGCCTTTACCTTTTTGTTATCGCTGTTAATACATTTGTTGTGTCACATCATTGGTATGTTTTTCTTTATTTACACAGCAGCTTCATAACAGCTTTATAAGGGCGTCCTATGTGAAGGTCATAATGTTCAGTTTTGATTGACATTAGCATTTGACACTTAGTTGTCATTGGGAATGTAGTTTCAGTAGCAAAGAACTGTATTGTTTCCAAAATGTTGAACTCTTTCTGTTTCACGCAGTAAACATGCAAAATTAATCCCTAACTTCCCGCCTTTATAGGAAAGTTAAAGTCAGTACTTGTTACGAAAAGACAATTATTCAGGGAATCAAATATTTTTTGATTACTTTGCTCGCACAGCATGAGAGAACAGAGATATTCAAAATTAATTGGATAAATGTGTGCAGCTGAATTGGGTGTGAAACTTACACCTGCCTCACTCGACTCAAATTAGACGTCTCCTGTAATTGCTAATGGGTACGTAAGGGATAGGCTTGTATTTTAGGTCCTGAGAATAGATCCGAGTTTAAAAAGTTCTAAATAGTTTACTTCTGCTCAAGCTCTTGAGATAGCATCGCAAACACACAACACGCAACGCTAAAAAACAACAACAACAACAAAAAAAAAACACATTACACATTTGTAAACCCAACACTTCATTTGAAGGCTAAGAATCCATCAACCTCCCGCCCAGTCAGGGGAAATTCCACAATATTATGTCATACTGTAACAAACCTTTGCATGATTTTTTTTTTACTTGGTTTCGCTTTCATTTGCACCTCTTTTTTGCAGCTGTGAGAGGGGAATTCAGTGTCGATCCCTTCCAAGACAAGCACTGGCAGCAGAAAATTAGCTCATTTTAACAGCCAGTTTAATAACGTGCGCACCGAAGGGCCTCTGTTGAAAGTGTTTGCACGAAAGCAACCATCGCTCCCCTGTCAATAACAAGCTAGTCACTTCATTATAGCTTTGCAAGTCATTCTTATTGCGATTGCCCCCATCAGAGAAAGACCCAGTGAGTTGTCAAGATGTTACTGTACATTAATCAGGAGAGCACCATTGGGATAAAGTGTAACAGGGATGGAGATGTCATGGTTTGATTTGATCACAGAGATATTTAATGTGCCTGGGGAGAGCCGGACTAACGCACTCTTTAGCTTACAAATACCGGGAAGCCTTGTTGCACCTCATATTTATTTTACCACCATGTTTTTTATGTCTTTACGTAAGTAAGACAGCAATGAGTTTGAGACAGAAACGTGATTTCAAGAAGTGGGAATGAAAGTGGAATTTTGAGCAGGGAGCCACAATTGAAGACTTGAGTTGAATTACAATGGGGGGAACAATTACCTTTTTAAATTAAGTAAAAACATGTCATTAACAAGATATTGTTGAACTGGTTTGATAATATTCTTCATATGTGATATAGAATCAATAAACTTGTTTTGCATAAAATTGAGAATAAAGTAAAAATTTTCTTGAAGTAAGTAGCGTAGGATGTTTTCAGTTAAAAAAGTTCAATTCAGTAAGATTTTTAGTGTAGGCAACACACCTCACTTATAGGATTTAAATGTCACTTAAAGTGAATTTCTCTATGTTAAATGTGTACAATCAACTGCAAGAATTTGGGTTTGAGATTGTTTTTTTTCTTTTTTGTCTGTTTATTTGCATTTGTAAATGTATGTTTTATGAACATGCTAAACAAATTTTTCTCTACATTGAATTTTTGTCCTATTGCTTAATCTCTCTGTCTTTTCCATGAAAACTAACGCAAACGCAGTTCACATTAATTAGTACTTTATGAGTGAGTAGTCATGTTTGGAAAATGTTTGGCCATCCTGATCCAGATTCAACAACTGCTCAACTATGCAGGCTTGGCCAAATTAAGAAGGATCTCATTCGGCCATTGACCGGCAGAAGAATGCAGGAATCGCACCATCCACCTGTGATGTCCTTGACCAAGACACTGAGGGCCTTACTCAAGTGTGTTTGATGTATTCACTACGGCGATGGGTAAAAAAAAAGCGGTAATGACCATAGCCCATATACAGTATTTCCCCTCCTTATTCAAATCTCTGCACACAAAACCTTTAATCTTTTTGCACGTTCTCATGTCGTTTCACAATTCAGTTAAAATAAAAACACATATTGCCAGGCTAAGAATTATTTCTGGAGTCATTCAAATGCAAATTTGATGATTCAACAAATGACAAATAATAATTTTCTTGGTATTGTTCTGACTAAAATCTGTGCATCACAAATTTAGTAATCCATAAACACCTATCAGGCTGCAAATTGAGGTACGAATTTGTTGTTGTTGTGTGCTTAGAAGAGTTCTGTTGCGGCTACGATTAAACGAAAGAGTAATAAAAAGAAAATTCTTTTATAAAGAGATGGCATCACACTTGAAGATATAAATGTGTGAAACCATAGACGCGTATGCATGAGCATGATGGCTTAGAGCCGATTATAGTTGCACCAAATGTTGAATAGGACTTTCAAAAAACACATTCAGGAGAAGCTGTGAGAAATTCGCTCACACCAGCAAAGGCAGACGATGACCACAGCCAAAAAAAAAAAAAAAAAAAAAAAAAGCTGAGCAGAAAAACCACATGAGTGAGCAGACAACTGTAGCAGACGAGAAAGGCGCCTTGCAGATAAACTGAATACTGATAAAGGCAAAATGGACCATTTGGATTACAGTCACAATTTAGAATTAGAATTCAGATAGCAATAATCAAAATGAACTTCTCTTTTTTTCCCCCCAATTGGATTAATTTCAATTACTAACCTAAAGGAAACAAAGCCAACCCCCAAAATTTCCTGTCCCAATACGGAGACAAAAACAGACACCCGAAGACCCCAACAAACCCCTTCCTGCATGTAATGACGACTCAGTTTCATTAAAACTGCAAGTAACCCTGTTAGGCTGGAGTAGACTCACTACGGGTAATCGCGAAAACACTTTCTAATCAACGTACAGCAACAGCGGAGACCTTGCTAGAATGCATTCACTCCAAATAAAGCGGTCTCTTTATAAACAGGCGCAGCAAAACATCTTAGACCCTGATGAGACTCCTCACACTCTCCAATGGCGAAACCTGCCTGTGAATGTCTCCTGACAGCTCCTTAGCCCTTGATAGAAAGAAGCACTTCCTAATTATTCAACCCATCTTAAAAACAGCAACACACACACAAAGTCACATTTGGCTACAGCAGTTTTAGTTGCAGTTGTTGCACTCTTTACGAAATTGCACATGATCCAATCGCCGGCTGACGCCAAGCAAATCGTTGTCTCCAAAATGTCAAATTGGAAAAATAATCACCAGAAGTAACAAAAATGGTGATTATGCGTCACACTCTTCTCTTTGCTCTGATTTTATTTTTTTTCTTTATCCTACTTTTACTTTTTAACTGCAATAAAAACATTTTTTTTCTCTGAGAAAAAAATATTGCCATCTTTGCAACCAATAGCAGCATGCACATATGGCAGCCTCGGGCACCCACACCGATGCACACATTTGTATGCAATTAATTGACAAACACTTGACATGTGGTCGACCAGCAGGTGCAATGCTTTTTTGTTTTTCCACTTTCAGCGAACACTATATTCACATTATTTCCCTGATGAGACATCTGAAGAATTTTAGTACTTCAAGTAAAAAAATATATATATATTTGAATTTAATTAGTTATTGGTATTCTTCAGGCTTATCCACAACATTGCTTTTTTTTATTCTTTTTGTTTTTTTAAAAGTCACGTGGTGTTTGAGCTCACCACAAGTTGTCAGTAATAAAGAGTGTAAGTCGGGTTTGATTCACTGTTGACATGACAGGTTCAATTCACTGCTGACCCAAGACAGATGCACACACTGTTTAACAGTCAAGAAAATAAAACATCTTGTGTGACAATGATGATTATTACTCAGCTGAACTGCTATCCTGGAGCAATTGCCTTGTCCTGGAACTTAAGTCTCTAAAAGTGCAAAAAGGTCAGACAACTTTCAAATATACCTTAAAGAAGTTCTATCCACCAAAAAGCATGACAGAGATCACTATGAGATTCTACAAATTGATGCTACACAGGGTAAAAAAAATTGTAAAAAAGCAGATGTGGCATTGATTTTATTTTCACTTTCATCAAATGGCAACGAGGATAGACACTTATGAGAACGACAGACATGATGTTAAATCTTTTTTAGTCAGCATTCCCCGCACGCTCTTAAGATTTCTCTTAACACCTACAGTACATATTTATATATTTACAGTATATATACAGGGTGTAAATATATATACAAAAAAGGAAACACGTTTGGACCGACTTACATCTTGCATCAGTTTCTAAAAGCCTGAATGTCTTTACACCGGCTTTCAGGCAGGGATTTATATTCCATCCCAGGAGTGTCGTGGGCGACACTTTGACCATTTCTGGGAACGGGTTCTCATTGGGCCAAATAGATAGTTCAAAATAGAAGTTTAAAAAAACTTGCAGTTCATGGTCGGAAATGATTGAATTTATTGAGTGATCTGTAAAAATCTACTGTTGTGAACTAATGTGATATACAAAAGCTTTTCATGCTTTTACTGTCTCAAAGTCTCAAAGTGCCTCCTAGTGGAATGTTTCTGTCCCAGCTATGTGCACAGTAGAGCCAGATTTTATTTGACCCGGTAAGAAGGTCTCAGGAGTTGTCGCATGGCCAATTAAGCAGCCATTTCTGGCACAAAACAACACGATGGCACTCTGTGTCTTGCACAAATTGTGTGCATTTGGTGTTTTCTGTATATTAACAAACT